>NC_056728.1:553740610-554010610 GCF_019279795.1 Protopterus annectens
GCAAGTGACCCTCCTGTAGTTTGATTTATGAATGTGCAGCATTTCCATCAGGGCTGAGTCAGGGACTATCTTGTAAACCAGGCACAGGTCACCCTTTAGCAACCTGTAGGAGACAGAATACACTGAGACAGCTTTCACTCTTTCTGAGTAAAACTTGTTTTGTGTACCCTGTAATTTCTTGATGAGAAACCTCTGTGGTCTCTCCAATTGTTGTAGGTGTCTGGTGAGGTGCATGCAAAAGGGAGCATTGTACTCAATTATTGGTTTGATGAGGGCCATGTACAATGGAATTATAACATCTTTAGATCTAGATGCAATGTAGTTACTTATAAGATGTGCCACATAGAAGGATTTCCTCACTAATGTGGATATGTGGTGGTCAAAGTTCAGATTGCTATCAACCTAAGTACTCAGATCATGTACCACTGGGTCTACATTTGGGGGGGTATGCTGTCTATAATGCAATTAACAGGGATGCCAGCTTTCCCAAAGGGAATAATAATGCATTTTCTGCATTTAACTTTAATCCTTTGTCTATGTTATCAATCATTTGTCTATGTTAACCCTTTCTGCAGTATATTAACATTATTTGGTAGACTCAATGATTGCTCCCAATTTGCAATTGTCAGCGAACTTGGTCAACAATAGGCCATCCAAGTTTGCCTGGAGTTTTAGGAAATAAATTCCAAACAGTAATGGGCTCAGCACAGAACCCTGTGATATGCCACTGGTGACAGGTCTTTTGCTATAGGTGAAGTCACCCACTTTGACAGTACTTGTTTTGTAGGTGAACCAGTTGGATACCCATCTGATAATGTAGGGGTTAATTCCAAATTGGGAGAATTCCTCTATAATACCTGCATGGGGGATTGTGTCAAATGCTTTGGCTAGGTCAACATAGGTGGTATGCACTGTTTTTCCCTCATCTAAGGCCTTGGTGACTTTTTTTGAAGAAGTAAACCATGTTTAACAGGCATGAGTTATATTTAACAAATCCAAACTGGATTGGCTCCAAAGTTTGGAGATTACCTACGTCCTTGTTAATAAGGTCCATAACGATTCTTTCCATGACCTTGCAGGTGAGGGTAGTCAAGCTTATGGGCCTATAATTGTGGTTGATAGTCTACCTTTGTGCAGAGGGATTACAGTTTCTGTCCTCCATTTTACTGGAACATAGTCAGTTCTCAGGCTGTGGTTAAACAGGGATCTAAGTGGGTCTGCTAGGTCATGTTTTAAGTTGTTTAAAAGGCAACTTGGGATGTTGTTTGATCCCATTGATGACATGCTGGAGATCACTGAGATGACATCTTGAGATAACAGGCTGAAGAATATATATATATCTATGTCTATATCTATCTACATATATATTTATATATACGTAGCAAAGTTTTTTGTCAACCATCAGAAGTTATATCTACAAACATTTTAATGATATATTTAATGCAAGCCGACAAGGTCTATGCATGAGTACTCTTGTCAGGGCTGTTCTTAACAACTTAGACCTCATATGGTTTATAACTTTGGGTTTTGACTCGATATTTGATTAATTTCACTGGCCATTACTGCCCAGTTTCCACATACATTCTTTTTAATCTTTAGGACATGGTACTGCATTCATCTCCATATTTGAAATTTTTTATAACTGGAATTGGTTTTGGCTGTTACACAAGTGTGAATCTGTCTTTTGACTTTGATCAAACATTCAATTTGACTAAGTTTCATCTTTATTTATTTATTTATTTATTTTACATTTGTTGACCGGGCTAGACTAACTGGATACATGTCCATTTTCAGTAGAGGCCCGGGCCCGGGGAGAAAAGCTCCAAGCATCTGCAGAGAGTAAACAATACAATATATAGTAATAGTCAAGTGGATTACAGTACATTAGCTACATCGTACATTAGCTAGATTGGTAAAAAAATGTTTACAGAGTAAGTTAGTAGCTTTAAGCTAAGATGAAATACAGTGAACCAAAAACATGAATTTTTTTTTTTAGAAATACAGATAGGTAAGATAAAACAGAAGAGTAGAAAAGTATAGAGAGAGCAGGAGGTGAAAGAGGTATCAGTCTGGGTTGGAGCAGGGACATAGCCAGTGAGTTGTAAGATATTCTTTCAGATGCTTTTTAAACAGAATATTGGAAGCAAGGGAGGAAAGTTCAGTAGGAAGCTGGTTCCAGATTTTCCCTACTGTGTTGGTGAAAAGTGAGTCTCCTGCTTTGTTATTTGATTTAATAGTGGAAACTAGAAGCTTATTCGATGAGCGTGCAGCAAGATATTTTTTTGGGGTGGAAATCAGGTTAGTGAGGATGAGGGTATTTTGGGTGGGGATTTTTTGGGTGATAACAATTTGTTCATAAAGTAGTTGGTTCTGCAGTTCTAGCCATCCCAGTTGTTTTAGGTTAAGACAGTGGTGAGTTTTAAAGGTGGTGCCAGTGGCAAATCTGGCTATGTTATTGTAACTGGTGGAAAGTTTGGTGAGATTGTTTTTGATAGATTGGTATATATTGCCGAAGCATAGAACAGGAGTAGACATAAGGTGGGTCTGGGCAATAGTTATTCTGGCTGAAAGGAAAGAAAGGGTTTGATTCTGAGAGAGTGCTAGTTTTGTTGATTTTCTGTACTAGTAGTTATAATATGATAATCAAAAGTAAGGTTATTATCAATTGTTACTCCTAGAAGATGGGTTGGCATTGTTGGAGGTTAATGTGAAGTGCAGAGGAGGGATATGAGAGAGAGCAAAAAGAGTACAGCTTTGTTTTTTGGGGTTCAGGAGGAGGTAGTTGCATGAACCCAATTTCAACACTGCTAAATACTGTTTATGAGAGACTGCAGAGGTTATGGACTTAGCTGAACAAATTAAAGTGGAGTCATCTGCATATTATGCAGGTGGCCTGAGGAATATTGGTATGTATGGTCATTGATAAACAATGAGAAGAGTAGAGGTCCTAAATAGAGCCTTGGGGTAATCCAGTTTCCAAAAATAAGGATTTTTTTGAAAGATTATTATCCAATACTGCTTGTTGTCTGTTTTCCAGATAGGATTTAAACCAATTTAATGCTTGTGGGTCAAAGCTTTGAAAGGTCAATAAAATAATGCAGAGAAAAAAGTGTTATTATTACGATTTTTTGTTTATGGAGTCGAAAAGGACAGAAGGGCAGTTGTTGTGCTATGGAAAGGCCTAAAGCCATATTGGCAGTTGGCAAGTAGATTATTTTGGAGAAGGTGGGTAAGTAGTTGTCTGTGTATGCACTTTTCCATTATCTTAGCAATTGAGACAGTAAGGCGATATAGGAAGTTGGAGAGTTCAGTAGATGACCCACCCTTATGCAGAGGGGATGATGTTCCAAATAGAGGGATTTTTGCTTTTAAAATTGTTCTATTATATAAGGATGATAGATATAGGATAGGGCTTGCTGCTATATTTGCTTATTATCAGCTGGAAGACAGTCAGCAGAAAAGGGTGCATGTTTTGTTTTTTGAAGGAATTTGCAAATGAGTGATATAGGTATCGGTTGTATTTGAAAGGTAGGAGATGGAGTCTTTGTGGTATTTAATGGGGATGTGGTAATAGATGGTAAAGTATTGGCTAGGGTTTGAATGGCTTCAATAAAGTAGTTATTAAAGGCATCAGGAATTTGGTTTTGTAGGTGAGCCAGTTGGATACCCATCTGGTAATGTAGGGGTAATGTAGGGGTATGGTAATAAATCTACCACCGCTAAATGCAAACGTCCCAAGTCCATTCTTAGAAAACGCAATACACATACTTATTCATCAGGGGGTGATTCCTCTTCTGGTATGGATGATTTTGTCACTGACCTACATTTGAGTCTGAGTGGCTCCCTTATGCCATTGTATCCAATATTCCTTTTTATTTTCAAATAGATCTAAATTGGATCTTAGTTGGGCTCTCTTCTGATAAGGAAGATTTGAGTATTTTTGGGATAGGAGAACGATCTAATGACAATAATTTTATTACCATAGATAATCCCGAAACCCTCTGTGAAAAGATGTTTCAACAACTGAACAGAAGCATGAGAACATTAAGGTCCAATGTATGGCATCTCAAATTATACAAAGCATACATGGCTAAAGGGATAACTCCCAGAGGGCTTAGAATTAAAATTCAGCCATTAGTAACTGAATTAGATGAACAACTAACCAGTGAATGGTCAACAATACAACAAAACTGCTCCATGAAACTTGTGGAAACATTATTCAGATATTATGAACGTACTATTGACAGGGAAATCCTTAATGTTACCAAATTATGTGATGAGAGCAATCAATATAAAGACCAACCATTTTTTCCACCCAATTGTCTAAATTTAGCTCAGACATATTTACCTTTGAACAACAACTCAAGGATAGGAAACTCAAAAAGTTTCAAAGGGACCAAACGGATTATGACAAAGGTCATCCCTTTCAACATACTAGACATGTTAGGTTTGAAGGTGGTTATCATGAAACCAATACCACCCCTAAATGCAAACGTCCCAAGTCCATTCTTAGAAAATGCAATACACATACTTATTCATCAGGGGGTGATTCCTCTTCTGGTATGAATTTGGACATACAGCAAACCTCAGATTCCCCCATCCTCAAACATAATAACAGTGTCGCCCCTTTAGGCCTTATAAGAGAGGAGGCAGGAAACATCGGAAAAATAAGAAGTTTGGAGGGCTTAATGGAACTATTGACAAACAAACAAATGTGCTAAAACAAATGTACTAAATATTTCTGATGTAACATTATCTGACTCACAAACTGCTTTTCTAAATAAAGGTCTTTCTTTTATACCGGTTTTTTTTTGTTCCTGAAGACACATTTGCACAAGATGTGACAGCATTTTGCAGATTGTTTAACTTAAAACTGTATTTTCATGACAAAAAATATGATGATGTTACTGTTGATGATTTTAAATACCACAAATCCACCTTTGTCCCACCGATGCATCCTTGTGTGAGTATTTTCCAAAATAGTGTACTCAAAGATCTACACTTTACTTTGGGTATGACTCACCTTAAATCTAACAATCTCTCAAAGACAGATATGTTAACCTTACAAGAACTTACCAATAACAAAAATTTGGTTATCATCTCTGCAGACAAAGGTGGTTTTGTGGTAGTCATGAATTGGACCCAATATGATGCTGAGGCTCTGAGACAGCTGGAAGATGCCAGATATTATACCAAAATGCCTCTTGATCCAACATCTATGTTTAAACATCAAATAGATATGTTTATGGATTCAGCAGTAGAAAATGGCATCATTACACAAAACACCAAAAATCGTCTTACTATATCTGATTCCAACAGCCAATATATCTATTTTCTGCCCAAAATTCATAAAGATCCTTTGCATCCCCCAGGCCGACCGATTGTGGCAGGTAATGGCTCCCTAACTGAACCATTATCTGAATTTCTAACCAAACACCTCAAACCATTATTGAGATGGGTAAGATCTAGAATTCAGGATACCACAAAATTTTTAGGTATCATAAATGACATGCAAATTGAAGACGACTGGTTGTTATGCACCTTGGATGTTAGTGCACTATACACCAACATACCACATTGGGCAGGGCTAGATGCAGTAGAATATTGGCTATACAAATCAGAGCTATACAAACCTGGTTTTAACACTTTTCTTATATGCCTAACTGAACATGTTCTCACCAAAAATGTTTTCTTTTATGGAAAACAATGTTATCTCCAAATACGGGGTACTGCAATAGGCGCATCATTTGCCCCCATATATGTAGATCTATATATGGCATACATAGAAGAACAAATCATTTATGATGTTACACACAACATTTATTTAATGGAAATTGATATTTGGCGTAGATATCTGGATGGCTGCTGGATGGTGTGGAGGTCTGATGTGGAATACCTGATGGAATTTGTGGAGTATGAGGTTTACAATTTACCATCAACTATGGCCAACACAAGATCACATATTTGGATGTGCTGGTAACAAGGAATAAGGATAACACCCTTCGCAAAGAAGTATTTAGAAAATATCCAGAATATAACACCTTACTCCACGCATCCAGCTTTCATCCAGCACATATCACCAAAACATTCCCAAGTCTCAATTCATTAGGATGAGTCAAATTTGCTCAGAAGAAAATACCTTTCGGGTTTTTTGCAAAGATTTGTCAAATAGGTTTCAAGAAAGGGGCTACAGTATGGGTTATGTACATACAGCAAGCAACTATGCTGCAAATTTGGACAGGGAAGACCTCCTTAAATATAAACATAAATCACGGAACACAAACAACAATCTATGATTCATCACTACATATGGTAGAAATACAAATAGAGTCATTGATGCCATTATACAGCATTGGAACATCCTCCTAGCTGACAATGTTTTGTCACAACATCTATCCGAGACCTGCATGTTTTCATTTAGAAAGGGGAAAAATCTTGGATCTCATTTCAGTCACTACAAACATCACCATGATGTTACTAACCAGAATACAATCCAAACCTTAATTTCTGGAGATAAACTGGTGGGCTGCATGCCATGTGGTCATTGCAGCCATTGTAAACATGTGCTATAAAGCAAACAATTCTCCAGTAGTAATTGCAGTACTATACATGACATTAGGTTTTTTGCAAATTGCAGCATGGATTGGATTATCTATATGGCCTCTTGCAGTTGTCATGCATTTTACATAGGACAAACATCTAGATCTCTCAAGTTACATATTTCTGAACACCTTAGTGATGTTAAATGTAAAAGAATGAGTAACGCCTTGTATAAACACACTCTTAAACACTCCACAGCAAGATTTCATTTTACCATCATTGACAAAATAATAGGCGACAGATCTAACAAATCTGGTTGGCACAGCAAACTAAATATAAAAGAAAAGAAATGGATTGTGAAATTAGGTGGACTTTTCCAGCCTGGTCTTAATGAATATTTATGATTTTGTATACTAATGAATATTCATGAGCTTACCAATGAAACTTTGTGACTAATTATGTCAATGTATAAAAAGAACGTCAAGATGTTGTGAGTATTTACACTGATGAAGGCTAGGTCAACATAGCCGAAATCGGTCTGTTATCTTTGTGGTTTTTTTATTTTTTAACTAATTAAATTAGTTCATACAGCTCACAGTTGCTGGCTTCTGCTTTTTGTTAAACATGTGTTTTTGAGGCGTGCAATCACTTCCATGCAGGGGAATTCCTTTTGAGAGCACACTTTTCTACTAATTCCATAATTCTTTGTAAAAGAACTACCATTATATCTTTCTTAAGTATCACCCTGACCTGAAAGCATTCTGCTTGAAAAAAAAAAATTGCAGCAACACTGCATTATTCACCGCCCCTACCCACAGGCCTCACCTCTCCTTACAAAACATGTAACAGATTGTCCCTACTCATTTACTTCTCTTGATTGTCTGAAATCCAGAATATCAGTCAATCTTACTGCCACAAGATAAAAAACTTCATGCTACACCAAACACAAAAATAAGTGCACCAGATAACAATATAAAAAGATGCTGTTTTATACGATCTTACAGCTTCATCTATTATCTAAAGGTATTCTATTTCAGGCTTTCTTCTACCGCCTACAGTTCTTAACCATGCATTCATACAACCATCAGCAGTGTTCTGATTCTACCCTCCAGTACTTACAATGCAGTTTGTTCACTCATGTCATCCATGCTGGACTCTATACCTGACTTTCACATTTATCTATAAGTGAAGCAATTATTTTACAAAATTAAGCTTCTAGACTGATCAACCCAACCATCTCCAATAAACATGGAAAGGGAAAATTAAAAATGTACCTCCTTTACTGCTTCTATTACAATCCCATATACATTCCTACAAGGATATATCTATATATAGTTATATCTGTATCTATCTATCTATCTATCTATCTATCTATCTATCTATCTATCTATCTATCTATCTATCTATCTATCTATCTATCTGTCTAACTATCTATATGTGAAACTACTACTTTTGCTTTGGTTGGCATCTGTTAAGAAAGTAGCAGATTGAATGATTCTTGGGGTTGGGGAATTTGCCCTTTCTCCAAGAATTGTGCAATCTCGGAGTTAGAATATATAATAAGCAGGGGGTGTAGGGTGTCCCAGGGGGGTTTGGCCGCCCTGCAAAAAATGTTTTTCTTTGACTTATGGTGTAAACTTTTTGCATGTGCTGAGACTGATGCTCAGCGCATACATAGCAGAATGTCAACATCCATAATGTCGATCATTTGCTGTCAGCAACACTGCCATTTGAGAAAGGTAAGTAAATCCATACATATATATATATATATATATATATATATATATATATATATATATATATATATATGTATACACATATGGGTCTACTTTACAAACCCGAAATCCCACTTACCCAACTTTGACATAACTGAGACGACAAAGCCGACAACTCAGAAGACCAACTGCCTGCAACACTGACTTTCAACTCCAAGTAAGTAACTGCTTGGCCAACCTGAAAAACAAATGAAAACCGAAGCAAAGTAAACCTACCCATGTGGAGGCGGGGGGGCTGCACCCCCAACACCTGACCCAGTAACTAAATATACCAACTTCAAGATTGCACTACCATGGGGGTAAGGAGCAAAGTTCACCATGGTGGCCAAGTGGTTCCTTACCTAGAGTGAAATGATGTTGTTCCGGAACATTGGTATTATGGATTTTCAGCTTTGTTATCTCAATTTTATGAAAGTCAGGTAAGTGGGATTTTGGGTTTGTGAAGTACACCCCCCCACACACACACACACATATATATATATATATATATATATACATATATATATATATATATATATATATATATATGTATACATATACATATATATATATATATATATAAATATATATGTGTGTATGTATATATATATATATATATATATATATATATATATATATACATATATATACACACACATCCACACACACACACACACACACACACACACACGTATAAAAAAGAGAGATAGAGAACAAGGGAGAGGGACAGAGCAAATAAATTACTAATGGGTGCTAACCCCATGCCTGCCCCTATTCCCATCCCTATACTTTACCTTAGAAAAACCCTTTCTGTAACACTAACACTATACAAGACACACAAATACACCCCACATGCACCATCACACATGCACACCATTGAATGTTTCCCCTTTCCTAGCCTTACACTAACCCTAACCCAGAAACACACACACACGCACAGACACACACACACACACACACACACACACACACACACACACACACACACACACACACACACACACACACACACACACACACACACACACACACACACACACACACCTGCCCATGATGGTTGACATCTATCACACTTACTTTACCCACAAACAGTCCATCTAACATAATTTAATAACTATCACCTGATAAAAATCATGTTGATCAAAAAGGATTTTGACAAATTTCCCATCAGAAACACTCACTTATCAAAATATCAGCATAATAATAATTATAAATATCAAAATAACCTATATATAGGCAGTTAGATAGATAAATATAGATAGATATTTAACGTCATATAAAAATAACAAAAAATAATTGCCACTGACTACAACCTGAACATGTGATTTCCAGAATCATGAAGTCAGAAATACATTTTTAAGGCCAACTTGCTTGAAGGAAGGTATTCTACTCAGTGTTATACAAGATCTGCATTTATGGAAAAAAAAAACACAAGACTGGTATGTATGTTTTTTGTATTTCTTTGTCATTAAAACAAGTTCTTAAAGACACAGGGCAGGATTCACGAAGGCTTGCACGGAGTGTAAGAGAAGTGTAAGACTCCATGCAAGCCTCGCGATCCAGGAACAGCCCGAAACTTCGTGTAAGAGACCAGCTAAAACGTCACTTACACGGACTGGGCGTGGATATGCTAAATACCTCACTTGCAGCCAAAAGGCATGTAAATGAGGTAGAGTAGCGATCCACGAAACAGAAAGCAGCCCATGTAAGAGCCGTTTTAGCTGCAGAAATGTACTCAGTTGACAACTGAGTACGTTTCTGCAAAAATCACAATGGAGCCATGTCAGCTCCAAATAAAGGGTGCATATGTGTCAGGCAGCATGCCAATGGCCAAATATGTGGCCATTGGCAAGGTACCCTAATGCAAATATTAAAAAAATATAATTTTTTTTTTCAGTGATGTTTAAACGCAGCGCAGCCCCGCGCAAATGGGCTGCGCTGAATAAAACATAAAAATGAAGGTTATAAACCCACAAATGTGGGTTTTATGCAATACATGGAATGACAATGCAGGGACCAGCAGACCAAAAACAACATGGCCACCGTTTAGTGGTTGCTAAGGGGGGAAGCTGAGTCTAAGACATTTAACTAAGCATTAGTAGGCAATCTGATGTAAATGAGGGTTAGGATACTGAATCCCACTGTCACATAGCAAATGAGCACATTCTGAGTAGTGTAAGAGATACATAAGGGGAAGGAATAGAGTAGGAGAATGGTGACATCACAGGGGGGAATGGTAGAAAGAAATGCAGTTCATTGGAGGTCAGTGTTACATGACAGATGACAGACACAGATCATGGAAAGAGGAGTGCCACAAGATAAGCATGGGAAAGTCAAGAAATGGAAGGTGTACACTGTTACTTATACCAAAGTTTCTTGCTGGGTGTGCATGCGCACGTGTGCATGCCATGAGGCGCGGGTAGGACAGTGTGTGCGCGTGTAAGGCAGACTGAGCATGTGGGAGCGTGTTGGTAGACTTGTAAGACTGCGCTAGTGTGTGCGCGTGTAGGGCAGACTGAGCATGTGGGAGCCTGTTGGCAGAGTTGTAACACTGTTTGTGCTTGTGTGCGCGCGTTTTAACCCGAATAAGCAGATTCCAAACCGTGTAAGCATGTGTGCGTGCGTGTAAGCCACTGTGAGCGTGTTTCTGCTGGTATGCACATTGCTCCCCCCTGAGGAAACATAAAGGAAAAAGGAAGCAACACAATTAGTAGAAAGCTAGCAGGGAATACTGCTGGAGCTAGCAGGTGAAAAGTTAGAATCAGGCAATTACACAGGCAGAATAGTAGCTCAGCCAAGCACTTAAAACTCTGCAAACAGCAGTGCAGGATGTATCTCTCAAGAGACACTGCAAGACAGGAGTAAGCTATTAGAAGTGAAAACTGAAAAAGCTGAACTCAGAGCAGAAATGCGAGGGGCTGCCATAGCTGTCATAATGAGACATAGGCGACTTGCTGAGGGTGGTGACAATGCAGATGGTGCCAGACAACCCAAAGTGAGGAGATGGAGAAGAGTGTACAGGCCCAGGGTCACCTACCATGGGTTACATGAGCTGGAGATAGTAGAGCGCTATAGAGTGGACAGAGACCTCCTGCAGCAAATTGTCGAGCTGTGCAGGCCATGCCTCACACACAAAACCAACAGAGGGGAACCCATCCCAGTGGAAACCAAGGTATGTGTTGGCCTAAGAATACTAGCAACAGGTACCTTCCAGAGACCAACTGGTGATATGATGGGGATATCACAGGCATCAGCCTCCAGGGTACTGCACCAGTTCCTGGATGCCATGTCAGCACATGTCGGTGATCATGTATATTTCCCCAATATCCGTGAGGTACTGGCCAGCAATATGCGTCCCTTCCAGCAAATAGCGGAATACCATGAGGTAGTGGGTGCAATAGACTGCATGCACATATGCATCAAAGCACCAGCCGGTGAGCGGGGTAGGGCCTACATTAACTGCAAGGGCTTCCCCTCCATCAACTGCCAGGTCGTATGTGATGCCCAGGGCATAATAATGAATGTGTGTGCTGGCTGCCCTGGGAGCTACCATGATTCCCACATCTGGCATTTGACGCAGCTGTATCAGACATTTGCCAATGGGGACATCCCACACGGACACCTAGTGGGGGATGCAGGTTATGCACTGGAGCCATGGCTGATGACACCCATCAGAAATGCACACACACCTGAACAGGAACGCCATAATGAGGCACACGCACAAACACGTAATGTAATAGAGCGTGTGTTTGGGCTGCTCAAGTCATGGTTCTGGTGTCTGGACACATCTGGTGGAGCCTTGCAGTACTCACCAACTACATGTACCCAAATTGTCATGGTATGTGCTATGCTACATAATATGATCTTGCGAAAACAGCTGCAGCAGGACCAGCATAGGGCCGGGCCAAACAGCCCCCCTCCATTGCCAAGGCCATCACAGGCAGAGTGTGACTCGGAGGAGGAACAACCTGAGCCTGCCCCAGTAGGCAGAAGGAGGCGTGCCCAGTATGCCCTGGCCTTGGCAAAGAGGCAATGCATAGCACATACACTGGCTCAGTAGGAACCCTGGGAATGATACAACTCTCTGACTCACTCAAATAATAACAGGGATGCCTAAAATGACATGACCTGCTCTCAAACATGTACAGGGAGTGTAATATGTGCATCCGACAGAGGCAGCCCTGCAGCACCACCTGAGGCATGAATGCCATGTGTTAAGTAATGTAACACCATGTACTATATGCACACTTGAGGACCCTGACTAACATCCACCCTCACCAAGCATGAAGCCACAATATGACGATGGGATGATTAATTGCAATAATTGGCTGAAGTAATGCAGTTAGTCAAAGGGGAGCCAATGTGTTCCAGCCTGGGAAAACATGCTGAGCATGACATGATGCACCACCTGCTAGGGGTGGCATGCACCTATCAGTTCAGGCCTCATGAATACTGACAAAAGCTGTCAGTACCCACAGCATGCCCTGAATAGGTAAGTCTCAAAACACAAACCCACCTTCATAGATACCACAAGGGATAAGAACCTAGATGTAATGCTACCCAATGCCAGAAGTCTAAACAGCAAGATGCGTGCAGTGTAAATGCACACAGTATGGAGAATGTTGATATCTGTCCTTTAACAGAAAACTGGGTCAAGGCTCACATCAGCACCCTAACACTACCAGGTTACACCTCATACTGTGCTGTACAGCCTCAAAACATGGAACAAGCTACAAAAGGAGGGTGACTAGCAATAGTTGTCAAGGATAACCACACCCCCATGTTGGTACCACAACAAGAAGCAGCATGGACTAGCCATGGTCAAGTACCAGTGGCTAAAACCGCCTCCCAGTATATAGCCTGCTACAGACTACCGTCCTAAAACCAGGAACTGCACCTTGCCTATGTTGGAATACATGAATATATCAAGCCCCCCAAACCACATTATATTGGTTGACTGAAAATACCCAGACATACACTGGGAGCATTATACTAGCACCAACACTGTAGGAGAAAAGTTCCTAGAATCCATAAACCAAAATGCCCAGGAACAATGTACCACTCCCACAAGAGGGGTAAGCATACTGGATGTGATAATCAGCAACATGGGTAGTGGATGGCAAGATGAGAAGTGTATCCCTCACTGGTAAGACCAGACCATAGAGTAATCACACCGGATATACACATCCTGACCACAGTCCCTGGCCAGAAAACCACAGTGAAAAACATGTGTAAAGCATAAGTTGCACCCCTCCAAATTGATGTGGAATCCATTAAAGGCCCTGTGCAGGTGCAAAATATGGGGCACATCGCAGAACCTATTATACAGGCATTCCATGAACACAGCCAGGAATGCTTGGATTATGCAATCACAAATAACAACAAGACACAATGCCATACACGCAGGCATCTGGCATGCTGGACTCCAGACATTACCAAACCATGCAAGCGAATGAGGAAGCTACTACATGATAGAGCAAACATAAAAAGGGAAGTAATCACTGATCAGTAGTATGGCAATAAAATATGTCCACACATACAATCCACTAAGGCCAGCTACAACAAGTAGAATCTGTGAATCCTGAGGCAATGTTGCACCTGCCCCAAGTACACAGATAACCCTCAACTCCCCCCAATAAATACAAATATATGTAAGAGATGCAACCATTTATCCAAACCGGAGGCTGAGCTCCCCCAACTCAGTACTGTCAAAACTAGTCAGGAGGAGAAGGTAACCACACACACCACAAACCCAGTCCCACATAGACCTATCACAACTGTAAACCAAACACATAAACACAGAAAAACATTCCCGGAGGCCCTAATTACAAACACACCACACCAACAGAGGCCTCCAAAGCAGACCCCCAAGCAACCACAACCTCCAAACATAGCACATGCAACACATAGTACACAGAGCTGGTGTGCCAAACAGTCACAGGCCAGAAGGAGAAACAACATGCCTGATACAGTTGTAATAGGTGTCTCTATAGGCAGACAAACTGCTGTCCCACTCACCAGACTGAACAAGGGAAAGGGTACAGTAAGCTGCCTGTAGGCTGCTACAATGCGCCACATAACACAAGTATGCAGGTCACCCCAAAGCAAGTAGAAATATGATGCAGTCATTGCCCATCCTGGTATGAATGACCTGAGATGTACCTCCCTGGACTACATGAAAAGAGACATGGATGAGCTCTCTGAGTATGTACTCCAGGCCGGTATGACACTGGCCGTTTGCAGCATCCTACCCTCACCAAGAATGATGCCACAGTACAAACACAGAATGATCAGCTTTAACAGGTGGCACAATTACAGCTGTCAGTCCAAGAGGATCTAATGTCTGTCTGCTTGAGATGTCATGCATGACAAGCCATGCTGCTGTTCCAGGGATGGCTTGCACCTGTTTCCCCTGGGCGTCTGGATATTGGATAAGGCTTTTGCCACCTCCATAGAGCCGTACGTAGGCAAGGCTGAAAAGACTAACCCACCACCCTAGAAAACATAAGTGGTAAGAAACATAAGGGTAATGATGACCAATGCCAGATGTGTAAACCGCAATATGCATGCTCCTAAGGCCCTTCCCAGTATGGAGAACATTGATGTCTGTGCAGTGACAGAAACCTGCTGCAAGCCTACTGACAGCACACCAGCACTACCAGGTTATACCTCATATCATGCGTTATGGCCCCAAATCCTGGACCAAAACATCAAAGGAGGGGGAGTATCCATATGCAGCACAGACACCCATACGTCCAGGTAACTGACAATGCACGAAGCAGCGGAGACCACCCATGTGCACCTAACTGTAGTCAAAACTGCTGTACAGTCTGTAGCATGCTACAGACCACACTCTCACACACAGGAACCCCACCCTGACGTCCTGAAGACACTGGACAGTATGAATGTCCCACCAAATACCAAACAAGGTACTCACAAATTACCACATAGGTGGTAAACCATTATGTATGCAAGGAGTAATCAGGGACCTAGGGACACAAGTGGACAGTAACCTGTTATGTGATACTCACATTGCCAATGTGGCTAGGAAGACTGTCTATATTGGACACCGTATCATGAAAGGATTCACATCTACATCAACAGAGGTCATTGTGCCCCTGTACTGTTCTCTTATCAGACCCATAATCTAGTACAATGACTCATATGGGATGTACCTTACCTGACACCTGCAGCGGTTAGAAAGACCTCAAAGGTACCTCACCAAGAGGATAAAGGGTCTCAAATATATGTCATATGCTGCCTGGCTGTAGACATCCCAGCTGAATGCAGTCACATACTGCCTACACAGAGGCATAGCATGTCTGTTGTACAAGGCCATGTCCAACACAGGAGTAATGGACATGCTCCACCCCAGGAAAATCAAAGCCATTGGAGCTGTG
This sequence comes from Protopterus annectens, assembly GCF_019279795.1. Lineage (NCBI taxonomy): Eukaryota > Metazoa > Chordata > Ceratodontiformes > Protopteridae > Protopterus > Protopterus annectens. The sequence continues at coordinate 553,756,305 of NC_056728.1, forward strand.
AGAGTGACAGATGTCAACCTCAACACATAATGAAATAGGATGTGCTGGAGGGACAGATACATAACCTAGAGGCTCCCCACACCCTGGAACAGGATCCCACTCCATGTTAGGCAGAGCCCCTCACTGACAACCCTCAACAGGAATATTGCCAAGTGGATGGATGATCGTAGATGTACACTGGGGGTCTTCACTGTGTCACATCCAGACAGAGGCACAGTAAAGTAAATCATAAATGGCCATACTATTCACATAGCAAGGGGCGGTGAAAGACACACACACTCTGGCTAGGCTTACAAATGTCCTAGGGTGGATAGCCTAGTATCAACCTATGAACTTATGAATATACAAATTGTACAGGACACTAAGGATAATCACAAGGCTTACTCAACTGATGGTAGGAACCATGTTGGGAATTCACAGATATGCTCCGAATCACAAAAATATTACAAACAACATATCAAACACACACACATATTGCCAACATACAACCTGACAGGTGCAGTGCAGTGCAACCCCCAGAATGCAAAATATCTATCCCAGAAGACTGCTGGCCCCCTGACATTGCAGATGCTGAGGTAACAGCCAGCATCTACAAAGTAAAACACACAGCAGCAAAGGTATGAGATGGTGTCCTGGGCTGAGTCCAACATGGACTCCAAGAAGAATGGAATGCCAAATCACACTACTGCTCAATGTCAGCCTTACCACAGGATATGTACCCAAAGAGCAGTGTACAACAACAGTGGTCCTTCTCAACAAAGGTGTTGCCTGAATGGATACTGCAAACTACCACCCCAGGATCCTGACAAGCTTGATCTGCACAGCTATGGAAAGAATCAGCATGTACCGCAGACATAAAGCTATCGGGGACCTACTGACACCGGACCCTACCCAGTGTGGCTGTCATAAGTGCAGATCCTGCCCCTAAACATGTTTGACCCATTTGAAACAGTCATTAAGGTCATTGATGAGGGCAATGTGGTCCACACAGCATAGCTGGACCTTGCAAATGCTTCCATACAATACCCTAGTGTTCAGTATGGATATGTTCACCAGCTTAAATATAAACCCCTATGTCAGTAGAGGGGTTGCAAACCAGACCAAGGACAGAACTGACTTGGTCAGACATGCTGCATCCATGTCAGACTACAAACCAGATATAAGTGGCATCCCACAAGGCTTGGTCCTGGGACCTCCCTCATTCCGTATATATGTCCCATAGATACAGGCCAACATGGAAGGACTGTGACTGAACATGTATGCAGAGGAGTACAAACTGCCCACCATATCTGACCCCCAGCTGACACAAGCATCCCACAAAAGGGCCACATAGAAACAGACAACTGGTGCCATAGCCATGTCAGCAAGCTAATTGCAGAAATGTGTATAGTCAACCACTGTGGATATACAGTAAGTGCCCACCAATTACCACACAGGTGTTGACCCATTACTTATCTAACATGTAATGAGAGACCTGGGGGACAAGGTGGCAGATATCCTGCATTGGACAAACATGTGGCTGTAGTGTTCACAGAAACATACCATATACCCACCTAATCATGAAGGTTGTCAGATCTAGATAAGGGGAGGTCACTGTGGCTCTGCAGTCATCCGCCATCAGCGTTGCAATTGACTACAATAGCCCCTGTGGGATGTACCTCAGCAGACACCTCCATCAACTGTAAAGTCCACAACAGTACCTCACCAGGAGAAGCAAAGAGCTTGAACAGATGCCATGTGTTGCCTGATTAAACAAACTGCAGCTCCACACACTGCCATACTGCCCACCCAGAGGCAAGCTGTGCCTGATGTATAAAGCCATGTCCAAGCTGGAATCAATGAACATGCTGCACCTTGTACAATCTGAATGGCAGTGAGCTATGCACATGAGAGACCTGAACCCCAGCACTGACATACATAGGACAAGCTGTACTGAATGATCCATAACACAGAAGCCACCCCCACTCTTGAGTAAACTCCCAGTACAGGTTAGCCAGAGAGTCACCCATCGACACTCCTCAAGAGGAATCTTGATGAGTGGATGGGAGATGGTAGGTTTACCCTGGGTATCACTGTTATGTCACAGGTAGACGGAGGCACAGTATACTAACCATGACATATGTCAGGGCAAACTCCAGTTACAATGTGTGTTGAAGGACAAACACACTCTCTGACTAGCATTAGAAATGGCCTAGGGCACATCACTAGTGTTTGCCAATGTCCACCTATGTTGTGGAATACACTACCAATGTTGGACAAGCCTGGTTTAGATAGTCCATATCTGAACATAATGCAACATGGTCATATGTGCACAACTGGCCCCTACACAGTCTGTTGTGCTCACTATGAAGATTTAAAGCAGTGATAGGACTAAAGCCCAGGATGCTGTTCACCACAGTGAAAGTACTGAACCAGTACACTATACGGTACTACAGTGTTAGGTCAGTATGAAAGGATGTCGACAACTGTATGCAAAGTATCCCATGCAATCCCTGCAGGCACAGTATAATCCCTGTTGTGTTCAGACATGAAGCAGTTGGCCAGTAAGTACACAACATGACACCCAACACACAACCATAAACGTGAGATATTGTTGAAGTTCACACTCACCCAAATATGTGGTGGACTGCAGAGTTCAACATATGGAAAGCTCACACTGGGCATGCTCGCACACTTTGATAAATGAGGCATATGTCAGACAACATGCCATGGAAAGGCTGAACTGGGCATGCTCACACACTTAGGCCATATCTCCGTTTAGCAGTTGGCCACACATATCTGATATTTGTATGTGTCATTCCAGGAACCAACCACATCACAGCAATCTGCCCAGTGCACACAGTAAATGACTACAGAGACATAAGTGATATAGTGGATCCCCTCATATTCAAACATCTTCCACAGATACACAAGTTGTTCATAGAAACAGGGAATGCTATGGCAATAAGACCTGCAAACAGTCTATCAGCAACAAATATTGTGCATCTGACAATTAAACATATGTGTGTAGAGGTCAATACTAGGCTGTTTGCCCTAGGGAATGACAGCTTAGCCAGAGTGTGCTTGGCATCTGCATCCCCAGTACAGTAGGCTACTGTGCCACTGTAAAGTAGGTCACATAAGGCATCGTGTGAGGCTAGTGTGCTGTGCCTCTGTCAAGCACGGACACAGTGGAGATCCCAGGGTTTGAATGTGCTAAGCCACATCCATGCTGTCGATGTGTGCTAGAAGAGGGTTGCTGAGGACCTCTAACAGTAAGTGGCGTCAATAACAGACTGAGGGGAGCCCTATCTGCATTGTCTGGACAATTTCACTGCCAACATTGTGTTGTGATGATTATGTGGGATTGAAGTGTCGTGCCGGTACTGTTCAGAGATGTCCTCCCTCTGTGGGCTACAGCTCTGCAATGTATTAGCTCACTCTGTCTGTTGGACAGCTCATATATGGCTGGTGTACACCTGACAGGTGTCCTGTTGTGGAGCAGTCATGGGTATATGTGGGATAGCATGATCAATCCAAACCTTACACATGCTCATAGAATGCAATTGTCAAGGATTATGCAGAGTGGCCAGTATAGTCCTCCAGCATGGGTCCTTTGAAGTCTTCCACCCCAGTCTTCACAAGTGTAGAGTCTGCTTGTGCTAAATACAGTTTGTTTGCAGTGACAACCTTGCCTGGGGGTGGGGATGGGATATGGATGTCCAGGGAAAGGTGGGTATGGTCAGATATCAACAATGGTGGTATACCTCTGGTGTGGAACAGTGAGTACCCATGTTGCAGATGGACAGGTGCAATATGTATTCCCCCATGTGGCTGTGGTGAGTGGTTCTGCCATAGCACATGGACCCACAAATTGTAGTGGCTGTAGGGTAATGTTGTAGAGGCCTGAGTAGTTCCCACACACAATATGCCTGTACCTGATGTTAACAACTGGAATGGTGTATGTGAACACCTGCATACTCCGGCACTGTCCCCAGGGAAGCAAAGTGTGTGTCCTGGCTGTGGGAGTGGTGTTCTGGACTGGTTGTGTTGTGTGTTACAGGTCCTGTGGTCATGAAGCATGGTATAGAACATAACCTGCCAGTGCGATGTGCATATCTGACCCTGAAGTAGGTGGCTGCAAATGCATATATATGCTATCCCCCACCTGACAGGTAGTACTAGATGTACATACCTCTGTAGAAATAAAGATGTCAGCACCCTATAAATACTGCAGGTGCAGAACAGATGCCCAGCAATTCGGATAGCGCGCTCTGCTAATGCGTCTCCCTCAAGTGTCATAATATAGTTAGGTAGGAGTTTGAACCATGCAAATGCTCAGTGTGTGTGTGTGTGTGTGTGTGGGTGTGGGTGTGTGGATGAGCGGAGTTGTTGTGTGTGCAAGTCTGTGTGAGGAAAATGTCCCTTTTGGCAACTGGGAAAACATTCTACAGGATGCACATTCCCCTTTCTAAACACTGATGATGTCAGCACCCTATAAGTCCAGCAGGAGAAGGCAAACCTCCCAGTAATGCGAATAGCGCGCTCCGCTAATGCATCCATCTTGAGTGTCACAGCGTAGTTAGGTAGGGGTTTGAATCCTGCAAATGCCCAGTGTGTGGAGAAAGGGTTTAGTGTGTGTGCAAGTCTGTGTGAGAGAAATGTCCCTTTTGGCAACTGGGAAAACACTCTACAGGATGCACATTCCCCTTTCTAAACACTGATGATGTCAGCACCCTATAAGTCCAGCAGGAGAAAACAAATCTCCCAGTAATGTGAATAGCGCACTCTGCTAATGTGTCTCTCTCAAGTGTCATAACATAGCTAGGTAGGGGTTTGAATCCTGCAAATGGCAAGTGTGTGGATAAAGGGAGTGTGTGTGCTGGCAAATCTGTATAAAAGATATGTGCATTTTGGCAATTAGGAGAAGACACTACATGATGAACATTACCCTTTCCAAACACTGATGATGTCAGCACCCTATAAGTACAGCTGGAGAAGAGAAACCTTCCAGTAATCCGAATAACGCACTTTGCTAATGCATCTCTTACAAGTATCATAACATAGTTAGGTAGGGGTTTGAATCCTGCAAATGGCAAGTGTGTGTTTTTGGATGAGGGGAGTTTGTGTGTGTGCAATTCTGTATGAAAGGCATGTGCTTTTTGGCAATCAGGAGAACACATTATATGATGCACATTACCCTTTCCAAACACTGATGATGTCAGCACCCTATAAGTACAGCCGGAGAAGAGGAACCTCCTAGCAATCCGATAGTGCGCTTCGCTAATGCGTCTCTCTCACGTGTCATGACATAGTTAGGTAGGGGTATGAATCCTGCAAGTGTGTGCGTGTGTGGGGGGGTAGTAGGGTGTGTGTGTAATTGCAAGTGTGAGAGAATAGTTCCTTTTGGCAACTACTACAATACACCAGATGCTGCATATTCCCCCAGTAAACACAGGTGATGTCACCACACTATCAGTACAGCCAAACAGGGCTAATTGCCCAGTAATGCCAATAGTGCGCTCCGCTACAGGGTCTATTACCACTGTCAGAGCACAGATAGGTATGTTTTGGAAACTCACAACTGACACGTGTGGTTGTGTCACAAAATATGACCATGTGTGGGTTGTTGTTGTTCATAGCAATGCATGACATTGCTTAAACCAGCAATGGCAATGCACATATGATGTATGTGTGTGACACATACACATATATACCTGTGACCTTCAGTAGTTACCATGTCTGACACGTGCCTCAAGTGGATAAATGGTATTTGCAATGCATAACATTATGACTGTGTCTTACTGTGCAGGGGCCGCATGCGGTATGTGTATATACAGTGTGAGTTGTATATGGTATTATCCTAACAGCAGGGGATACACATCTGGTCTGGGCCATATAGTCTACATGTAGTCGATGAACAGGTGCTGCATGTTCCCACCTGTTGTGGGAGTGGTAACATGTTGTTCCACTGCAATTCAGTGATTACATGCTGGGAACCTTTCAGCTAGTGTGTTGTAGCTACAGTAATGCTCACACACAATGTTCGGCTGGACGCAGTCCAGCCATATAAAGACATATCTAGAGACTGTCATATTGCCAGTGTTGTTAGGGAGGACAGGTGGGTTTCCTGTGTATGGGAGGGTTGTGTGTGCCAGGCTATGAACCAGAAGGCAGTCCAACACACTGTTAGCTGCTCATGGATAGGCCCTGATGATTTGTGCTGTGCCAACAACCTGGAGGTGTGTGTATCTGTTGTGCCTTGAGATACCACCCCCCTGTCCATGTGTGTTACATGTGTAGGGGATGACAGGCATGGTATGAGGTATAACCTGGCAGTGATGGGTTGCACCTGTGAGCCGTGAATCAGGAATCTGTTACTGCACAGATATTGCAGTTTACCATGCTGAGGACAGTGTCCAGTGCATGCATCTTGCAGTGTACACTGCTGGTGTTGTGTAGCATTACTGTTAGTGTCCTACCCAAGTGATACCTATGGAGTTGGCTTTGTAATCCGTGTCCTGCAGCAAAAGGCACTATGTGTGTATCATGGGGCTTCGCCAATATACAATGGCCCATGGGTGTCACGTGCAAGCTGCCCCTCGCAAATCATTGTGGCTTCCCTAGCATGTAAGCACACATTGACAGCCATTGGATACCCTATGAATGACATTGGAGATTGAGCAGAATGTAGACATAGAACACCCTTCCTACATATTGTGGTGGCATACCTGGTGAGGGTATGATGGCAACCAAGGTCAGGCTCATACTGGCCCATGCCACATGCTGAGAGAGCCCTTCTATGTTCCCTATCATGTAGTCCAGGGAGGTACGTCTCAGGTCATCCATAGTGGCATGGACAATGACTGAGTCATATGTGTCCATACCTCTGACTGACCTGTATGCATGTGTTTTGTGGTGGACCATAGTGCCCCACGGGCATATCACTGTGACCTTCACCATGTACAGCCTGTTGAGCGGGACCCCACTGCAGTGGCCAAGAGAGGTACCTGACACATCTGTAGCAGGTGTGTTGTGTAACCCTACAGGCTGTGAGTGTGTGGCACACTGGATGTGTGTGCCATGCGTGGCATGTGCTCTGTTCCGACATAACGTATGCCTGTGTGCAAGCTGCGGAGATGTGTGATGCTCAGGTAGGATGCTATTCTGAGTCTCCAAGTATGCCCCAGTGTGTTCAGATTGCTGTCATTGCGGGTCTATGTCAGACTGGTATTGTAGTCACTGTAGTATGTCATGCCAACTGACAGGGTATGGCAGTACTGGGTTCAGAGTGCTCAGTCCCCAGATTGGCTATGTGGTGGCATCTCACACATGTGTTGTATGTTCCTGGCCAGGGGAGAGGGTTGACTGCATACATGTGGCAGCTGTGACATTGCCACATGACTCACATAAACCACAACTGGACCATAGAGGTGATTCACAGGTTACCTTTGCACATGCTACCATAGTAGTGTGATTGCCATGGTGATTACCAACACATAGGGCCAATGGGGAACAACATACTGAAGGTAAGTATGTGTGGGTGTACTGCTACTGTTTTCATAGCACTGGCATATATGACTGCACACGTGGGTAAATGCCAGGTAAGTCATATGCAATGTGTCACAGGCAACGTACATGCGAACAGGACAGACAGTGACGTTCTGTCAGGTGGAAAATTGACATACGTATGGTACTCTATGCAGATGTCACTAGGAATCCACAGAAGCTCTGTAAATCTGCATTGCAGGTGGAATCAGTGCTCCAGGGAACCTCAAGCAAACATGCATGCAAACAAAGCTACAGTAAGCAGGGCTGGAAGAAGTCCATTGTACAACAAAGAAGGGGTAACACTTCCAGTAGGTAACAGTGCAAATATGCAGGCACTATCAAGCATACCCAGGAATGCACAGCTCAGATGTCCATGGTAGAACTGATATTATGTCATATTTAATTGTAATTTGAAATAAATTGGTACTGCACATATATCAACATGTGCAAACATCCACATTGCATAGTCGTTGTGGGCAACATGCCACCATTAGTGTACATGTCCATCATTGCGTATCACTACTTGCATTAGCTTCTCCCCTGTGCTACCTATGTATGTGGCTATCTGTTGACATCCTTACCACCGGTATGCAATAATGTGCAGCTGTTACACTATGGTACTTACTATGGGTGTAGATAACAATTCAGGACAGTCATACAGTTACTGCATCAGGCATGCTGGGATATACACACAATCATATCAGCACACTGTACTGTTACCAACATGATACTAGTAATACACTTCTATGTAGTCACCCTGTGCATCAGCAACATATTTACCTGTTCCTGCACTGATGTTGGAGTTTGCAGGAGGTGGCACAGTTTCATCATATGCACAGGGTGTGAATTAGGTATGCCTGAGTCTGCCACTGATACCACCAATTGACATGTATGTGTATGTGTGTTGGTGAGGGACAGCAGTACAGGGTTGGGCACTGTTGGTGCAGTGTGTGCATGTATGTGGTAGCCCTAGGTGTTAACATTTCGCATGTGTGTATGCATGCACACAGTTCCACCTCATGGCTGCCATATACTGGAGTTTGTGGACAGCCACAGACTGCACCTGGCAGGTCATACAGATCAGTGTCTGTGGGCATGGACACGGTACCTGTGCCTGGCAGGGGTGCTACGGACCATATCCGGTACTAAGCCAGACTGGGTACTGTCATCAGAAGTGGGAGTTTGTTGACTGGACACAGGTCCCTGTTGGGACTGTCCAGAGCCACGTGCACGTGGTCTCCTGGGGCGGTCTGATGACAGCACAGACCCAGCATTGCTGGGGCTGCTGCTGGCACTATGGGGGTGTCTGCAGGCCTGTTGTCGTCCGCGCCGACTGCCAGCTGCTGCTGTTGCTGGCACACGGCCACGTCGAAGCCGCAACCATCCACCATTGCCCTGGCTCATGGACATGTGGTTGTGGAACTGCTGTAATATGTCCCCACAATGTCTGTCTATGACATCGGTGAAATTACAGATAGCATCCGCGATGTCACGCATACTGTCAGTCATGGATGTGCGACATGCTCTCAGCTCCCTCAGACCCTGTCTGGTGTACCTTTCCATACGTGACTGTGCCTGCATGACAGCCCCAAACATAGCTGAGGTTGACAGACCTCTTTGGGCACATCTGCCAGAGGCAGTACGCCCACGGATGCTCCCACGAGAACCCATGGGCAACTGTCTGTGTGGTACTATCTCAGGACCCTGCCCATGGCTGCTGTGTGGGGAAGCATGTGCAACAGATACCACATTACCCTGGTCAATGCCCACTGTATCCTGTCCATCACCTAGGGACAATGGTGACATAGGATGTACTGGCAGGATGACTGTGCACAATGATGGGGTTGACAGCTGTGTACTGTCAATTGGCTGACTAATGACGGACCCTGACACACCTTCCTGTGCCATTACACAGATATCATCATTATCAGTACCTGTGGCACCAGATTCAGGTTCCCTGCTGCAGGACACCAGAGCAGCACCAGAACCTGTGGGAGGAAGACAGGAAACACAGTTTACAATGTCTACACAATGTTACCAGTGATGCACAATTGCACACATGCACACATGCACACGTGGACACATGAACACATGCACACATGCACACATGCACCCATGCACACATGCACACATGCACACATGCACACGTGGACACAGGCACACATGCACACATGTACACATGGACACCGGCACACATGCACACAGTCTGGTAAGGGGGGGATGTGTGGCCACCCCACCTCCTGTGGCGACCTGTTGCCTGTGGATATCCGACGCACGCTGACGGACATTTCTGATGAAATCACTGCAGTGATGTCGTACCTGCTCATATGTCCTATTATGCGTGCCAATGTCATTTACCCTACGGACAAGGTCTTGCCACAGTGCAGCCCTCTCCTGCTGATTCTGGCTGGTGTGGGAAAACAGTGTGTCATAATCCCGCACCAGGCTCTGGTGTATCTCTTCATCTTCTGCAGCAGAGTAGGCAGGATTTTGCTGGCGCACCATGTCCCTGAAAGAGAACACAAACAGGGTATCAGCAAACTATGTCAGCAATATATGGCACACATACTATACATGGTACTCAACTGTAGTGATATACTACTATTCCCATATGTAGCACGTGTGTGTCTCTTGGTGGATACACATGTACATGGCTAGATATCAGTGCTCAGCCAACACCTGTGCAACAATACCTGCCACATTCCATACAACATAGTACCAAGCCCCATCGGTCAGCACACTGAGACAGGTCCAATGCACAACCTCACTCTGGGGGTTCATACCAAGGTACTGTATGTGGAACGCCATCCACTAGTGTGATCTGGACACAAATTAATCGGCCTGGATATACATATCCCACCACCACCACCAGCACAGTAGACTACTTTGATATATATGTGAATAGACATGGTATCCATGCAGCCCACTGGGCCAGTGGAAGCCACAACCCACAATGCTGACCCCTTTGCAAATGCTTCCCACGGACATCCCAAAGAATGCATGGAACATGCACACACATGTCTAACCCAGACCCTATGCACAAAGGTTAAGCATCCTGTCTGGTGGACCCAGCCAAAGGCAAATTGTATAACGATAGAAGGAGGCTACTGCAGGACAGAGCAGATTCACATAAAGGGAAGGCATCTGTGGTCGGCACTGGTAATAAGCTAAGGTCTCTCATAACAACATCCACGGCCAACTCTGAGAGGGAAATGGCCATGGACACTATAGATAACCACAAGGCCTTCTTCAGTTTTGTTAGACATATGGACCAAAAGCCTCAGATATGCTCTGAGTTACTACACACCTACTTAACATTCACTGAACCCACAGATATTGGCAACATTCTGGCAGACAGGTTCAGTGCAAATATCCCCCCTCCCTCTCCCCCACACTTAGAAATACTTATCACAGCTGAATGCAACCTCCCTATCATCTCAGATGTCCAGGTGAGGGCTGCCCTCAGCAAAGCAGAACACACAGCATCAATGTGACCTAATGGTATCCCTGGATGTGTGCTATGTGAACTCCAAGAGGAGATACAACCGCATATAAAACTGATATTTAACCTTGGCCTTACTACGGGATATGTACCTGAACACTGGCATACAGCAACAGTGGTCCCACTTCACTAAGGAGGCACCTCTACTGACCCTGGGAACTACCGCCCCATAAGCTTAACCAGACTGGTCTGCAAAGCTATTGAATGATTCATTATGGGACGCATATACAGCGATATTGGGTACCTGCAGACACTTGATCCCACCCAGTTTGCCTTTGTGATGGGCTGATCCTGCTTTTTGAACCTGGTTGACCTTTTCAAAACAGTCACTACAGCCATTGATGAGGGCAAAGCAGTCCATACAGCCTACCTGGACTTCCCTAAGGCCTTCAACACAGTACTCCACTCAGGCATCATAGACAAGCTCATCAGCTTACATGTTACTACATATGTCACATGATGGGTTGCACACTGGTTGAACTACAGAATCCATAAAATCAATATTGCGGGAACCATGTCAGACTCAAAGCCAGTCACATGTGGATCCCACAGGGCTCTGTCCTAGGACCCCTCTTGTTTGGCATTTACTTCTCAGATGTGAAAGCAAACATGTGCGGGTTGTGGATGACAAAGTTCCCAGATGACTGCGAACTAAGCGCCATAGTCGTTACACCAGCTGACACACACATCCTACAGACAGGCCTCACTGAAACGGACAACTGGTGCCAGAATCATGGCCTAACACTGAATGACATGTAATGTATAGTCATCCCCTTTGGGTGAAACTACGTGCACACAACTTATCACATAGACATACATATAGATACAGACCAATAACACATATGGAGGGTTCACAGTATGTAGACTATTAACTTGTTACTTTACATTACCTGTGTTTGTCACAGCTGGTTGCATTACCGTTACTATAGCTTCCTGCTGCTGCTAGCCCAGCTTGATACTGACACTGATGACAGCTTCAACTTAGTTTGTCTTACGTGTGTTCTTGTTTGTGTTCTTATTTTTTTTTTCTTTCTCTCTCTCTCTCTCTCTCTCTCTCTCTGCCTCCAGACGGTGCAATGAAAGTATTGCATCTGTGGAGTGGGAGTACAGGATGCTTTTGTAGGTATCTGCATAAGTCCATGTGATGGCCTCTGCAGCAATTGTAAGCCAGCATTTGCTAATTGCATGCAGCCAGTTATGTACTGATTGCAGTTCTCACTGTGTTTTCAGGACAGTGCTATAAAAGGGTATGTGAGATAGGCTTTGCCCTTTCAGATTGTAAGGGCGGGGACCATGCTGGTATGCTGTGGACACTGTTCTGTGAGTGTAAAGGTTAGTATCTCTCTCATGATTCAGGCTGTGTTGTAGATTCACATTTCTCCATGCATCTCTCCTGTTTCCTGTACTAAGTGTGTATGTACATTGACACCTACAAATATATATATATATATATATATATATATATATATATATATATATATATATATACATACATACATTTATATATGTATAATAACTGACATTATTACCTACTAGCTAAAAACTAGCATGGCTGTTTCTGTTCACACACTACTATTATATAAATCCACTAGATTTGACAGTAAATATACATGACATGCTTTGTGTGCTACACATCCTATATTCCCTTTACATTCATTCCTACTATTACATGATATATTTATTGTAGCACAATATTCATGTATAACAGTCATTGCTTAGTGGTAAGTCATGCAAACTACTGTTTCCAAGGTCCTGGGTTCGGGACGGATAGTGGGATTTTATTTTGCTTTTGAACTGACTACAGGACCTGTCAATCAGAGTGACTAAGGCACTTTTAAGCAGTTGTAACCGGGTTAGCGCTGGTTTGTGGGAGCTCCCGCATGCGCACTGGCGTTCAGCTCTATGCACACCCGCTTACAACCGCTTAACAGTGCTTACTCTGGTGCACACCCGCGCTATTCTCTTTGAAAGAAATGAAAATGGGGAGACAGGAAAGTGGTGAAAAAGGGGTCACAAAGAGGGTAAGACAGTAGGGAAACAAGCTTGGGTTTTGCAGGAGGGATGTAGGTAAGGCCCATAGCTGCCCATTTCGTCATCAGCAACAGCTGTGCATATGTTTGTAATTTGGTGTGACATTTGAAACCTTCCACCCCTGAGAGAGGTGTCAGGACAACAATAATACTTGTTGTACAGCCAATTGTAATTGATAGTTTCCATGTCCAGCAGACATGTGTGGAATGGGCAGCTATGTATGGGCGTAATTTTTGTGGGTACAGAGTGCCCTTTTTTTTTTTTTTTTTTTTTTCAGGTGAGAGTGGTATGTCAGGTAAAGGAAGTCGGTATAGCTGGGGAGGTAGGTTGGGTAGGTCAACAGACAAGACAAACAAGATGCATACAGGGGCGGAGTATGACACGTGTGGGGGGGTTACACAATTGACGGGGACGGATGTTTGGATATCCAGAGCCCATGAGCCCACAGATAGCAACAGTGGAACTGATATCCCCACCCATGGGCAGTTGCCACTGTTCCTTCACTGCCCAAGACAGGGCTGTGCTGGGGGCTGTGTAGGCCGGGCAACAGGCATGCCCGTAAGTTGTGCCACCTGTGCCTCAAACTGGCGTAGGGGCCCAAGAACAGATTCCCGGATCTCCCTACGCACCACAGTCCGGATGCTACGGAGGGTGAGTGGTGGTTCTCCTCCGGCCACACTTGCAGAGGGGGGACGGGCCCTATCCCCTGCAGCGCTTCCACCCACAGGTGGCACAGGGCCACCGGAGGAGGGTCCAGACTGGGCACTAGTGCCAGGTGCACTCGCCAGCTGAGGTGGGAGAGGTGGGTCCACTGGAACCCGCCTTCCCTGTCGTCCTATGTTCTGCATTATGTCATGACAGTTTGGGTTAGTAACATACAATACCATTCGCAATTAGTTGTAACAGCATGCATGCATTAGTATTCCCATTAACCAAACACCCAGATATTCACACCATTGAACAGCGAGCATAACACATGCATAATTTGAACAGCAATACACAGTCCAACAACATGCAGGGTTGATTGATGGCAACAGGCCATCAGGTTTGGATGTATGAACAGGGCAGATGCATCAACGTACATGCAAATATGTATGACCCAACAGGACAAATGTCCAGGGGTGTTAATTGTGATTGCACATACCAATTTCACGTGGAATGGATTATATGTGGTTATAGGGTAGGGTGAAGAAAATATAATTAACACCTTCAAATACCAATACATATGCTGTACATTTCTAATAGCTGCAGATATATACACACTACTGTTCTACCTACAGTTTCCTATGTGATAAATACTTCATGTTGGTGATAGGACTGTTACTGCTACATCAATATACATTTTATTGTTATTCATACATGTTCATATCTGGCTTTGTTCAGCTACATCATCCTGCTACATTTGCTTTATATAGCTATAGACAACTGTGGATGTTTGGTATTTCAGACAATCATACTATCTGCATATTGCAGACTGAGAGCAACATATCCAGATTTTGGGATACACATTCCAGCTGCAGCAACATTTTAAACACATTTCGCAGTTTGGTTCTGCTTGTCACATTCATTTCATTCTGTACTGACTGCAATATACTTTATTCAGGGGTTATTACTACTTTATTGGTGGATTCATAACTCTTTCTCACACTCTCTCACTTGTTTTAATTTTACAATTCAGGATGGTACTTATTTCTAGGCTTTATTGACATGTTTTACCTGTAGTTATTACAATCCTTTCCAACAGTCTCACTTCCGTCATGTTTCAGTATTTTAACAGGGATATATTTCACACATGTGATTTGCTCATCTTCTGCAGCTGTACTTTTCAGCCTGCTGCAGGTTGTGTACTATTATATTACAGGTGGGGCATCTTTATTTCAGACTTTATTACAGACATTTTCATTTTTCTGTTTGGATTACAGACTGCAACACACTTTTGTAATCAAGCAATACTTGCAAACACTCTTGGACTGTTACTTGCACATTTTATTACTTAGTGACTACACTGCACTCTTTTGCTAACTGTCATACTTTTATATTTCTTTACAGTTACTGGGAGAGGATTACTGACCTGACCGGTGGCACAACCGCACCAGCCTATCACCATAGGCTCTGCGGTTCGCAGAACGGACACCTGCAGCTGTAATATAAATGAAGTAATATTGGAATACACATCTCCATAATATCAGCTAGTTTAATTTCTTACATACATAATTAAATGTAACTTACTCAGTAGTGGGGCGTTGGGCATTTACCGGGCCTCCCGGATCCAAAGGTTCAATTGGTCCTGCTTACATCTCTTCAGGTCCGCATGGTGGTGACAGACCTGCTCACCATTCCTTGGAATCCCTGTGGCACTGGTGAGATCATGAGCCAACCGGTCCCACGCCTCAGCCCTATATGCTCCCCACAGGACCTGGCCCTGTATGAGTTGGGCCTCATGATTGTGGACAAGGAGCCAGACCATATATCTGGACTCCTCAATGCCCCACCTCTGTGCTCGAAAGCAACTACCCTCACCTACTCCTGACATTCTGGCTGCAAGTTAGTTCTACAATCGGTTATGCTGTGTATTCCCGCCTATGGGGCTTATATATGCCGTTTTTCCCGCACTTATCTGTGATTGGCCATTTTGGAATTGTATCAGCTTCACAAAACCTGCTTTGTCATGCTCAACTTTCTATTCATTCCTCTATATTTGCTATTACTGCATTGCTAAGTACAGCTGTCATGGCTTAGTGGTTCAGTACTTTGACTATGGTGCATGGTATTCTGGGTTCGAACCTGGCCACTGCTTTTTATATTTTATGACTGTCTAAAAAGGCTAGGGAGTGTGTCTGTGTAAAGGCAGTTTTGTTACAGGTTGCTCAACGTTGCCCGTCGGTTATCTTGTTGGCACGGTGCGCAGCTCCGTGCAAACGGGTTATGCTGGTTTACACCTCATTTGGCTGTCAGCACGCATATTACGCTCAGCTCAGCTACGGGCACACAGTTTCAGCGTGTTAAAACATGGCTCCCCTATGGGCACTCATTTTGCACCTGTTAAACCACTGCTCACCTACGGGCAGATGCACTCAACTTGTTAAATTATAGCTCAGCTATGGGCACATCTGTCATTTGTTATTATTTTGTTATCTCACATTTCTTCACTATAACTGGCCTATTTCATTACATTTTACATAAAATATAATTTTATATGTGTACATATGTGTCAGGGACTTGTTTCGTGCTTATTTCACTAAAAATAAAATTTGATGTTGTGGGGGCTCGAACCATGACTGCCTGCTCTTCAGCCAACGTCTCTACCGCTATGCTATTGCTTTTTGGCTTACTTTGCATAGTTAGTTCTTATATGCTTTTCCACTTACTGCTAACTGTGGCTGAGCTACGGGCATGCCCACGCAAACAAGCACACTCACAGGCAAACATCTTTACAGTTTAAGAAAATATAACACATGTTCATTTATATGATTTTATGTTCATAGTCTGTGGGGGCATGTGTTGTGTTGTGTTTACTCACATTTCCATGTACTCTGTCATGGGGGTTTACTTTGGGCACTTTTACTCTTCTGGGGGCGTGTCCGCTTGCAGGGCTCGGCCTACGGACACGCCCCCTACTGTCTTCCATGGACCGTGTTAGCCTTAGGTGTGATTCAGCATGCCCTCATGCATATGTATGACATGCTGACGTCACACCGTTTAACTGCAGCCTCCATGTAAGCCTTGTAACTCTTACATGGAGGCTTCGTGAATCCTGCCCATATACAAATAATACACCCTTGATATGTTGTTGCAGAAAGAATTTTAAGTTTTGCATTTCTTAGATCTTTTTTTAGATTCAACTTAGGACTACTGCCTGGTTAAGTCACCAGTAGGTAAATGGGGACTGTGGGAATCAAACCTTGTACCTCAGGAAGAAGCTTGCTATCACCTCATACCCTTAATACAGTACACCAACTCCCAGATAAAAGTGTTTGCACAGCAAATGTATTAACATTTCTATGTTGAAGATGTAATATACTAGTAAATATAATTTTTTATTTGAAGTTATTGACGTATTTAATTGAAAGCAAAAAATGGGCATTGTGTATTGCTCTACATCGCACTGCTGCTGGCTGACACTGGTTTGTTTTTCAGGTAAGTATGTTTTCTGAAATCTGCGTGTCCTCTTTGTGTCAAAATGTTATTTTGTCAGGTATTCTAGTTTCTTCTCACATCCCTAAAACATGCAATTAACAAACCGCTGATTTTTGCAATTTTCCACATAGCTGTATGCCCTGTGTGAGTGAGTGTGTGTCATTTTGGATTAATTCTATGCCTTATGCTAGATGACTGCTCTGGGGTTAGCACCACAATCACCAACCCTTCTCTCCCCTTCTGGTGACCATGAGCAGGATAAAGCGAGTATCAGAAGATCAATGAGTGAATGAAGGAAAAGATTGCTGCCATTTTGTCTCCTTATTCAAAGAAGCACTATTGAATGCTAATTACTGGTCATTTTGCAGATGACATTAGGTTGAATGGCATGCATTAATAATTTGTTGACCTCCTTATATATAACTTTCAGATATAATGATGATGCATCTCTACTTATTTGTTTGTTTACAGAAGAGAAATGTTTGAAGTTGCATAAATGTATATGCAGTCACACCATTCACAATTACAGACTAAAAATCAGACAATTACAATTTCAGTCTTCACAGTGATGATGGAAATCATGCATGTATTTGTCAAGTATTTCAGTACAGAAAAGTGAGGATATTGCCTGCTAACGAGTTTCTCCTGTAGTCCTGGTTAGGAATCCCTCAGTCTCTATTTGCCTGCTCTTTGACAGTGAGCAAGTAACTTAAGCAGCCAGTGTTTATAGGTCTTTGTCAAACTAAGGCAATAGGGGTGGGGTTACCTGATTTACAAGGGAAAAAAATAAATAAAAAAAAGTGTGTGTGTGTGTGTGTGTGTGTGTGTGTGTGTGTGTGTGTGTGTGTGTGTGTGTGTGTGTGTGTGTGTGTGTTAGTATTTGTAAAGGATACGAGATTTTCCACACCAGTAATATAGAAAATATGCTCATGTGTTGAGTTTTATTGTATGGTTATTATTTATTACCCAGAAAGATTGCAACAAGACAGACAGTCCCTGTATCCTCAGGTATAACTTTGATAATAAGCAATTAAGGTTAACTAAGCAGTCTAACTTATTGGTTATAAATAGGACACACATTAGTTTCATAGTTTCATTACCAGGTAGTTATTTAAACCATCCTTATCACCCTGTATGTCAGGTCACCAGAATTTAAAGTTGGTGCCAACAACAGCACACACACACACACACACACACACACACACACACACACACACACACACACACACACACACACACACACACACACACACACACACACAAATGATACACATATGACGCATGACATTTTGAAGGGGTCAGCACTAACACACCCAGTGAATTGCAGCCCAGGCTTCGATGCTTTATTGAACACATTGACAGCTCACTTACTTCTACATATCTTTTGATGCCATGATTCTTTGATGATTAACATATCTGTAGTGGAAATGCACCTAATTTTTTGTACGCATTCCTATTACTGGGGTATATATATGCTATAACAGAGTGGTCAACTATTAAACTCAAGCAGACTTTTTTCCTGCCCACCATCCTCCTGAAATTTACCAAGAGAGACCAACTTACTAAGAGATTTAAGTATGCTAAGTTACCTTGTTTGACCAGACTTACTCTATTTCTGTTTCTCAGGTTAAGCATCCCTCCTGGAATTACCAGCAGCTATACATCCTCTCTACCTTTAATTTTTACTGCCCCTCCTCTTAACATGCCACCCCTACACACTGTCTACTCTAATAGTATTGAATCTAATTCTATCCCATTGCAACAAAATTACTCAAGTTCATGCTCTCTAGATGTAACAATCAAGATTATTAACAAATGGTCCAAAACAAAACTATACAACAGGAACCCTACCAGATGACTTTAGTGATCCTCTCTAATATATATAATAACATAAAAAAAAATGTTAACATTTTCTCCCCTGTTAGAACTATACGCAGTAAAAAACTTTGATCAGAAAAATTTCTAAACCGAACTAAAACATGCAAAATGGGAACTTAAGTCCTTCCAATACGTGAATAAATATCAATACTTCAATTTCCAATCCTAACAATCCTAGATCGTCATGCCCCAATTGCAGTAGGAAAAAAAAAAAAAAAGCAGTACTGCTCACAAGTGAGAAGAAAAAAAGTTCCAGGAACAATCAGGAACAAATCCTGGACAAATGTACTAAACTAAACACTGATCATAAAAGCAATAGACAAATTTGAACAATATGACTAAAAAGTAAAAAACAGGACAAAAAAGAACTTTTTATATAAAAACTTCAAACTACTTCCCTCCAAAAACACAGAATTTCTGGACAGAATTTAACAGATACTAACCCAAGGAGGTATACATCCCCACCCACTTGGCAGTAACCCCCCCCTTGGCAACAACCAACCACAGCAAATAATACCTTCTTTACCACAGCACAACAAAACTTAGCAAATCAACAATATCAAACTGCTAACCTGCCCGCCTACCCCCCCCCACCCCCACCCCCACCCCCACCCACCACCTCCTTCCCAATACTCACCTCCTTCAAACTTTCCCTTTTTCTTTTAAAAAGCTGACAACCCTCACCAGGGACAAATTTACCTATACCTACACCTAGGCCCCTCCCCAATCTCTATACTGATCTGCAATCTCTACTATTAAGGAATTAACTATTCTCATGCATTATTCCATCTGATTAATTTCACTCAGGTCCCCTTCACACTGGTGGAGACTCTACTGAATGCTCACTCTACCGTCCCTCCCTCTTTCTGTCTCCTCTTGCTAAAAAAAATAAGAAATGTATCACAAACAACCAATTACCCACACCACCACCACAAGCAAACCACAAGCTATAAACATAGCTACAACATAGTTTACCACACCACAGCTACCACAGCCCTACTTTCTTTTTATAACTGTATCAACACAACTCTGTAATGTCATCAGCTGTAGATCTTTCTCTTGTCTTTCTACTTCAAGCCTTTGATATGGTCAACCATATCTTTCCACCCACCTTCCTATCACTCTATCCTTGATATAAACTTGAACTGAACTGGATCCTACATGGATAATCGTTCACAAGCAGTTCTCTTTCTAATCTTCTATCTCTGAACTTCTACCTACCTCCTTAGCTAGGGCCAGAATCTATTTATTCTTCATCTTTTATTCTCATCCTTTTCATCCATCACTCATTCTCTACCTGCATTCAATCGACCTCTGTATTGTTGCTCACCAAAATTACAACACCTAAATAAACAACAAACAACAAACTGACACACTCAACACAAAAAAAAAATGAAAAAATAGAAAAAAAAACTCTAACCATTTGTCTCTTCTCCTCAACCCTAAAATTGCTTACACACACATACACACACACACTTCCATCAATCTTCACATAATTCATTGAAACCAACAAATCCAACATAACACCAAAAATTCCCACCATCAAACATCCTAAACTAATACATAAACAACATAATAAAAACAAACTAAACAAAAACATAAACAAATCTACTAACAAACAAAACTTCTAACCACTATATAGATTATTAAACAATTTCTATCACCACTAGCCAGATCTATTATATGCCTCCCTCACTTACTCTACTATACTCCAATATAATCATAACAAATAACTAACCTGTATATATATATTGCCAACATAACCAGCACTTACTATAACTCTAGGGCCTCAGGCTGCTCACTCACCATATAGGACTCATCACTGTCAAAACCCTTAACTCACCCAACTATTTGACCAACCTTACCTTGCATAATACCTTTTACTTATTATTGCCCATACCCCCAACTCTCTACCTAACCATAATGCCATATAAACCCCTCAAAAAAAAATAAAAAAAACTAAGAAAAATACTTTATCCAATATCAGCAGCAAACTTTTCTACTTCTAACCTCTTTTAATTCTAATTTTTCTAACTTTTGTTGGTAACTAATATATTCTCTCCTACCTTATTGTATCATATCAGCTCTAAATCTTTTCTAAACTTTCTAACCAACCACTAACTATGCTCTTGAAATTACTGTCTTCTGCTCCACAATAATGACTCACCCCAATTTTCATCCTCGTTTTTTCCTCTACTTCCTTTCAATATAAATCTACATGTTTCTTTGACCAACATTAAAATAAAATAAAAACTGTAAAATGTACATCTTGGCTTTTGCTTGTAGTGCTTAAATTAAGTGATTTTAACTATAATACAATACAATACAATGCATACTGGAAAATGATAAGGAAGATTGTCAGGAAATTTAGAATGAAAAATTTGGGATACTACCTTAAGGAAGGAATGAAGAAGGGAATGGAAGTCTTATATCAGGAGGAAAAGTAAATTTGGGAAATAAACTCAACCAGCTCGACTGAAGAGAAAGACAAGGCAAGTTATCAGTGAAACAAAGAATGCTTATGGAAGAATGGAAAAGAGCAGGTATGCTGAGGAAAATAGTGTATGGAAACCCATTTATCTAGCAGGGTGAAAAAGACTTGGGAAGGAGGTAATGAGTGCGTGTGGTATTTGAGGGAATGGCAGAGGAACAGGTTGAGACACAGTGCTGAATGCAGAAAGAAACCTATTGCATAATGTGGAAGGAATGATCAAATATCACAGAGAATCTTTACTGGAAGGGTAAGAAAGGCATTTAAAATGATGCAGGACAGGTGAATTGGATTTATGAAGTCTTTGTCTTGTCTTTACACAAGGCAGCAAGGCAGGGTGTCAGCACAGTATGACTTATATGTTCAGTGGGAATGGACAGATGAAGTGCAACTAAGGAAGAAACAGAGAAAGAACTGGAAGTCCTCAGGGAAAAAAAGGAAATTGGAATGGATTAGTTCCCTCCTAGGCTGCTTTACTAATTAGCAGAGATGACTGATGAAGCAGTAATAGAACTGTGGGGTCGTTTGGCATGTGGAAGTGTGTTGCAAAAGAGGATATTGAATTGGCTGGGTCCACTACACATGTGTGGGTCTAAAGATGGAGTCACAATCCTTGGCCTACTAGCCTGACTTCCATTAAAGGGAGTGACACAGTAAAGATGATACATGTTTTAACTGATCATCAGAGATTGTGAATGGGTATTCAGTGAGCTATCTAGGGAATCCTGGGAACATGCATGGACTGCCCTTGGCTCCTTGGCAACGAAGGATAGACCCTTGACTACAGTATAGATTTCATTCTCTGCTTGGGTGTTTCAGGAGCTGGGTGGAGAAGGGCGGGATGGTGCAGCAACCCATCATCTCACTCATTCAAGGAATGGTGCATGTGATTTGCACATTCTCAGTGACTGTGTATAGTATTGCTATCATGCAGCAGATATCCAATGATTTTATCTTAATGGGGAGGGTGAGAGGTAATTGACATCATGCGCAATAATGCAAGTGACACACTAATAATAAAAAGTCCTTAGTACACTAAGTCAATCTAAGTATCAGGTTGCTCTGTTTTTCATTTCTGTTTCACTTTCCCAACCCATGGATAGCAGCAGCAGCAGTACCAACCTCATCGGAGGGGGGTATAAGGGACACAAAGCTGGAGTAGCACCAAGCAGGTAATGGTCAACTACATCAGTATGTGAAAGGGAGAAAAAAAAGTAGAGTGCCTCAGATTCCATGACTTGGGCCACTGCTGCTTATTACACGTGTATCAGACATTACACTAGACTTAGAAAACAAAGGCTAATGTATATGTAGTTAACAGGAGAATTGGTGTGGATGTGATGGAGTCAGGGGTTGTCTATAGGAAGGCCTGTGATGACTTGCACTTTAGGGAAACGTAGCAGTAATATTTTAGTATCAAATCTAGAAGACTATTTACTTGATCTGGGTGTCGTGAAAATATATGTTCTTCCTGACATGGCACTGTGCACACCTGAGGAGGAAATGATTTAAGGTAATAACTGGGTACCTGTCATAATAACAAGTAATTAATATGTAAGTTTTGTTATGTTAAGATTGTTTAAATTAAGTTGTCTTTGTCCAAAATTGTTGGACTGTGAGAGGTCCATACTGAAAATATATCTCTTTCACATAAGCTGCTACTATATTCTTAAATTGAATGGCTCAACTGTTTTGAGCTTTAGTTAGTATGTTAATCTTGTTGGGCTCGCATGCAGGAGATTTACTAATCTCTTGAGCCATTTTATTCAAAATTTAGCCTTCACTATATTTATTGTATTTATTCTTTCTGACTGTGATTGTACTAGTAGTAGCCTCTTTTTAGAGGAGCTCCAAGATGGTATTTATGCTATTAGGGAAAATTTGGCTATTGTATAGAGGAACTTCCCCTGCTCTTTTTTCTTTGGAGTTGCTGGATGGAATAGGAGGGTTGCTATAGCAGCAAAGAAGATGTCTAATAGAAGCAGCAGTATGAAGGAGAAGAGGAAAGCTGAAGAGAGTTTGAAAGTGGAAAATGAAAATTTGGAGAAACATTGTATATGGAAAATCAGAACTCAGAAAAGGATTCTTATGTGGTGGATGATAGAAATCAGCAGAGTTTAGCTGTCTCAATGGAAAATGAATTAAATGGTTCTATTGACATGGTGCAGATAATAGAATGGGCAGTAGGAGGATTTCCAGATGATGTTCTGCTGCAAATAATTCATCAGGATGACCCAGGGGGCAGTTTTGCTGTTTTATTTGGTAAGGTGGCAGATAAGTTTTCAGAAGTGCTAAGGATGGTAGCAATGAAAAGGAACCAGGGGATGCACCAGCACAAAATGCAGTATTTAAAACTTATGCAACAGTGAAAGAAAGAGCAAGAGGGAACAGCAACACACTGAGAAGGAGCCCAGTGTTGTGGCAGAAGAGAATGTAGCAGTTAGTTATGCAGCAGTGCTACAAGGCAAAAATGGCGAGTAACAATAAACTCTAAGAATAACTGTTTTTAAAAAGAAGAGAATGCCAACCGTGAGAATTAGAACAAAAATTACATGGTAATCGACAGATATTATGTATGGAGCAATGTGGTTCTGAGATTTAGCTCAAGAAATTTGGTCTTTTAGACAAATAGGGGCAGAGACGTTTTGTGACTTAACATTTGAATCTGAGGGACTGATTATTACATTTCTGGAACTTTGTGACAAAAAGGCCATTTATCCATGGAACAATTATTTGTTTTCTGGTAGTAACATGATTTTAACAAATGTTACTTTGCAATTTAGAATTGGTAAACTGGAAGAAAAAGATGCTAGAAGTGCATGTAGGGTTCATGTGCAACTGCTAATAATGTTGTGAAAGTTAGAAATGAGAGGAACTTATGGATTGGAGGGTGGAAAGTGGAAGCTGTTTTGAAATGTAAAAAAGGGGGGGTCTTTTGAATGCACTGGCAAGAGCAAACAGTAAACAATGAAAAGAAAGGGTAAGGGGAAGAAAACTTATATAAGGAAGGACAACAAGAGTCTGAAGGAGACAGTATTTGAAGAAGAAACTGTAGAAGAAGAAAAAAATAAACACATGGATATTAAAGGAGGAGAGGGTTTGCATTCAGGAGGATGGGTCAGGGAACAGAGTGGCACTAAGATTTTTTTTTGAAGATCTAGACAGTGAAAGATCTGATTCTGAAGATCAAGGGTTATTTGTACATAAGCCCAGGAAAAATAATTAATAGGAGAAAGAATAAAAATATGAAAACAACAATTTAAAATACTTCCCATAAACTCAAGGAATAGCAATAATTTTATACTACTTTCAGCAGATATGAATAGTATTATTAACAGTGTAAGAGGGATAAGGATGCGTGAATTGTGTGCTAAATGTGATGTGGATATTATTATGTTAGAGAATGCAAAATTTCTGACAAAGAAAGACTGCAAACAGAAAAATTGTGGCGTGAAAATATGATATGGAATTTAGGAAGTGAAAGCTGTTCTGGAATGTCTTTGTTGTGTAAAGAATCAGTGACAATACTAGACGCAACTTTGGTAATGATGGGAAGGTTAACTTTTGTGAATGTGAGATGGAAAAAACATATTTATAGAATTATAGTATTATATGGATATACATCTAGCATGGAAAGAGCAAATCTGTTTAATCAAATATTAGACTGCAGTCAATAATATGAAAATTATAATTGCAGGAGGCTTGTGATTTAAACAAAAAACATAAAAAGAAAGGGAAAGAAATATGTAGGAAATCCTAAAATTTGGTAAGTTACTTGTGTAAAACAAAAGTCACTGGACATACAGAAGGAGGCACTTTAATCTGAAACTGATTATTTTGTATTATCAGAATGCTTAGGGTGGTAGCAGATATTGATGTAGTTGTGACAGGTTTCTCAGACCATTTATCAATATGGATAGAGGTGAATGGAGAAAGGGAATATATTAAACAGGAAACTGAATAAAAAGAATAAATGATAAATTATGGGGTGAAATTGAAGAGTGGAAAGTGTTGCCATCATGGAAGGATCATACAACCATGAATGATTTCTATAAAACTGGTCTGCATGGTGGATTGAATTTAAAAGGAAGTGTAAAAAGTGTTTTGTTTTTCACAGTAGCGGGATGATATAAGAAAGGAAGAGAAAGTGAAGTATGGGGGAAATGTACAGAAATGCATCAGAGAATTTAGCAAGCAATATATTATAGTATTATAATATAGAAAATAAATACATAAAATAAATTGAGAAAAATGAGGATACTATTATATAGCTACGTGTATTATTTACAAAGGAGAAGGGATGAGGTGTCTGTATTTTGTATACAATTGTAAAGGGGGTATTAGTATAATGAGAGGAAAAAACACAAGAACAAATTACAACTATTGTAGTACAGCATATGGGAAATAAGATATAACAGAAAATAAAGGAATTTCCAGAATAAGTTAATGAAGTATTTGGAAAAAAAAAATAATAATATTAGTGAACTGGATGAAGTACTTAAGAAAGCAAATGTTGCTTCGTTATGAGGTCTAGATGGTATTGGGTATGGAATGTACAAGAAATGAATTGACTGACAAATAGGGTATTTTGTACATGCACTGAATGAATACCCGAAGAGTTAGGTAGTGGGATATTGACATTTGTATGAAAGAAAGATGAGAAGGATGAAATAAAAATTCAGACCCCAGGATTCAGCAACCGTCCGTGCAGGAATAACTTATTCCTGCACAGAAGGGACAGTTTCTGTGCAGCATGGCAGCACGCCATGCATATGTATGAAGGCACACTGCTGTGCTGTAATACATACATGGGGATGTGTACTAGCACAGAGGACATGTTTGAAAGCAGTGCTCTCACAAGATACATGCCCCCTGCACACCAGAATTGCTGTACAAAAAGAGCAAGATTGCTCTTCTCACAGAATGTAAACCCCCAACAGGAAAGATCCCCAGAGAATGTCCAGATTCCTGCCATATAGTGTACGGCTGTGAAATAAATAAGTGGCCACTGCTAAAGTAGTGGCATATCATTAAAAAATGAAGTTAAAAAATAATGACAGAACTAAGTTTTAGATGTCATAACCTTCAGAAAATGCATGTGAATGCAAAACCTGTTATTCTAACAACTGTCTAAGTTTGTAAGAGCAATATTTGAAAAGTGTCTGTAATGTTTTTTTTTTCACATCAGCAGGAAAGTATAAGTGTAGCTGCATGGGTGTGCCTGTTGCTTACCTACACGTAGGTCAGCTTAAATGACCCAAGAAATTAAATAGCAATAGACAGCCACCATAAGCAGTAGTGCAATAGTGTAGTGGTTAGAGCATGCGCTTCGCATGTAGTCAGTCAGGATTCTAGCCCCACTGCAGCCAGTTCTATTTTGTATGTGAAATCACCACAAATGTAATATTTTAGTACATTTATGCAGTAAGTAACTTATATTTGCCAACCAGAGCAGTGTATTATGGCCAGATGTCAGGTGTAGGTGTCCTGAAGTTGTGAAACCCCCGACATAAACACAAGTGTCCCATACATGCAGTCACACAAAATGTAATATGTCAGAAAAGCACATATGGGGATGTTATCGAAGGTCAACATACATATCATAAGCTATGCTAAATGATGAATGAAACCCACCATCATGATAGTTCAAAAAATGAAAGGTAAATAATGCTACGTTATGTTCAGCTAAGCCGACACACTGAAGCATTGCTGAAACGTAAATGTTAAGCAGGAAGTACTGTAGCTAAATAGATATGCGCACTGGTAAGCTGTGCTCAGCACCTGCCCCTTTAAGCACTGCCAACCTTAGCTAGTCAGGTTTGCCCGTAGCTTAGCTTAGCTCAGCATATTCAAAACCATCCAATCACAGGAAAGGGTGGGAAACTGGCCGTATTTAAACCCTGCAGGTGGGAATACAGCTCAAAACTGATTGCAGCTCTCCACTGTAGGCAGTATGGCATGTGTAGGAGAGGGCATGAGCTTTTAGGTGCAGTCCTGGGGCATACAGGAGTCCAAGATCATGATAGGATGTCTGGTAAAAAAAATTACGTGAGACTGTTGCAGGACCAGTGCCAGGGCTCCCAATATAAAGCGGAAGCCTGGGAAAGTCTCACCTGTGATTTCACCAGTGCCACTGGTATCCTTCGGATTGGTGAGCAGTCCAGCCCCACTATGCCGACTTGAAATGGAGGAAGAGGGAGCTCTTAGAACAGTGGGTCCAAGAAGCAAGACAGAGGGGAGATGTCCCAGCAGTGTATAAGTATTCATAGCAATAACTGTTTACCAAAGTCCAGCCTGTGTATGTGATGGATAGGTATGCATTAATGTTTCTCTATTTTCATTACAGCTCCAGCTGATGAGTAACAATCCTGTTTGTAGTAGTCTACCAAATAAATATAAAGTAGTAAAATGTCAACTGGCAGTATAATAAATGTGTATGGCTTGTACTGAATAAACCAGACAATATGACAGTAATAGTTCCAGTTAGGTCATATTTAAATAAAAGTGTAACTTCCTGGCAATAAAGTTCTAAATCCTGGACTGGTTGTGTTTACTCTGGTATTGTATGGCCTGACATGTTGCATTCACCAAAATCTGATATCCGAATAGTAATGTTGTGTTAACCACTGTTTCTCACATTGTGCTACATAAAAAATCTGTCTTGGAATGTCTGTATAAGAATGTTGTAATGACAAGGTCAGATTGTACAACCAAGAGAGACTTAGACAGAAAACACTGAAGAAAAAGATAGCAGTTTCTAAATAACTCACTCTGATGAAACACTGCATTTTTAGCAGACACAGCCATGGTTCGATTTCCCGAGAGTGGTAGTAAGCTGTATGTATAATTTTAACTAGGATTATTAGGTTCATAGGTTCATAGGTAAGTACTAGGCTATCTGTCCGAGGGCATATGTAAGCCTAGCCAGAATGTGTTGGCTTTCGCAGCCCCCTTAGATTAGTTCCCTGTGCCTCTGTCCAGCAGAGCCATTAGTTCCCTGTGCCTCTGTCCAACAGAGCTACTGCAGTGATCCCCAGGGTAAATTTTCTGTTTTCCATCCACTCGTCAAGGTTTCTCTTGAAGAGTGTTAGGGAGCAGCTCTGCCTAATGTAGATTGGAATCCTGTTCCAAAGCATGGGGAGTCTCTGGGACAGGAATCTATCCCTCCAGCAAGTCCTATTTATCATTATGGTGAGGTTTAGATCGCTAGAGTGTGTGGCTCTTGGGGATTTGTTTTTTTTTTAGGTTGAGCATGTCCATCAATTCTGGGTTGGACATGGCCTTGTATGTCATGCAGAGATCACTTCTGAGTAGGCAGTATGCAACCGAGTACAGCTGGAGTTTCTTCAGTTGGGATGCATAGGGCATCTGTTTGAGGCCAGTAATCATCTTGGTGAGGTACTTCTGTGGTCTTTCCAGCTGTTGCAGTTGTCTTGTAAGGTACATCCTAAATGGGGCATTGTACTCTATGATCGGTCTGATGAGTGATGAGTAGAGGGGCACAATAACCTTTTTTGTTCTAGATGCAAACCCTTTTGTGATTAGGTGGCAGTATGATTATCAAAGGAGAGATTACTATCTACTTGGGTCCCCAGATCCCCTATTTCATTTTCTGTATTTATGGGACTACCATGTATGTGGTAGTTTGTGGGTATTTTGTTTTTTCCAAAGGAGATGACTATGCACTTTTTGGCATTTAGCTTGAGGCCATGATTTTGATACCATGTATCTGTCTCATTGAGACCCTTCTGGAGGATGTCTGTATCAGCCGGAGAGTCAGTTTTGGCCCCCAGTTTGCAGTCATATGTGAACTTGGTCAGCCATAGCCCTCCTGTGCTTGCCTGTACCTCTGAGAAGTATATACCAAACAGGAGGGGTCCCAGGACTGAGCCCTGGGGGACGCCACTTGTAACCGATTTAGAGTCGGACCTAGAGCCTGCAACTCTCACTGTGTGGGTTCTATCTGTAAGCCAATTGGCAACCCATCTCGTGACATAGGGGTTTATGTTCAGGCTGGTGAGCTTGCTATAATACCAGAATGGGGAATGGTGTCAAAAGCCTTTGCAAGGTCTAGGTAGGCTGTGTGGACCTCCTTTCCCTCGTCTAAAGCCTTGGTAACTGTCTCAAAGAAGTTTACCAGGTTTAGGAAGCATGATCTGCCCTTAACAAAGCCAAACTGGGTATGGTCCAATGTTTGTAGGTTCCCAATGTCTCTGTTAATAAGTTCCATGATGATGCACTCCATAGCCTTGCAGACCAGGCTAGTCAGGCTTATTGGAATATGTGTAGAAACAGTCAGGTAGTGTTAACAAACATTCCTCCCACAGGTCTTCCAGGTAAGAGAAGTAGAAAGTAGCTATAAGATGGATGAATTATACACTATGTACAATCATACCACTGGCCAAACCAAGGCCATAGGGTATTGCAATAATACCTGTAGAGTAATGATTAGAGCAATGATCATTAAAATTGTGAGTACTGCAAGGATATACAAGTTGTTAATCGACATCTCCCCCCCCCACTATATCTGCAACAATAATCTAAACACACAAATCAATGGGTATGTTTTACACCAAACCTACTGTTGGGACATATGTCCTATTGTTCAACAAATGTTGAAATGTGTTTCTATTAATGTTTCAAGTTGAAATACTATCATTGGTGGCCTGTTGCTATCAACGTAACCTGCATGCCGTTGTCATGGCCACTGTGGTTCCATATATGCATGTGTTCTGTTTGCTATGCAGCTGCTCCATATCTGTTGATTTGGGTTAATGGGAATATCTATGCATGCTGTTATAAATAATCCTGGATTGTGCTGACTATTACTAACCCACATATGTTCTAAAACTGCAACACCATAATATGCCTGGGAAGGCCGATTCCAGCAGAACCGCCTCTCCTGCATCATCTAGCCATGGCAACAGGAACCAGCACATCTGGGATGCATGCTAGGACCTCCTTGTCAGCTGGTCCTGCACCACCTTTGGGTGGAACCACCTCAGAGGATGGGGATCGTCCCTCCCCCCAGGCGTGGGCGTGGACAGGAACCTGTCACCCGAAGACAGGTTTGCAGTCTGGTGCATAACAAGCTCCGGAAGGAATTGGGAGATCTACTACTCCAGCTTGAGGGCCACATGGAACATTTAGAGGGTCAGCCTGCCCCTCCTGCTCAACCCCCAGCACAGCCACCTTCGGGGCCTTGAAGGTGCAGTGGTGACTGCCCATGTGTGGTGACCTCAGTCCCACTGTATCCATTTGGGAGATTGTGAGCTTCCGATTACAAAACACCCCTCCCTATCCAAGGCGTTTACCCCCCATGTGTCATATACCACCCCTATATGCTGTTTTGTCTGTTTTGTCTGTCTTCCTACCCAACCTACCTCCCCAAATGTACCTACTATCCTTCCCCAATACCTTACTCTCACCTTAAAAAAAAGGGAAATCTGTTCCCAAAATAAAATGTTGCCCCATACATAGCTGTCCATTTCGCACACATGTCCACTGGACACATGTAATCTGGTCTAATTGGCTTCACAATACATTATTGTTGTCCTCACTCCTCTCTCAGGGGTTTGAGTGTCCAAATGTACCTCCAAATTCAGTATATATGCACAGCTGTTGCTGTAAAAAAATGGACAGCTATGGACCTTCCTTACATGCATCCTGCACATCCCTAGCTATCTTTCATATTGTTTTTCCCTCTTCATACTCCCTTCTTCACCACTTTTCTATCATCTCTTTTTTTCTTTTCTTTTAAAGAAATTAGCATGGGGGTAAGCAGGAGTAAGCAGTAATAAGCGGGAGTAAGCCTGTTTGTGTGGGGCTAAGCAATACCTACACAGATTAAGCCCTTTTAAGGCTGGGGTAAGCAGGAGTAAGCAGTAGTAAGCAGGAGTAAGCCTGTTTGTGCAGTGCTAAGTGATGCCTACACAGATTAAGCATTTTTAAGGCTAACTGTCTGTCAGCATAGTTAACCGGAAGTTAGCATTGCTTACTGCCGTGCAAACCCGCTTACAACTGCTTAAAAGTGCCTTAATCAGTCGGTATCCAACAGCCCTTGTTCTGCCCAGCAACAAAACAATAGTCCTTGCAAGTCTACAACCCAGGACCTTACACACCACAGTCACAGCAATTTACCACTAAGCCATCTGAGCTATAAATATGTCTGATGTTTTTTCAAACATATCATTTAGCACAGTCATTCAATAGTAGGGAAAAGGTTTGTTGACATTAGTCAAGTTTTGTACATAGATATCAATGTATATGTGTATGGAGATGCATATAGATATATGTATGTATATATATATATATATATATATATATATATATATATATATATATATATATATATATATATATATATATATATATATATATATATATATATATATATATATATATATATCACCCGGATTCTGCAAGCCTTGCACAGAGTGCAGGATCAGTGCAGGAGCTCTAGCAGGCAATATGTCTGCTGTGCGACCCAGGAATAGTCTGTAGGGGCATGTACAAAAGCTCCTGCACTAGTCCTGCACACACTCAGCCCCTGTATGCAAATTACCCCATTTGCAGGAGAAATCCATGCAAATGAGGTGAATTTGCAATCCAGAAAGCTGGAAAATGGCCATGCAGGACTAGTGTAATCTGCAGAAATGTACTCGGTTAGTAACCGAGTACATTTCAGCAAATTCCAAAACGGAGCCATGACAGCTCTAAATAAAGGGTGCATATCATTCAGGAAGCATGCCAATGGCCAAGTATAAGGCCATTGACATTGAAAACAGTGTAAAAAATAAAAAAAATCAACTTTTATTTTTTTTAGCCAATCTTGGCAGTGTAAGCGTAGGGCAGCGGCATGCAAACGGGATCGGGGGGATAAGAAAATAAACCTAAAATAAGCATTCTAACTAAAATCACTATTCTACCATTATACTCAATGGCAGGCAGAATACAACATGGTCAGTGGGTAGTGGTTGCTAATGGGGGAGGCTCAGTGTGAGTCATGTAACTAAGCATTAGCAGGCAATCCTATGAAATTGAGGGGAATGATAGTGAATCACAGATTTCCCCAGTATGCTAGTCAGCTCCCAACAGTGTAAGAGCAGGAATAGCTTGGTGCAAGCCTAGGAGTTAGCTGACATCATGGGGGTGTGTGTCAAGCATACTGTAAGTGGATTGGAGCCCTGTTGCTTAGGTTTGCTCCTAGCTTAGCAGAGCCAAGCAAGGGAGTGTGTCTGAGGCTGCCTAACACTCTTTACATGGCCTAAGCGGGTGTGCACACCGTGTGCTGGGTTTTAAAGAAAAAAAAGTTAAACCAGGAAATAGCAGCTCTGTGCACATTTGAGCACTTTGTTTTCATGGCGCACCCCTGGGCTTAAACAGGAAGGCAATGGGAAGAGAAAACAGCAGTAGGAAGGTAATCTAGGAAAACTAGCATAGCTGGCAGGTGAAATGTATCAGAATAAGCTAATTATACAGGCAGCAGGCCAGACCAGCCCAGAACACTACTATAAAACATGCAAACACCTCTCCCTCCATTTTTTCCCATACTCTACACCACCACTGTATACAAGCGGGGAACTTTTAACAAACAAAACTACAAAATGGCAGGGGCTGCAGCAGGCATCATACAACATGTGCAAGAGGCTGAAGGTGGTGAGGATGTGAATGCTGTCGACCAACCCACAGTGAGGGGACAGAGAAGGGTGTACAGACCCAGGGTAACCTACCAGGGGCTACATGAGCTGTAGATAGTGGAGTGCTGTAGGGTGGACAGGGACCTCCAACAGCAAATTGTTGAAGTGTGCCGGTCACGCCTGACACACAGAACTGACAAAGGGGAACCCATCCCAGTGGATACCAAGGTATGTGTAGGCCTAGGAATACTAGCCACAGGTACCTCCTAAAGCTCAACTGGGGATATCATGGGGATCTCACAGGCATCAGCATCCAGAGTATTCCACTAGTTCCTGGATGCCATGTCAGCACATGCTGGTGAGCATATATATTTCCTCAACACCCGTTAGTTGTTGGCCAGTATTATGCATCTCTTCCACCAAATAGCAGAATACCCTGAGGTAGTGGGTGCTATAGACTGCATGCACATATGCATCAAAGCACCACCTGGTGATCAGGGTAGGGTCTACATCAACCACAAGGGCTTCCCTTCCATCAACTGCCAGGTCGTGTGCGATGCCCAGGGCATTATAATGAATGTGTATGCTGGCTGCCCTGGAAGCTATCATGATTCCCACATCTGGCATCTGGTGCAGCTGTATTAGAGATTTGCCAATGGGGACATCCCTTATGGTTGCCTAGTGGGGGATGCTGGTTATGCACTGGAGCCATGGCTGATGACACCCATCAGAAATGCATACACACCCGAACAAGAATGCCATAATGAGGCACACGCCCAGACAAGACATATAATAGAGCATGTGTTCGGGATGCTCAAGTCACAGTTTCGGTGCCTGGACACATCCGCTGGAGCCTTGCAGTACTCACCAGCTACATGTACTCAAATTATTATGGTATGTGCCATGCTACACAATATGATCCTGCGGAAACAGCTTCAGCAGGAATAGCATGGGACAGGGCCACACAACCCCCCCCCCACCAATGCCAAGTCCTACACAGGCACAGAGTGACTCAGATGAGGAACATCCTGAGCCTGCCCCTGTAGGCAGATGAAGGTGTGCC
This sequence comes from Protopterus annectens, assembly GCF_019279795.1. Classification (NCBI taxonomy): domain Eukaryota; kingdom Metazoa; phylum Chordata; order Ceratodontiformes; family Protopteridae; genus Protopterus; species Protopterus annectens. The sequence goes on from NC_056728.1 coordinate 553,790,576, forward strand.
CAGTATGCTCTGGCCTTGGCAAAGAGACAACACATAGCACATATGCTAACACAGTAGCGACCCAGGGAATGACACCTCTCTCTGACTCGCACATACAGTAAAAGAGATACCAAACATAGCACTGCCTGTGCTCAACCATGTATAGGGAGTGTACAATGTGCATGCGACATAGGCAGCCCTCCAGCACCATCCTCAATACTGGAACACCCACAAGGTAAGTCAACCAACCTACCAATTGTCAAATGGAGTAGAATGTGTTGTTACCTGTATCTATGGTATGGATGTGAGCATGCAAGGGGATTGGGTGCCTGAATGGTATGCCAGCAGACAGTAGAAACCCATAGCTGCACCATGACATCTGTAACAAATACTGGAGTCACCACAGTAGCCAGTACTACACAGGGTGAGAAAAGCCACTGCAAGAAATGTGTGGGCTGTCATGTGTGTAGAAATGTAGAAACAGTCAGGTGTGTCCCCCCATAATCCTATGTAGAAATGTAGTAACAGTCAGGTGTGCCCCCCCACGCCTATGTAGACATATAGAAACAGTCAGGTGTGCCCCTTCCCCCAGACCAACATAGAAATGTAGCAACAGCAGGTGTGCCCCCTAATTCTGTGAAGAAATGTAGACATAGGAAGGTATGCCCCCTCAATCCTGTGTAGAAATGTAGAAACAGTCAGGTCTGTCCCCCCACAATCCTATGTAGAAATGTAGGAACAGCCAGGTGTGCCCCTTCCCCCAACCCAGCGTAGAAATGTAGTAACAGTCAGGTGTGTCCGCCTCCCACAATCCTGTGTAGGAATGTAGAAACAGTCAGGCGTGCTCCCCCCAACCCTACTTAGAAATGTACTAACAGTCTGGTGTGCCCCTCAAACCTATTTAGAAATGTAGTAATGGTCTGGTGTGCCCCCACCCAATCTGATGTACACACGTCATAACAGTCAGGTGTGCCCCCACATCCCTATGAAGAAATGTAGTAACATGTATGTATAGGTATAATACCAGTGGAGCACAGATACACAGAGGTGGGCAAGGTAGCAGGATAGGTTGTAGCATCTGCACAATATGCAGGTATGTGTGTGTTAGGTTGGTGTGTGTTTTATATTGTGTGAGAGTGGTCGGTATGTATGCATGTTTAGGTAAGACCTGGTGGCCATTGCCCACTACTGCTGATGACAGGGACAAGTCCTCACAACAACAGTGCCAAACATAATACCCACCACTATAACACAAGCTAGCAGTAAGCCATCGTAAATGTATGGTGTTACCATCTGAAAGACTGACATGACATGGCTGTTGGGCTAGAAAAACAAGCAGTACACAGGGGAAAGTACCCCAGACATACAGTATATATTGTGTCACTGTGAAAAGGACACACCCTTGGAATAGTACATACAGGTATGCATCACATTATCTGGTCCTGTAGTAGGAGATACCGGTGTTGTCTGCCCAAACCCTCGCAGATCAAAAAAGAGGTAGCACTGATGTATTGGGAACCACCGGATGTATCTGCACATGCAAGCATAACTGGAAGGCCCAATGCATATCTGTGTGTCAGATGCAAGTAGTGTCCATAGCACACATGCACCCAGCTCACGCAAACACCATCCACAGGTACCTTTCTGGTTGTACCCCTGCTGTGGACAATGGGTACAATATGACCTCACCTGTATATGGCAATAGCGAAAGAATGCAGCATACAGTGCAGGTGTCCCATACAGGTGTGTCACTAGCTGTAGGTAGCACCCTGCCAGCAGCCAAACTGCCTGATCAAGATTGATAGAAGGTATTGACATGAACACCTAGCACACCTACCCTGTCACCCCAGGGGAATATACTCTATGGCTGTCTGAGACTGTAGGACTGACAGAATGCAATGGCCTGCCACATCTGGCCTGCAGCAACACCTAATGGCCCACAGGCCTCTGCCAAGGGCCCATGTCTCACACAAACTGCCAATTCATGTTATGTCATGGACACCCAAATAACAACACAACACACTCCACATAAGCCATATGCAAGGCCATGTGGATAAACCACAGTAACATGTCCACCATGTCCCACTGCATGAACTGTGGACCAACACCAACACACAGCTGTGATGGGGTGATAACCATAGGGAAAGTATCAGAGAATGTATGCATAATGTAAGGAAGATGATAGGATAATAGGGGGGAGTGTGGGCAGCATGGAATGTGCAAGGTCCGACACAAAGCTGTATGCACACACTATCCCTGTCTGTAAACACATAAATGGGTGGCTATATACCTGCCCGTACACCACAATAGGGATAATGTCCTGACTCATGGCCCCTGCCTCTGGGTAACCTGTGCGAATCTATACAGCTGTGAGGTATTGCCATAGCAATATAAGGCCATACTGACATGTTGATGGATGTACAAGTATGGGATCCTCTGTTAGGACTGTACCAAGGTGCTGAACCAGATACACAGACCCATCTGCAAGTGTCTGCAGCTCCCCCACCAGAATGCCATAACCTACCATGAATATTTAGGTATCTGCCCACAATACCACACACAGCTGCAGTCACCCTTGTCCCCAAGACATCACTGTGAACAGGCATGTCCACCTGACAGTACATGTGGACAGAAAGCATCACAATGTATAACAGTACACATCTGAATATCTCTGCTAACAGCAGTACCATGTAGCTGAAGCAGCACAGAAACAATCACCTACAGTACACACTGTCCTCTGCACACTTTGTCCCCATATTGCCAAATGATCGACGGATACCCTGCAAAAACATTTTGCTACCTGTAGGTGTACAACACAAAGGTGGAAGCCACTGTGGTGCAGTGGTAGCGTTGTTGCCTCACAGCAAGAGGTTCTCCTGTTCAATTCTCGGCTGGAGCGCCTTCTGTGTGGAGTCTGCATGTCCACCCTGCGGTCGAGTGGCATTTGAAAGACATGCGTAAAATGGGTGTGCCTTCGCTGAAAAGGTAGGGCATTGAGCTGGCATCTTGGCACCCGTAAAAAATCTACTGCCAATCATTAGCGGACCGGAGTTCCGCTGTGGCGACCCCTAACCGAGAAAAGCCGACAGAAGAAGAAAAACATGTACAACACAAAGGTCTGCACTGGAGTACAAACTACCTGGAATCAATCCACACATGCAATACAGAAGGCCATACTGGGCATGCTCACACACTTAGAGAAATGAAGACAATGTCAGACAACAGCATACTGAAAGGTCATACTGGGCGTGCTCACATACAAACAAATGAAGCCCATGTCTGCAAACAACAGTGGACTAGACATATCTGGCAGGTGCAGATGTTAGTGCAGCCACTCCTTGGTATGCAACACTCATGCTTTGTACACACAATGGATAGGAATACAGACATATATCCAAGGACAACACAATATAGTAACCCAAAAGTAGACATACATAGATGTGTGGAAGAGAGTGACTGTGACAAGGAGACATCCATTATGAGGCCTGACCCACCCAGTACACAGCCAAAAGGCTACAAGAACATGAGGTTCAGATGTCGCTCACTGTATATACTAGCCACTGGTATCTGTCAGCATTACAGAATATGTGGTGCAAGTGCTAGCTGTGCAACATGACTGTACAAGGAAGTAGTCATCTCACAGTTGTATATATGTACCTGTGGAATATAACCCTACGTGTGCCCAAATGTGGTGTGTCAACCTCTAAATGAATGGGTTATGGCCCATGCACAAACACACTGCCTTCCCCATAGCCCTACTATGACAAGGCTGCTGAGGTCATCCACTTTGAAATACACCTTTGGGAAAGTTGTAGCCCAGTAATCTCCATGGCACATCCTGTAACTGTGTACTGCTGTAGTGTGATAAACTAGTTAGGTAGGAGTGCTAATCCCAGACATAGCAAGTGTGTGTGTCTCTGTCTCTGTCTGTGTAGAGAGCAATTTTTTAGGCTAGTCGCACTCCCTACAATTCAATTGCCCTACTTTGGCAAGGCTGCTGTCATCCACCTTGAAATACACCTTTGGGAAAGGTGTAGCCCTGTAATCTCCATGGCACATCCTACAATCGCGTACTGCTGTAGTGTGATAAACTAGTTAGGTAGGAGTTCTAATTGCAGACATGGCAATTATGTGTTTGTGTGTGCCTGTCTGTGTAAAGAGAAATGCTTTTTAGGCTAGTCACACTCACTACAATTCAAATGCCCTACTTTGGTAAGGCTGCTGATGTCATCCACTGTGAAGTACACCCTTCCGAAAGCTGTAGCCCAGTAATCTCTGTGGCATGTCCTATAACTGTGTACTGCTGTAGTGTGATACACTAGTTAGGTAGGAGTTCTAATACCCAACATGGCAACTGTGTGTGTGTGTGTGTGTGTGTGTGTGTGTGTGTGTGTGTGTGTGTGTGCGTGTGTCTGTCTGTGTAGAGAGCAATGCTTTTTAGGCTAGTCGCACTCCCTACAATTCAAATGCCCTACTTTGGCAAGGCTGCTGATGTCATCCACCTTGAAATACACCTTTGGGAAAGGTGTAGCCCAGTAATCTCCGTGGTGCATCCTATAACTGCATACTGCTGTAGTGTGATAAACTAGTTAGGTAGGAGTTCTAATCCCAGACATGGCAACTGTGCATGTGTGTGTGTGTGTTTGTGTGTCTGCCTGTGTAGAGAGCAATGCTTTCTAGGCTAGTTACACTCCCTACAATTCAATTGCCCTACTTTGCCAAGGCTGCTGATATCATCCACCTTGAAATACACCTTTGAGAAAGGTGTAGCCCCGTAATCTCTGTGGCACATCCTATAACTGTGCACTGCTGTAGTGTGATAAACTAGCTAGGTAGGAGTTCTAATCCCCGTCATGGCAACTGTGTGTGTCTGTGTAGAGACAATGCTTTTTAGGCTAATCACACTCACTACAATTCAAATGCCCTACTTTGTCAAGGCTGCTGATGCCATTCACTGTGAAGTACACCCTTCCGAAAACTGTAGCCCAGTAATCTCCATGGTGCATCCTATAACTGCGTACTGCTGTAGTGTGATACACTAGTTAGGTAAGAGTTCTAATCCCAGACATGGCAACTGGATGTGTGTGTGTGTGTGTGTGTGTGTGTGTGTGTGTGTGTGTGTGTGTGTGTGTGTGTGTGTGCGAGTTTATGTCTGTGTAGAGAGCAATGCATTTTAGGCTAGTCACACTCAGTACAATTTGAATGCCCTATTTTGGCAATCCTGCTGATGTCATTCACTGTGAAATATACCTTTGGGGAAGGAGAACTGCAGCAATCATGCTGTAGTATGATATACAACTCTGGTAGGGGTTGTATTACCACACATGGCAGTTGTGGATGTTTTGTGTGTGTTTCTATGTATTTGTAGGAAGCAATGCATTTTAGGCTAGTCACACTCAGTACAATTCAAATGCCCTACTTTGGTAATCCTGCTGATGTCATTCACTGTGAAATACACCTTTGGGGAAGGGCATTCCAGCAATCCCCATGGTGCATCCTATAACAGCATCATGCTGTAGTGTGATATAGAACCCTGGTAGGGGTTCTATCCATACACATGGCAGTTCTGGATGTTTTGTGTGTGTTTCTATGTCTGTGTAGAGATCAATGCATTTTAGGCTAGTCACACTCAATACAATTCAAATGCCCTACTTTGGCAATCCAGCTGATGTCATTCACTGTGAAATACACCTTTGGGGAAGGACCACTCCAGCAATCCCTGTGGTGTGTCCTATAACAGCATCATGCTGTAGTGTGATATAGAATTCCGGTAGGGGTTCTATCCCCACACATGGCAGTTGTGGATGTTTTGTGTGTGTTTCTATGTCTGTGAAGGGAGCAATGCATTTTAGGCTAGTCACACTCAGTACAATTCAAATGCCTTACTTCGGCAGTCCTGCTGATGTCATTCACTGTGAAAGACACTTTTGGGAAAGAAGTACTCCAGTAACCTCCATGGCGCTCCTATAACTGTGTAGTACTGTAGTGTAATATACTAGTTCAGTAAGAGTTCTAATCCCAGACATGACAGATGTGTGTGTGTGTGTGTGTGTGTGTGTGTGTGTGTGTGTGTGTGTGTGTGTGTGTGTGTGTGTGTGTGTGTGTCTGTGTTTGTCATTTGTATCCTGTGTGGAGGCGGTTGTAAATGTGCAACAACTAGACTCAATGTGGCACAAGTTTTTCAAACTTCTTATATGGTGGCTCTAGTATATATCACAATGTCCACCATACAGGGATAATAGATATGAAGTAGCTGAGAGGCTGAGGTGCAAATCCATAACCCTACATTTGACATCAATGCCAGCTGAACAACGTTTGCAACCCTTGTATTACCCAGGGAACACTCTCAACCCATGTCTCATACAAACACACACTTGACTAGACAACAGCCGCTATGTTGGTAGTGCCCTGCATTTTGCCAACTGATAGTAACCATGGTGTGATTGCAGTGGGCTACAGAGGGCATGGCACCCTGTCCATCAGTCCAATAGGCATGTACATGCTGGCAGTGCACCTCCCTCATGTTCCCCACTGGACACCTGCAATACCTGTGATGCCATCAGTTGAAACCCACAAGGGACATACCATGCCTGAAACACATGCTCTGCATATAAAGATGCCAATGACACAAGGGAATACTGGTATCATGCTATCAATGTAGGTACAGGGTCAATCTGCTGTCCATTAACAGTTCCTGCCACATGAGGCCAGGACTGGCACATCTGATGATAACAATCTGTGTACACATGCCCCAGGCACCCCAGGTACAGTTCCACATGACACTGTACATGCATGTGGGAGGTGTGCACATCCCAGACACTGCCATATCATGGACTAAGGAGCACATGCATTGCAATGGATGGTGAATACAACACCCACCTGTGTGGGCAAATCCAGACACTACACCCCTGAGCCACAATGCAGACCATTGTCATGTGGCCTGATGCAAAGGAGAGGGTAATGGAACATCTTAATGATATTAGGAACAGCAAGCTTACTAATGCACTAGCCAAGCATGTTTTAGATTGTGGAGACCAGCACAATTTTAAATTTTTGGTTTTGCTGAAAATGAATGTGAGTTTTAGAGAAGGTGACATTAACAATGAAACTGAATATGCTGAATTAAGGTGGATAGTGGACTTTAAGGCATACTTATCACCTGGCCTTAACAATGCTGTGTCCTTAAAACCTCTCTTGAAAAAAAGAGGGTTGCTTCACTGATTTTTAAAGATTTTGTATTGGTTGTTGGTTTTATTTAAACCTTGTGTGCTAATTTATTTGTGTATTAAGTTCTGATGAAGATGATTGCCTCGAAAGTGCTTACCTAACTTTGTGTTTTGGAATAAATTTCAAGTATTTTATTCTCCAGCCGACAAGTCTCTTTACTCATACTTATATTTATATTCTTGGGTTCTTGGTTCCACCATCTCTCTACTTCCTACATTTATACAATTTTGTTTGTTTGGTGGAGGTTTTTGGCTGGCAGAGAGATGTTTATATATTTTTTGGTAATGGATTCAGCCCTGAACAGGGTTATACCTTCATCTTGGAGCAATTTGGAGAGAAGAGCAAGGACTGAAGAGTCTGCTAAAAAGGTTGGCTCATTTAATTCCACTGAGAATAGTGTGAACCCTTTACAATGTGTAAGCCTTGATGATGTAGAGACTGATTCGGCTAATCATGACCTCAATGAGATAGCAACTTTCAAGAGCCATCTGAAGGAACTTGAGAATAAACTCTATAAACACAAACATCTTCTTTGGCAATGTTATCACTTTCAGGCTGCTATCTTCCACAAAGTGATACCTAGAGGGCTAAGGGTACTTAAAATGCCCTCCTATGGGGACAAGTACCCAGAACTCCTAAAACGATGGCAAATGCTCAATTTGCAGTTGAGTATTGACTTTATTTTTTATTTTATTTATTTTACATTTGTTGACCGGGATAGTCCAACTGGATGCATGTCCATTTTCAGCGGAGGCCTGGGGAGAAAAGCTCCAAGGGTAAGCAGATACAGCATTACATAAAACCAGCATTACATATTACAAACAGACTATTTACAGAGATTACATAAGTAAGCAAGTTAAACAAGTTCCACAGGTTACAGTTAATCCTGAGCACAAGTCAGGATTAAATTAAATTACACAGTAAACTGGTTAACAGATTTTTACACATTCTAGAGAGAGTTAGCCAGGCTTGATACATTGACATAGCCAGTTAAGTGACAAATGTTGTTTGAGTCTAGTTTTAAATTGATCTAAGGTGGAAAGTAAGGTAATATCAGCTGGAAGAGAGTTCCAGGATCTACTTACAGAGTTTGCAAAGAGAGAATCACCGGCTGTGTTTATGACATTAATAAATGAGTTATTTTTGCCTAAAGAGAACTCCTTAGCCACTGACATTAACAATATGACTAATATGCTTGTGGATTCCTTTACAGATGAGATCTGTGTTCAACACCTTGATGATGTCCTTCTAAATGTCTCTTTATATGAAAGGAGACTGGAGAAGGAGAAAACGAAGAAATTGCGCAGAGATTTCTCCGATTTCCAAGCTGGGAACGTCTTCTCTTGGCCAAGGGTGACTCGACCAATAGGAATACAGGGAAATGCTTCAGAGATGGGACAAAGAGCATTTCCTCCTGATTCAACTGTAAATATTAGCCTGAGCGCTGGTGCATGCCCTTCACAACTAACCAAAGCAGGCGGCAGCTTTTTTGGCCTAGGAACAGTGGAAAACCATCCTCCAGCTAACAACAAAGTGTGTGCAGCAGGAAATACATCTGATGTAGCTGCTATTAATAATCGTCAACAAGAAGGTAAAGTTAACATCAATCTTTTTAAACATAATGTCTGTTCAACTATGTCTACTGAAATGCCATTAGTACCTGGTGTTGTAGAGATAGATACTGAAGTTGATGTTCTCACTTCTGAACAGTGTATGCCTTCACCTTCTGCTTTTAACAATGCAGCTGTTTCTCTTAATAGTTTAAACAAAAATAGCACTTGTGACAGTAATGCTGCAGCAGTATTTTCAAATGACACTGACAATGACTTTATTGCACAAAATGCTGTTAATGTGCAAAGAACTCGGCTAATGATTTTAATATTGAAATAATTACAATGAAACAAACTGCTAATGAACCTGTAGTTAAACCGAAAATGTTTCCTTTCAATAACAGTAATTCTGTCAACATAGGGTCAAAAGACAAAAAGAATGCTGAATGTCTACGTAAGTCAGCTTTTATTTTGGACAAGGCTCTGCCTATAAAGCAGGATGTACGCAAGAGCAGGTCCAGAAGTCGCAGGAGATGGGGAAGGATAGAATCCAATCCCACATCTCAATGCAGAGGCCCGAACACACGGGCTCGCAGATAAATGACTTGTTCTTTAACCTATCTTCTGTTGCTCTCACCAAAGAGGAACTCTCGGTCCTGAATAAAGGACTATCCTTCATACCAGCTTGTGGCATGAATTTATTTGATACCATCCTAGACATAAATTTGTTTGCCAAAAATACAATATTGAAAGTTATCTATGATTATAATAATGGGAATAATGTTGACAAATGCATTTTTAAGAAACCAAGTTGCTTTGTTCCTAATAATTCCCCTGCTATGAATGCCTTTGTAAAAATGTGTGAAGATGACCTTAGGAAAATGGCTACCTTGAAATCTAGTAATAGTTTTTACAGTTTGACTATTAAAGAGAATGAGGCTCTATGAACACTAATTAATACAGAATCTTTAGTTATTAGACCTGCAGACAAGGAGGTGGAATTGTTGTGTTTGATACTGAAAATTATATGGATAGAATGTTTAGCATGCTTCATGATGAAAAAGTGTACATCATATTACAGAAATTTCAGGTTAATTGTATTATCAACAGACTGAATTTCTATTTATATGATTTGCTCATGACTAACCAAATAGACTACAATCTTTTCAACTATTTTAGTGTAGAACATCCGACTACACCAACAATTTATGGTCTTCCAAAAGTGCATAAAGATCCACAAAATCCCCCACTTCGACCCATTGTATCAGGAAGACGTTGGCTCACAGAGCCAATGTCTATATATGTAGAAAAACAGCTAAGATTTGTGTTGAATAAGGTAACTACTGTCCTCTGTGACAGCAAACAGTTCTTAGAACATCTTTATGACTGGGCTGAAATTCAACAAACTGTAGGTTTAACTGATGTTACCTTTGTTACAGTGGACGTGAACTCTTTGTTCATGGTTATCCCCAATGATGAAGGGATTGAGAATGTCAGGCAGTTTCTTACCAAGGAGAGCAACTTCAGCAATACCAAAACCAATATGATATGTGCCCTTCTAGACTTGATTCTAGAGAATAATGTTTTTTTTGTTTGAAATAGAGTTTTTTCTTCAGAAAGTGGGAGTTGCTATGGGCATGGCATGTGCCAACACATATGCCAGCATTGTTTTAGCCCAATGGGAGAAAGAAATGTTTTTTACCTCCAACATGTACAAGCAGCACATTACGTTTTATAAATGTTTTGTGGATGTTATCTTCTTTGCTTGGCATGGTGATGAGACACAATTAGATACATATGTTAGGTTCCTTGATAACACAACTGGGTACCTATCCTTCTCCCTTAGTCACTCCAAAGGTGAAATCAGCTTTCTGGATGTAACTGTGAGTAAAAATATGTTTGGTAATATCTTGACCAGAATACATAGGAAGGATTGTAGGAAGAAAAACATTCTTCACCACTCCAGTATGCATCCTAGACACATTACTAAGAATATAGTTAAGAACTAAGTCTTACTCTGCAAGAGATTACATACAGACAGGGAAGAATTAATAGAAGCCATGAGTCATCTCACTACAGAGTTTGTTGAGAGAGGATATAAGAAGTCTAATAGTGACAGAGTGATAGTGGAAGTAGATTCATATGAAAGTTACAAAACCAAACCCTACTATTCAGATGAGCATCTAGTGAATGCAACTCCCAGAAAGGCAGATCTCCTCAACATCTGTGAATAGGCTATGTCTTACTTTTTCTAATGATGTCAACAAGACATATGACATCATTAAAAAGAACTGGCCCATTCTCCTTACTGACGCTGAAATCAGTCGTATTGTTTGTTCTATACCCAGTTATAGTTTCAAAAATGGCAAGAATTTGGAAAAGAAACTTTGTTACAAACAGAAGAAAATATGTAGCAGGTTTGTCTCTCAGCGTAGAGGTACTTTTTCTTGTAGAAGTTGCAGAATTTGTAATAGTATTTGGTCTACTTGCATGATTTTATACCCTGTGTATCAGAAGCCTGTAGAGTTTTTATTTTATGCAGATTGCTCTACTAAAAACATTGTGTATTTTGCTAAGTGTAATCTCTGTAGTGCATTCTACATTGGTAAAACCAATAGAACTTTAAAGGAAAGGGTAATGGAACATCTTAATGATATTAGGAAAAGCAAGCTTACTAATGCACTAGCCAAGCATGTTTTAGATTGTGGAGACCAGCACAATTTTAAATTTTGGTTTTGCAGAAAATGAATGTGAGTTTTAGAGAAGGTGACATTAACAATGAAACTGAATATGCTGAATTAAGGTGGATAGTGGACTTTAAGGCATACTTATCACCTGGCCTTAACAATGCTGTGTCCTTAAAACCTCTCTTGAAAAAAAGAGGGTTGCTTCACTGATTTCTAAATAATTTTTACTGGTTGTTGGTTTAATTTAAACCTTGTGTGCTAATTTATTTGTGTACTAGGGTTTGATGAAGAGGGCTGCCTCGAAAGCACTTACCTAACTTTGTGTTTTGGAATAAATTTCAAATATTTTATCCTCCAGCCTACAAGTCTCTTAACTCATACTTACAATATTCTTGGGTTCTTGGTTCCACCATCTCTCTACTTCCTACACCTGCTATACATACCTGACATCCCCTTGAACTATGAAGTTGGGACTATAGGGGCTGAGGTAGGGCTACACTGCATGTTCAGGACATATGGTGAAGATATATGTATATATAATTATCCTGATATCTTTATAGATACATACTCATATACATATCACTATACGTAGATGGATATGTATATGTACATAGATATACATATAAGCACCCAGATATATACATATACAGAGCAATGTATGTCTACACATATACAGATAGAGGTACATATGCACATATACGTATGGATATCTACATATATATTGACAGTAGTAGGTATATCAGAATAGATATGTGTGCACATATAGTTATTGATATTTCCATATATACCAGCATAACTAGACATATCTATACACATAGGATGTGCTTACATATATAGCTGTATTTACAGATATATCTATATATACATATACGTATATCTATATATACATCTATCTATATATACATATATGTATATGGGAACGCTACAGAATTCTGAAAGCCCAGACTCCTGAAGACCAAACTCCTGAGAGTTAAAAATCTTGAAAACTCAAACACCTGAAAACTCAAGATCCTGAAAACACACAGAATACCAACACATATTATATTCCAGCACAAGTACATACAGATACAAATAAAACACAATCCATATTATTCTTCTCCAAGTATAACCAGGGGGGCATGACCCCTACACTCCCCATGTGGGGGGCTGTGCCCCCCTGCTATGTAAATATATCATCTCCGAGATTGCACTTAGTGTACTAAAGTGCAATCTCAGTGTTGTTATATTTGAGTAGCAGGGGGTGTGGTGGGCACAGCCCCCCACATGAGGGTGCATGGGGGCTTGCCCCCCTGCATATAGTTGAAAGGTAATATGTTTCTGTATGTACTTGTGCTGGAATATAGTAAGTGTTGGTATCCTGTGTGTTTACAGGGTTTTGAGTTTCCGAGATTCAGAGTGTTCAGGAGTTTGAGTTTTCAGGAGTTTGGTATTCAGGATGTTGGGCTTTCAGGATTCTGTAGCGCTTATATATATATATATATATATATATATATATATATATATATATATATATATATATATATACATACGAAGAGATGTACACATGGCCATATATATGTAGCACTATACAGATGTGTATACAGACATATGTATGAGTATACATGTGTATGTACATGTAGACATATATAGACCTATTTTATATATATATATATATATATATATATATATATATATATATATATATATATATATATACAACCATATTCCTGCCATGAGTAAACTTCACGGTTATGTATACCCACCCAAATGTATCTCACTGTATGGATCTGTTATGTGTACATTATGATAAAACAACATGTGTAATGCAACAGTACTATTACTAACAAGGACTACACAATTTAGGAACTAAAGGCAATTGTTCAATACTACTCAATATGTGTAATGACAGCTATATTGGTAAAACAACAGCTGTTTTCTCAGTAGTCATGGCATAGTGGTTAAGTGCTGCGACTTCAGTGTACAGCGTCCTGGGTTCACGTCCTGCAAGGGCTGTTCATTTTGTTGCTGGGCAGAAGAAGGGCTGTCGGACAAAGAGTGGTTAAGGCAGTTTTGAGCAGCTTTAAGCACATTTGCATGCTTTTGCGTGAAGCTAAGCGGTGCTGAGCTGTGGGTAAACATAAAGGCGTTTACGCAGTGTAGGCTTCACTTACCAGTGCGCAAATCAGCTCAGCTGTTATATTGCAGCAATGTTGATACTTGCTAAGCATGGCTTAGCCCTGTTAACCAGGTCACACCACCCAGACTGATAACATAGCAGGGTAATGACATATGTAATAAGTGTATGTAATGCCATGTACAATACATGTGCATATGTGCTGTCATTATGGTAGCAAGGGGCGTGAGTGTCATATGCGGGACACAGACATATATGACACCTGTACAGCACAGTTATCTATGTGAATGTGTTACATACAAGTGTAGTAGCCCCGGGTATGTGCAGCCACACTGGCATGTAGTGTATCATGGCAGTACTACTGTTGACAGTGCTAACCTAGGCAAGAGCAGAGTACTAAACATAGTATTGACAACAGGCACACCTGTGGGCATAGCTGGACACTGGGGCCTCCCTGTTGTATTCCTGATGTGTGAGCTGTGTCACAGTATATACCCTTAACTGGGTAATGATTCATCATGTGGAATGTAACTGTAGAAACTTCAGTATCACTACATATCTGGGTAGGGGTCTAGCCCCAGTGTTGCCAAGTAACAGTGTGCACGTATGTGGATGGGTCTACATCAGGTTGCAGTGTATACATGCCTCAGTGGGTCACCTGTCCATGTGGCAAAGGCAATAACTGTTTTATTAACCTGTGACATGTGTTCAACCTTACCCCAGATATGTCACAGCCATGGTGTCACCACAGTGACATACCCCATTGTGGAATATGACTGCAGACCATCCATGTGCTGACACATGTGGACTTAGGCCAACAACACCAACAGCTGGTAGTCAATGTGGACATGCTAGGACACCAATGGGCTCTTGTAGTGGCAGTACCAGCCCCGGCACTGTGGGGTGGGGGCGCTGTCCACACCACACCACAGCAGGACATGAAGATGTGGTCCTGGCCAGTCCCAGGAGGGACCTGGTACCAGCAGGCATTTGTCATTGTCAGGTGACACATGTACACCTACAACACACATGGATAACATTATAGGGACTGCAATCAACCAGTGTTACAGCTATAATGCATCATTGTTGGATGGCTACACTACTTGCCTTTTATGCATTACACTTTACTCCTTACAACATGTTACACTGCAGTACTGTGGTACACTGTAGTACAGTCTCCATGTGCATCAGAACCATATCAGCCTGTCCCTGCATTGATGGTATGGAAGACAGGGATGTGGCACAGGTATCATCATATACACAGGGTGTGATGTTGGATTGCCAGAGGTCAAGGGTGGGCCATACATTTGACACCATGTGTATGGGTGAGGGGTGTACTGTGGTGAGCTGGGCATCGTGATGTGGTGTGTGTAGGTATGGGGGTTGCCCTAGGTGTGTTTGCAAAGTGTATGGATATGGATGCATACAGTTCTGCCATGTGGCTGCCCTACAAAGGTGTTTCTGGACAGCTGCAGTCCATACCTGGCAGGGTGTGCAGTTCGCTGCCTCTGGCCATGGACACATGGACTGTGTCTACCAGGGATTCCATGGGCATGTCCAGGTACAGGCATCGATGTGCCACTCTCACCTGACAATGACAAATGTCTGCTGGTACCAGGTCCCTCCTGGGACTGGCCAGGACCACATCCTCATGTCCTGCTGTGGTGTGGTGTGGACAGCGCCCCCCCCCCCGCAGTGCCGGGGCTGATACTGCCACTACAGGAGCCCAATGGTGTCCTAGCATGTCCACATTGACTACCAGCTGTTGGTGTTGTTGGCCTAAGTCCACATGGTCACCGCCGCACTCCCACCACACGCTCAAGCACAGACAAACCACGGTCGATGAGGGCCATCATCTCGCCAGACCATCTATCCATGAACTCAGTTAATCCACAGATGGCACCAGTCAGTTCACGGGTGTTGTAATTTGCAGATGTGAAAGCAGCCCTCTGCAGCCTCAGGCCCTGTCTGTGGTAATGTTCTATATGTGCTTGCGCTGCCATGATAGCCTGCAACATGCACCTGCTGGTAAGAGCTATGTTGCCTCTGCCAGGGGCATGATATCCAGCCCTACCACGAGCATCCTGGGACATCTGCCTATGTGGTGCCCTGCCAGACATCTGGCTATGCCTGCTGTGACAGGACACAGTAGACATAGTTACCACACTTTCCTGTGCACTGCCACCGAATGCCAGCTGTCCCTCCACTATGACCACTGGTGATGGGGTGTATATAGGCACTGGAACTGTGTGTGGGGTTGGGGTGGCTAAAAGGGGGATGTGAAATGTCGGCGCAGTGTAGGCCGCTGACAACCCCACCTGTGCCTCAACAGTACTATCATCATCTTCAGTGTCTCTATGGACACCAACGTCAGATTGCATGCAGGAGGGACCCTGACCCATCTCGCCACCTGTGGGGGAAAACAATAAACACACTTTAAAAGCTGTACATCATTACCCAACAGTACACACACACTCACACACACACACACACACACACACACACACACACACACACACACACACACACACACACACACAGACACACACACACACAACTCTGTAATACCTACCTGTCCATGGCTTTACAGACAGTCCCACGTATATGTCTATGTGGAACCCCATCCTCCATCACACTTGTTAAGATACACACATTGATACCACTCATTAACATATCAGTCCTCATAATGTCTACAAAGGCAGTCACAACACAAGGCCTGTCGCTACTTTACCTGCCTGACCTGTGTGTAATGGTTTTACATGGCCTCACTGCTGTCATTCAGTATGCACCCTCTGTATGTCCGGGCATCATGAGCATGGCCCCTATATGTGTGGGCTACTATATTCTATCCATAATATCACACACTGGTGTTTCATGTGTATGTAATGCTCAGTACATGCCAGATATGCTGCTCCTTCAGCCTATCATGTGCCATCTGTAATATTTGGATACACTCCCTGGTGGGCCTATCCTCTCAATGGCCAGAGGTGTGCCTATTATGTTTTGTCTGTCCACCACACAGGTCTTGTGTCAGATATTTCACTGGAAGTGTGTGTGTGTGTTGAGTGCTATCAGTACATGACTACATCCATTTCTGTTTCTAACTTCAGATTCCTGGCTAAGGGTATGTTGCAGACTATACTGTAACACCAGTGACTTACTTAGTGTATGACAACAGTTTTCCAAATTTGGGCCTCTGTTCCAGCCTCTGTCCTTCACCTACATACCAGGATTTACACATATGACATGCTGTCAGGGGTTGTTCTGTAGTGGGTTGTGAGTATGTCATGCTGCCATTTCTGCAATCAGTCCACTGCTGTTGTGTCCCCCACACATACGGTGGTGTCGGGGCCATATATGTGTGGGCTTCCCCAACACAATACATGTATGCCTTATGCACTCCAGAGGTCAGTGTATGTAACAGTGGTATATGGCCCTGTATTATTGATTCTTGGGGGGATGCACCATAACTAACCTGGGCTGTTACAACATGTGGGGCTATCAGGGGTAAGCTGCCTTAAGGTATCTGGATGTACATTACCATACAAACTACCTTGGGTAAATGCAGGCCTACTGCCATCTGCCATACAGACTGTTCTGTTTGTCAGTGTGCGTGTGATGGTGTCAGTTATGCCTTGTTATGTAACAGTTACATCCCATTGTGTCAACTGAGGTCTTTACCCCCTAGGGATTGTCTATAGAGTGTATATAGAGGCTGCTGAACTATATATTTGCATTACTTACTGTTGATTGTTTGGTATCCTGTGGCCCAGTCTGTCTTTACTATTGTACTACTTGATGGCTTTGGCCTGGACAGCAACATTTGTAAACCTTTCCAGACTACTGTATTAGTATAACTGTTTCACAATTGCATTACTCGGTTTATATGGATGTCGTGTCTAAACAGCTATATGACATGGCATATGCAACTGTAATAGTACACAAATAAAGCCTTCCATTTATGCAAACCTGTGTGTGGTGTTATATCCTTTGACCTCTCTGTGGGTATATGTTGCAGGCAACAATTGTCCTTTGTATGGGTGGCTCATACAGTCTCCAGTTGGTAAGGTGGCAACTGTAGGACTAGTGGCTGTTCTGCATTGTGTGCACCTTCTACATATGCATCTCACTGTACATATCTCTGCACGTGTATGTGTAGTTACATATATATGTATGTATATATATATATATATATATATATATATATATATACATATATATATATATATATATATATATATATATATGTATCTGCATATATGTGTCTGTGTATATGTATCCTAGAGATATTGATTGTTTTCACATTGTACATTCCCTATGGGAGCCAGACTGTACTGCATGATACGGTACTGATACCAGCCTGACATCATACAGGTGGGATGGAGTACTGTTAACATCTTGTGCCCATGTCGTGTCAGGCCCTGGGTGTCAGGGCTGCAACAGTTGGTAGTGTATTACAGGGCAGATGTGTTTGACTGTGAGAGGGATACCTAATAATAGCAGACGTATGTTGTTTGGGGCCTCTCAACCCCAGTAACAGTACATGTGGACATATATGTTTATGTTATGTTTCCATTGTTATCTACAGGTGTATGTCTGTATATACCTATATAGACATATATATATATATATATATATATATATATATATATATATATATATATATATATATATATATATATATATATATATATATATATATATATATATATATAAAGACATATAGATGCAGACATATATATCTCTGGATGTATGCATTTGTATATATATATATATGTTTTATATATATATATATATATATATATATATATATATATATATATATATATATATATACATATATATGTCTATATTATATCTACATCTACATGTATAGATATGTTTTATCTATTTATATATTAATATATATACACACATGCAATCATCTACATGTTGGAATACATTCCCTGTACTGCTGAAAGACTGGGCTGGATGATATGTTTGTGGAAACATCAGGCTTATGTATAAAAGTAGAAAAATCCAAAAGGATGTACCCAAACTTGTAAACAAAATAAAAAAAAATAAAAACAGCCACAAGAGACTAAATGAAAGACACAGTTTTTAATATGCCACAGTACACACGGTAAACAAACGACTTTGGTTACCGTGTGTACTGTGCCGCATTAAAAATTGTGTCTTTCAATCAGGCTTGCGTATACCTGACATGGCTTAGTAGTAAATCACTTTGGCTATGTTGTTCAAAGTCCTGGGTTTGAGTCTCACAGAGGCAGTTTTTTTGTTGCCAGGCAGAACAAGGGCCATTGGATACAGAGTGATTAAGACACTTTTGAGCAGTTGTAAGTGGGTTTGTGCTGGTTTGCGCGGATGTATACTGATTTAGCTTCTCAGTTGCTTAACCTGTGTAGGCACTGCTTACACTCACACAAACAGGCTTAAACCCCACTTACTGCTGCTTGAAAGTGCTTACTCCTGCTTACCCCTGTGCTAATTTCTTTAAAAGAAAAGAAAAAAACGGTTGATAGGAAAGTGGTGAAAAAGTGGCACAAAGAGGGAAAGACAGTAGGAAAAATAGCTAGGGATGTGCAGGAAGGGTGTAGGGGAGGTCCATAGCTGCCCATTTCTTCTAAAGCAACAGCTGTGCATATACACTGAATTTGGAGGTGGATTTGGACACTCATACCCCTGAGAGATGGGGTGAGGACAACAATAATATGTTGTGATGCCAATTAGACCTTATTACATGTGTCCACTGGACACATGTGTGAAATGGACAGCTATGTATGGGGCATGATTTTTTTTGGGAACAGACTGCCTTTTTTTTTAAGGTGAGAGTGGGATGTTGGGGAGGGGTAGTAGGTATATTTGGGGAGGTAGTTTGGGTAGGTCAACAGAAAAGACCAACAAGATGCATACAGGGGTGGTATATGACACATGTGGGGGGGTAAACACCTTGATGGGGAGGGGTTTTGAGAAATCGGAAGCCCATGAGCCCCCTAGTGGAAACAGTGGGACTGAGGTCCCCACCCATGGGCAGTCACCACTGCACCTTCACAGCCCCAATGGTGGCTGTGCTGGGGGCTGAATCACAGAGCCAGACTGATGTTCTAGTCATGACACACAGCCCTTTAGCTGGCGTAGAAGATCACCAAGCTGCTGGTTGAGCTCTCTACGCACCACGACCCAGACATGGCGGCGTGTGACAGGTACCTGTCCACTCCTGCTTCCAGGGGGGGGCGAGCCCCATCCCCTGAAGCTGTTCCACCCAAAGGTGGTGCAGGGCCAATGGACGAGGAGGTTCCGGGTTGGGCCCCAGACATTCTGGTTCCCGGTGCCACAGCCAGCTGAGGTGGGGCAGGTGGGTCTGCTGGGACCGGCCTTCCCAAATGTGCTATAGCATTTAGATTTTATCATCATATGTGGGTTAGTAATAGTCACATTCCAGGGTTAGGTATAACAGCATGCATAGCTATTCCCATTAACCCAGACACCAGATATGGAACCGTTGCATAGCAAACAGAACACATGCATATATGGGATCACAGTGGTAATAACAACAGCATGCAGGTACATTGATGGCACCATCCCACTAATGCTGGAATAATTCAATATAGCACATGCATGGAAACAAATATAAGTATGTAGCAATCAATATGGCATAATCAGAACATTGGAAACATTACCTACTGGTTGGGGTGGGTATGTAGTTTATTTTTGGAGATATGGTGGGGGGAGAAAAAGATGTCAATTAACAGCTAGTATATTCCTGTAGTCCACATTACTTTCCTAGTCAGTGCTGTTATCTGTACCTTACAAGTATTACTACACTACCCTATAGCCTAAGTTTAGACAGTGATATGGCTGTTGTCATCATTATACATGAACTGGTTTTACCTGCAGTATACACTTTTTACCTGGTATGCCTGTGGAGGAAATGTTTGTTAACACTAACTGTTTCTACACATCCTTCCAGTTTCCAGGATGATGTTGTGCACATAGCTATCCAACTCTTTCTGCACATACTCTGGCCATGTCTTGACCACATGCAGGTGTACCGGGACATATCTAGGCTATTGCCCTCTTCAACCTTTATTGACTTGACACACACATATACATGCTTTTCTACAAAGTTATATTATGTAGCACAGTGTGGGTGACGGTGATCAGTGATACTTTATCATTCAGAGAAACTGCAACTCTCACTATTCCCTACAATACCAGAGTAAACAGTACCAGTACAGGGTATAAAGGCTTTTATTTCTCAGCACAGTGTTCGTATCCGACGTACCTGTGGGAGCAATGATTGTTAGCACTACCTGATTGTTGCCACACAAAGTTCCAGGTTACACATTAGTATTCTGCACATACATCTCACTCTGATACTATACACATTCTGGTCACAGCTTGACAACATGGGGGTGTAAATTGGACATACTTGGCTTATTACTCGACTTACAGTTTCAGGAGTTGCTACAGTGACAGGTTTGTTCTCATAGATGTTTGACAATCACTTGTATTTCCTATTTGCTGGCTACACATCTGGGATCATCCCACAGACTTCCCAGGGGGACAGGCGGACAGGCAGAAGATATGGGCCCATATACTGGACATCCTGGTCTTATCTGTACAGTTATGGGTTATGATTCTGTATGCAGCCTACTTCCACTCCCAGGATTCAGACCACGGCTGTGTCTGCTACAACTTAAAGACCGTTCATCAGAGTTGTGTGTACTATATAGATATTACTGTATATCTCATATCTGCTTTCTGTCTTATAATTCTCCTGTGCTTTTGCATTTTGACCTTGTATTACAGCACTCTTATACAGATTTCTTAGATAGTTATATTTTCTAGGACACTGTGGGCAACAGTGATAACTAATACCTCATTAGTCAGAGCAACTGCATCAGTCACACTGCCATACAATACCAATGTAAACAGTACCAGCACAGGGTAACATTCTTGTATTTCTGGGCACAGTGTTGGTATCCGACAGACCTGTGGGAAAAATGTTTGTTAGCACTACCTGAATGTTGCCACACAGTACCGGATTACACATTACTATTATGCACATACATCTCACTCTGTTACTGTACACACTCTGGCCACAGCTTGACAACATGGGGGTGTAAATGGGAATATACGTGGCTTCTTACTCTCATAAGGTTTTGGGGAGTTGCTAGTGTGCCGGCTTTGTTCTCATAGACGTGTGTTGCTCAGATACAATTTCCTGTTTGCTGCCTATATGTCTGGGATCATCCCACTGATTTCAAAGGGGGACAGGTTGATAGGCACCAGATATGGGCCACTTTACTGGACATTCTGGACATATCAGTACAGTTGTGGGGCATGATTCTGTATGCAGACTACTTCCACTGCCAGGATTCAAACCATGGCTGTTTGTGCTAAAAATATAACAGTTCAGATCTCAGTTGCATGTGCTATTTGGGATTTGTTGTCTGCCTTTTCCCTGTTTTCTGTCTATGTGTCTCTCAGTTGTACTAACTGGCCTCTGGGGATTACACCAGTCATATACAGGCATTCCTACACATTCCATTTATAGAGTGGGTAACAGTGCTTAATACAACAGTACTATTACGTGATTGCAAATCTACATTACCATATGATACCAAAGTATACACATGTAGTCCAGCAGTTGGAACTTTATTGTCAAACTATTACGCTTTATTTACATACAAACTATATGAGACTCTTCCTGCCATATTCTCTGGTGTATGCAGTACTTGCCTTGAACAATACAGGTTTATACAGGCAATTAATTTACTAATACATTTACTTTTATTTCCTATGGCAGTAAATTCATGAGTATTACTGACCTGCCTCACATTGCAACCTCACCAGGCAACTGACATGGGCCTCCTGGTTCACGGCCCACAACATTGCAGCTATGGGGGACATAAGAGGAATATTTAGCCATACCTATCCATGATATACAAGAGTTGGCAATTATTACACACATAGTGGGGTGATACACACAGCTGGGACATCCCCTGCCACTCTAGCCTCTTGGATCCACTGCTCCAAGAGGTCCCCCTAACGCCGCTTCAGGTCTGCATAGTGATGCCTGATCTGCTCACCAGTTAGGGGTATGCCAGTGGCACTGGTGAGGTCAGGGGCGAGATGGTCCCATGCCACCACCTTACATTGGGAGCCCTGATACTGGCCCTGCAGCAGTCTCTGATCATGGTCTTTTGACAAGTAGTCCTGCCATGACTTTGGACTCTTGGATGCACCATTGTGGTGCCCAAAAGTGCATACCTTCTCCCTTTCCTGACATGGTGCCTGCAAGGGGAAGCTGCAACCAGTTATGAGATGAATTCCCACCTGTTGGGTTTAAGTAGGGCCAATTTCCCATACTTTTCCGTGATTGGCGGGTTTTGAAAAGGCTAAGCTATGGGCAAACCTGCTTCCCTAAGGTTGGAATTGTTTAAAGGGGTATACCACTGGGCACACTGTTAGCTGGTCTACACATTGCTTACACCTCCTAAGCTGGCCTGCTTACATTAGACTTTACAATATATTTTCTTTTTGACATTGAGTTCTTATTCATTACATCTTATATGTATGCCTGGTCTCCATGATTCATGTGTACGTACACTGTATGGGGTCCATGTATTTTTTTGGGGACTTCAACACTATTACAATTACACCTCACTTCTGGGCTTACTGCTGTACTCCAGTTCACATATTTATGCTATGTAGTCAGTTATGGAACATATGACTGTATACTGATTCCTTTCACAGGTTCAGTTTGATTGTACTATAGTGATAACTTATTTGATGATACCTCATTGCTCAGTACTGTTGTGATGGCTTGGTGGGTTACTACTGTGACTATAGTGCATAGGGTCCTAGGTTCAAGACCTGCAAGGCTGCTTATTTTGTTGCTGGGCAGAACAAGGGCCGTTGGATACAGAGTGATTAAGGCACTTTTGAGCAGTTGTAAGCAGGTTGGCATGGGTTTGTGCGAGGGTAAGCAATGCTAACCTCTGGTTAAATATGCTTACAGAGAGTCAGCTTCAATATTGCTTAACCCGTGTGTGCATTGCTTACACCCCCGCAAATGGGCTTAAACCCGCTTACTAGTGTTTAAATACGCTTACTACTGTTTATTGGTGCTTGCACTTGCTTACTAGTGCTTACTTCTGCTTACAATTGCACTGATTTAGACAGTAATATCTAATGTTTTTTGGGAAGGTGGGGGATTTGGAAGCTGTATGGAGTTGTCATTCATTACACATTTTACCTTCCATTTGTATTCATGATTCCTGTGTACATATACCATATGGGGCACATGTGCTTATCTGGGGACTTTGCAACATTATGACACTGACACTGCACATGTGCATTTAATGCAGTACTCCAGTTCACATTTAAATGTTATTTAGTAGGTTATACAGCAAAAAATGCTCATAAATTGATTTCATATGGAAAATGGAATGTGCTGCAGTGGGACTCGACCCAGGAATGCCTACTTGTTAGGTGAATGTTCTGCCCACTACACTATTGCTCCACTGCGTCATTTGCATATATCTTCCTTGTTATCCTCTTCAGCCATTTAAGCTGCATTAACCGTAGCTAAGCGATGGGCACATGCGTGCACCTACAGTTAGCTGTAATCAGAGTTTTAATTAAAAAAAGGGTTTTGTTCATTTTATTTGTATTTACTTGTGTTGTACACGAGAGGGTATGTTGGTGGGGATATGCAGACAGCAATGAGCGGTCTCACTCATTTCTTGGGCCTTTCTGCTGTTCTGCATTATGGGGGTGTGTATATTCTGCTCTCAGACATGCCCCCTGCACTCTTACATGCTCCATGTAAGATTAGGAGCTCAGGCAGCGTGCTTCATTAATATGCATGGCGCGCAGCCATCCTGCTCCTAAACAGCCGCTTTCATGCTAAGCTAAGCTAGTCCTGCACGGAAGAATAGTATATATATATATATATATGTATAGGGTTCACGTTATAATTTCGAAATACTGAAATACCGAATTTCAGTACTTCAAAATCATAAATTCGAAAACTGAAAATCACGAAAGTGCATAATCGCGAATTCGAATATCACGAATTCATGGTTACGGCTTATGGTACATAGCGTGCAGTGTTGGGAGTGTATCATATATGGATGTAGGTGCAATTGAAGGCAAGTGAGTGTTTTGTAAAGGTTATGTGTGGGAGTTTGAGTGTGTCTGAATGTGTGTATGTATGCATATGTGTGATGTTTGTGTGTGTGCAAGGGACTGTGAAATATGTGGGTGTGTGTTTCCTTTTTATGTCTGTTTGTGCGATCACGGAGTTAGTATATATAAGTAAGGGGGTATGGGGGGCACAGTGTAGATTTGTTTGTGTTTTTGTGTTTGTGTGTATGTTTTGTTTGTTGTAATGTAGGTTGGACGATGTGTGTGTTGTGTGGTGTATGGTTTGTATGTGTTCGTGATTGTGTGCTTCGCGATTGTGTGTTGTCGGGATTAATGACGTTCGACTTTATGATTTCGAAAAACTGAAATTCGGTATTTCAGTATTTCGAAATTATAACTTGAATCTATATATATATATATATATATATATATATATATATATATATATATATATATATACACACATATATACATATACACACACACACACACACATATATATATATATATATATATATATATATATATATGTAGTGCAGTCAGACATCACATACACACTCTGAACCTCTTAATGCAACAAATCTGCCCAAAGGCTGTCTAAATGGGGGTGAACAGACACAAACTAGGGACCCCTTTTAATTATTGCCCTTATCCCTTAGATCCCAGCAGCAACTGTTCTGCCTTGCAACACAAAAATACGGCATGCCAAGTCTTGAACTCAGGGCTGTATAAACAACAATCAAAGTACAGTCATTCAAGAGTAGGGAAAGGAATCTGTAGAATCAGTCAGGTTCTCTATATATGCATGCATATATGTATGGAGATGAATATATGTGGACATATCTATACATAATACATACATATATATATATATATATATATATATATATATATATATATATATATATATATATATATATATATATATGTGTGTGTGTGTGTGTGTGTGTGTGTGTGTAGAGAGAGAGAGAGAGATACATCTGCATTTATATCTACATATATGCATACACACATATATAGAAAGGTTTATAAATACATGCACACACACATATATATATATATATATATATATATATATATATATATATATATACATAAATATATGACAGCTACAAATACATGCAATCTGAGGGTCATGCTGCTGCACACTAGATGTTTAAATCTGAAAATGCAATCACTGAAAGTATTCCTTAAAATGGGGAACAATGACATCTGTGCTGTAACAGAGACCTAGTTATAGGCAGCAGGAAACACAGCTTCACTAATAGCCTATAACTTATTCCACACCTTTTGTTTGCAGAACTTGGACTGAAGTTCCAAAGATGGTGGTATTTCCATATTCATTAAGGGTGCAGACACCTCCAGAGTGGTAGACAAACATCATGGATTACAGATCCTGCAGCTGTAGTTAACATTGGGTAAGACAGTAGTTCAGTTTATACCCTGCTATATGTCCCCAAACATGTCCCAAGACTCACATTCCATGTCCCTAAACACCCTGGAGAATATTAGTGTCCAACCTAACACTCTTATACTGGTTGACTTCAACTACCCCACCATTAACTGGCAAAACTATTCATGTACCGATGCATATGCCCATCCCATCGACCTGGTCCTTAATAACATGGGCGACTGTTGCTGTACAGCAATAGTCAACTCCTCCCTTGTTATATGTGAACACAAATTAATCACCTTTGGAAATCTACAGCCCCCCCCCCCCCCCATGCACAGGTAACCACCATGAAAAGCCTTTCCAAACTTAACTATGGCCTCCTAAAAACAGAGGTGGCTAGCCTCACGGCAGCAATGCAAATGGATACTAGTTGTGTGACTGCTGAATCAAACAAAAATACACTATGGACACATACACAAATGCATGGATACCGCCATATCCAATAGAACCAGGACCCTCACCTGCAAAAATGGAAGCCAGTCTTGTGGTCCCCAGCCATAAAGAAGTTGTACAACAGAAGGAGGGAACTGATATGGAATAAGGTGAATTCCCAAGACTGGAAAAAACCCTTATCAGCCTCAGTTACAAGTTGAGATCCCTCGTCAAATGCTATAAAGTTACCTGTGAAAACAGAATTGGAGCACATAGTAGAGACAACTACAAGGCCTCGTACAGTTATATAAAGAATCTCCATGGCAATACCAAGATTTCCTTTGAGCTACTAGACAATGGTACCTCCTAGACTGAGCCAACAAATATTGCCAATAAACTGGCTGACATATTCAGTGCAAACTTTACCCATCTTCCCCCAAAGGACCAATCACAATACCAGTACACTGCCAGGAACCCAGTATTACTGCTGCACTGGTTAAAACACGACTGTCCAAGGACAAGAATACGGCTTCTATGGGACTTGACAACATCCCTGGCTGTGTTCTAAATGAACTACAGAGTGACCTGGCACCTGACCTGTGTGCCCTGTTCAAGCACAGCCTCACCTAAGGCTTTGTTCCTACTGAATTGTGCACTGCTACAGTCAACCCTCTCCACAACCAATATGCATCTCCAGACCCTGGGAAATACTGCCCAAACTGCTTGAAAAGTCTGTTATGCAAAGCTATGGAATGCATCATCATGTACCTAATACACAGGGATATGGGAATCTGCAGATTCAGGATCCCACACAGTTTACTTTTCTGAAGGGTAGGTCATACCTTCTTAATCAACCTGGTCAATTTCTTGGAGTCAGTCATCTGAGCTGTGGATGAAGGCAAGGTGGCACGTACAGCCTACCTTACTCTGGACAAAGCCTTTGATAACATTCCTCACTCAGGAACCATGCAAAAACTCACTAAGCTAGGCATCAACTCTTATATTAAAAGGTGGGTTGCAACCTGGGTCACAGATAGGACTCACAGTGTGGCAATAGCTGACTCCAGGTCAGACTGCTGAGCAGTCATAATTGGAGTCCCACAGGGTTCTGTCCTGGGTCCTCTCATGTTTGGTATCAACTTCCCTGAAGTCCATGCCAACATGAAGGGACTCTGGATGACAAAATTTACAGACAATTGCAAGTTGGGAGATATTAACTACCCAAGTGATGTTGGCATCCTACTGAAAGGCCTCACTGAGAACAATGACTGGTGTCAGAGCCATGGCCTTAACCTCAATGTCAGAAAATGTGTTATCATCCCCTTTGTGGAAAACTCTGTTCCCATGAATTACCACATCGATGGTTTTCCCCTGAACAAAGCAGGCGTTATAAGAGATCTGGGTATACAGGTTGACAGCAATGTCTCTTGACCACCACATTGCCACTGTGGTCACAAAGGCCTTCTATGTGGCACATTTCAGTACTAACACATTAGCATCAAGGAAGGAAGAGTTCATTGTCCCCCTGTTCTCTTCTTGACAGAGTGACACGGTTTGTTTCAGTATACATATTCTGATGGATGTGAGGTAGGTACATGAAATGTATGTCCTCATTTTCTGACAACAATCATATCATTGCAGTGATTTACCAGAAAAATTATAATAATCTGTAAAACAAACCAGAAATATGAGCTATAAACCTGGACATCTTGAAACAATCCAGCCAGTTGACAGGTATACTCAGAACCCCCTTCTGTAATGAATCTGGACCAAGGCTGACAATGTGGTGGGTGGAAACCATGAAAATGGGGATGTAGCTGAAGTACTGGCATAGATAAGCTAACACAGCTGCTGTAGTAACACCCCCCCTGTGTGCTCTAACATATATTTAGTGAAATAGCACAAGCAATTGAATTAGGAAATGTGCTATGGGTAATTACACATGTATTTGCAAATATATCAGGCACTACTGGGGTACAACAGCACTGAGAAACAGACACCAGTGTGAAAGTGCATACCCACAACCAATATCACCACAGTCACATACCAGTAAATCAAGTGAACAGTAGAGTATACGGACTGTGAAAACAAATACATCATTGTTTCCCACTCACACACTAGCCCTACATATACAGTCCCAATTCTCAGTGTAGTCTGACTCCTGACCTTGGTACAGGACTTGTCTCAGTCTGCCCCTACAGACACATATAGCCAATATATCAGCAGAGATTGGAGCAGCATGCACAGTCAGATAAAGAAGGAGCTATAGCACTTACATCCACCCCCTCCATACACAGCCCAAATAACATCTACACATGACATGTGTACACAATCCTGACAGTCTGTTAACAATGGCCAGACATACACAGGCCTCTCACATGTACAGTTCACCTCAGAATGCACAGGCTCAGGACTCATATCTATGGCCTCTTTCCTGACATGTCTGTGGGTCTACTACATCACTGGGATGGTAGCAGGAATGAAGGCAAGAAATAATGATACTAAATACGTCTGAGCCTCATTGACATCTGGACAAAGCCTGACATCATTTGGGGACAGAGGCACAAACACAGGGGTAGAATGGACATATTGCTATCATACATTGAGACAGTTGCAGATGTTACTGGGTTTGTTGTTACATATCCTTTATGAGGAATATGATGTCAGTAATACCAATAGATGTGAGTAGTTACTGACTGCATTCCCCAGTGTCCATGACTGATTTACTAAGGACACCAACTGTCTGGGGAACAGACAAAACATAACAGGCAAACATGTGGCCAGTCTGTGGACAGCATGCCAGTGGAGAGGTATGTCAGAGACATATCACTGTCAGTCATGAAGTCACTCACTAAATGAATGTCCACACAAACCTTGTCAATCTATCAATCCACCATGTATATAACAGCACCAATGACATATAATCTGTTCACAAATCTGGGGATATGTCCACCATGTTGTTTGGCTGTCTCCACATGTCCTGTCTTGTGATGTATGGCCACCTACTGTATGTGAATCTGTAGCCCGCCACCTCCATAATGTCCCTCACACAGGCAAGGAAAAAGGGCAAGGCCCACATTAAGGAATGTCCCATATGTTGGAACTAGCAGCAGTGTCCAGGCCCACAACACAATACTATGTGGGCACCTACATAGTGATATGACCTTAGCAATACCTGACATCTGCACATCTGTACAGAGGACAGACAGAAAGTAGAGAGTCAACAGGTTGTGCATTAGGATGAATGTTTTGAAAGCTAGAAGTCTGAAACTGAAAGGTATGCCATTACTACATGAAAGCAGTCATCAATGACATGTCCAAATAACATAGTAGTCTACAGTTAATATCAAAATATCAGATCAATATCTAATAGGAGATACATAAAAACATATAGCTCAAACACAAAGTACAAGGTAGTAGTACTCAGACTCCCAACTTTGCATGCAGGGGTGTATGCGTCTAGTACTACAATCTGAAATCTACTTTTACTTGGAAAAGCACTATTAAAAGTATTAAAGTAATGATGCAATATGTGTTAAATTATTTTTGTCAACCAGTGCACTGTAGCTGGTGTAACATGCAAGTGTGACTGTATATAACCTGGGATACTACCCATGTATAAAACAAATACAAAGAAAATAGATTGTGGTACTACCCATGTATACCCAGGTGTCCCATACAGTATAGTCATACTCCTTGCTACTGTAATGATAGCACATAGAAGCATGTGATGTACAGAAAATTAAATATACTTATTAAAGATGGCATTACCCTGCTATTTTATCAGACTGGAATGAGATCACTGGTTACCAGGGCTGAACAATGCTTAGCAGGTTTCAGCATTGCTTAAATGTAAATGCTAAGGAGATTTGTGCACTGGTAAGCAAAGCCTACACAGGGTAAGTGCCTATCCATTTAACAGTACGTTACCACCACTTACCGTCACACAAACATGCTTAAAGCTGCTCAAAACTGCCTTAATCACTCTGTATCCAACAGTCCTTGCTCTGTCTAGCAACAAAATAAACAGCCCTTGCAGGTCTTGAGCCCAGGACCCTTCACACCATAGTCAAAGCAATTTACCAGTAAGCCACCTCATATGGTTTTAGGATGTTTTCTCAAACATACCCTTCTTTACAGCCGGTTTACAATAGGGATGAGACACTGTGCAATTAGGAAGGATTGGTATCTACAAAAAAAAAAAAAAAAAAAAAAAAAAAAAATATATATATATATATATATATATATATATATATATATGTGTGTGTGTGTGTGTGTGTGTGGCTCAAATGAAACATATACATAGAGAGAGGTATGTATTGAGATACATAAATGCGTATAACAATATATAGATATATTACCAATAAATACTGAAGTGTGTGTGTGTGTGTGTGTGTGTGTGTATATATGTATATATATATATATATATATATATATATATATATATATATATATATATATATATATATACACACACACACACATATATACACACACACACACACACACATATATATATATATATATATATATATATATATATATATGCATACATGTCCCAAAATGCCCATACAAACATATGCTGCTGATAGACCACCTATAACTAGGCCAGCTTGCACAGTTGGATACAAAAGGACCCATGACGCTCACATCTGACCCCCCCCCCACAGTCTAAATAAATAAGTTAACAGTACACTGCTGCAAAATCATGATAGGCCATACACAATGGTCAGACATACAACAACCTCTTAGCAAAATAACAAAAATGTCTGAACATAGCAAAGAGAAATGCAACCAGCCAGTAATTCACACATGTTTATTATACTCTGATGTCTTGGCCAAAGCCTTCAAGGAGTAAAACATTACAACAAATACTTGCCTTAATCACAAGAAGCAATTAACACTTAATTACATAATTAAATACACAGCCTCCAATTACATTCCTCATTAACCCCCTAAGGGATAAAGTATCACATTTAATATTAATACATTGAGTCAGTTCATAATGATTGTCCTTTTATGAATGTTTCATCAAACTGAGGAACAGAGTTTTTCCAAAACAGTACCTTGGAACCCATTACTATCCCCATGGGGTGATTTATTCAAATGTACGGCTACAGAACTGTCATTTTTCTTATTAGTAATATGTCTCACATGTTCTAACAGCTTAGTTTTGAAACATGGGTTACTCTTCTCCATATAAAATATGTTACAAGTGCATCTAAGAGCAGTCTCTATACACCAACATCTTGAATGTACAGATTTCAACATGTTATCCAGCCATTCCCCTCAGCAGGAATGGCAGCACTAAATAATGATTGACCATTATACCTATCAACCTCCTACTGTATGACATCTGGACAAAGCCTTACATAATTGGTGGATAGAGGCCCAAATACATGATCATACTTGAAATATTGCTGTTATACACTTGAAATATTGCTGGTGTTACATGGTTTGTTGTAACATATTTTTTTCTGAGGGATATAAAGTCAGAAAAACAAATGGATGTTAGCATTTACAGATTACAATCACCATAGTATGCTACTGACTTGCCAAGGACAACATCTGTCTAGGGAACAGACCAAACATAGCAGGCTAAGCTGTGGCCATTATGTGGATAGCCCTACAGCTGAGAGCTATGCAGAGACAGA
Organism: Protopterus annectens; assembly: GCF_019279795.1. Lineage (NCBI taxonomy): Eukaryota > Metazoa > Chordata > Ceratodontiformes > Protopteridae > Protopterus > Protopterus annectens. The sequence goes on from NC_056728.1 coordinate 553,822,768, forward strand.
ACTTTGTCAGACTGAAATGCATGCAGAAGTAGCCTGTGCAGAAAGAACTCTGTTAAACTAGCAGTATTCCAAACATATAATAGCAATACTCACATTCTGCCTCTAAGTCTTGAACCTTCTCCACAATTTAGTTGGCTTGTCTCTACAAGTCTTGTTGTAAGAGGTAGTAGCTCATACAACTCCAGGATGTCTTCCTCACAAGTAAGAGAAAGGGCCAATGCCCACATGGAGTAGTGTTGCCTAGACATTGGCTATTGGAAGAACTACACAACTGCTCTGCATGCAACTAGCAAGTGGGGAACACCAATAGGTGCACAGGCCATCACCTGGTCACGAGCTTCACCTACAAATGCCATGCTGCCACCTATTCAAACCAGCTCTATCCCTGTAGTGTACAGAGAGAGAGAGAGAGACAGAGAGAAAACAAATAAAACATAAACTGGAAGAAAATAAAAAAAAGGTAAGTGGAACATGTAAGCATGCAATTTAATGTAGTACTTGGTCTGTACTAATGGGAATTATGATCTGGAAGAATATATGTCCCAACAAGACTTGCTGTACTAATGTCCTGCTGAACAGCTGCTATGGCTATAGCATCTGGCCCTCTCTGCAGTGGGAGAGATCACAGCCATACCTTTCTATTGTACAGATCTTCACAGAATGTCCAGATTTTCCTACCATAGTTTTTTGTCTGTACCTCCTGAAATCTGTACTTTTCTGGCAAATAGCTGAGGATTCAAGTAATTGAGTAATGACAAATACTTGAGTTTAAGACTCCACATCCCTAAGAATATTCACAGTAATGCAAAATGTTTCATTCTACAAACTTCCTACATTTGTAACAGGAATATTTAAAGTCTATCCCTAGTAATCCCCCCATTATTGTAGGCTTTGTCCAGATGTGATGCTCTAAGAGGTTGCGAGGTAGGATCACAGCTCAGGAGCCTGACTCACCCTGGGAAAGGACAGCTTACATATGACAACTGCTGGGGTGTCTGTCAAACAGTTGTGACTGTGCCACTGCTAGGCCAGTTAATGGGATATTTTCAAATCCATATGTTACCTGTGAACATGAGTATGACACATTTGTTTTGTAAAGCTAAAAGACCTATATAGGGCATGTGCATAGCAAAATACTGTTGCAGATGTGTGTTAAACTGCATGTGATATATTGAATTAATAACATTCAAATGTACAGTGCTCTGCTGGACAATAAGCACATTTGTGACTGATATCTGTAGTCATATACACATATACCTGTGTTATGTCAGCCAAACCATTGGCAAGTCTGTGAACAATGACAATGACAATGTAACATAATAGCCTACCTATGACTGCTGGACATCTTCCATGTTATCTCAGTGATGTCAAACCTTACTGTGCAATCAATGTACTAATGTAAGGTGCAGCTATATTAATACAGTATCAGTACTGATGTCCCTTTTGTCACCCATTTATGTGTGCCATTGTCCAGATATGCTGCTGTAACAGGTTGAGAAGTATGATTGAGCAGCAAGACTGTAATACAATGTGCCATACCAACATAGAACAGAAATGTATACCAAGTATTCCCTAAGCACATGTGTGTATGCGTATGTTCAGCTGGAAGTAACAAAACTAATCACATGGTTTTCAAACAGTCAGGTACATAGGTTGTACATGTTGCACATGTGTGTAATATCAGTGTCAGTGCATACAACAGACATAAATGTGTACAGCTACTGGTTGTTGCAGTGCCCTGACACTGATATGGGTACTAGAGTAGGCATGATTATCAGGTAGTAATTGGTGAACTGTGTTATGACCCGCTGTCCATGCCTACCACTACCAGCTATATCAACAACTATATACAATGGGTATCACAAGTGTACACACCCCTGTTGGAATGCCAGGTTTGTGTGCTGCATGTGCTGTATGACAATCATACCAAAGACAATCATTTCATAATGTTTCTCATCTTGAATGTGCCCCCTAACTTGTACAATTCCATTAAAAAAAGAATCAAAGGTGTTTCTAGGAAGGTGAGTAACTATTGCCAAATGAAAATGTGCCATGATGTTAGAGTCCAAACCAAGACAAATGAATGCTGTAACCATCTCAAGAGGTGCATACACAACATATCAGTTTAAGGGTGGGTGCACTCATTCAACTGGCTTATTGTACTGATTATTTCCATATGTTTTCACAGACTAGATTATATTTTCAATTGAATTGTACAGGCTATAGGTCACATTAAAGGTGGGAATTGTCTTGAAATGAGTTATTGTGGTGTCATGTTTCAATTTTACAAATACCAGGCATTGTAACAGGGGTGTGTAATGTTTATATCCACTAGTTATATGGACTAAGAAGTACCTGACCTGTTTAACCAGCCACCACCAAGGTAAAGTAATCCCCTTTGGTGGACAACAGCAATACACAAACCACATAATAGGTTGCTATATTGGCTGAACAGGGACACATAGGTGCAGGCAACAACTTGGAAGCAAGTCCACCTCTATCTCAGCAAGCATGTAAGTTCACAGGTGACTTCCTGCAAGCCTGACTATGACTACAAATCAGACATATCCACACCATCAAGGACAATTGCAACAGTGTCTCCATATATGTTGTCAGTCTCAGAGGAAACAACACAATTCACCCTTTACAGGGGGTAAAGCACACATCATACACACATGTTATGGATATAGGCAACCTGCATCAGACAAGTTAGGTGAGCACATCACCACCCTGTCCACCCCAGTTGTATAGGGGGATATGCACATGAACCATACTCCTCCCCTCAGCTATGGTGAGCATGTACATACTGCCAACTGATGGCAACAAAAGCAAATCTTCATGGGGCATAATAACATCACTGTCTGCCTCCTACATGAACCCAGTAATGTGCTCACAGCTCCATCACACACCACTGTCAAACACAGACCTGCCACCATCCACACACCATCCACATGGAAGATGGCCACTGTCAATCCTCTACACATAAATGAATGGAGAATAGAGGATTATGCAATCAAGTGTCCAACATTGGGGGAATAAGATAGCTCAAGGCCAGGAGTGTAATGCAAGCTACTATAGCCATGATAGATTGGAGGGTTATGGTGTAGTTTGGATTATTTTTCATTTCATTTATTTATTTTTATTTGTTTACCGGGAAAGTCTGCCTTGAAATGAAGCCAATTTTCAGTGGAGGCTCGAGGAGAAACACTCCAGATGCATGTCTTTATACTGTGGGAGGAAACCGCAGCACCCAGAGAAACCCCACATGAATGCAGGGAGGACATGCAGACTCCGCACAGAAGGCACCCCAGCTGAGACTTGAAACAGAGAACCTCTTGCTGTGAGGTGACGATACTACCGCTGCACCACTGTGCCGTCCATTGGCTATTTGCAAGTAATATCCACTGTTGATGTGCAATTTGACAACAGAATGAGGCCCTGTGACCTTTTTCCTGTTTATGTCTTCCAGGTAACATGCAGAGGGCTCACCTACCAGCATTCACTGTTGGGGAAACTGACATCATCACCCAATATGTGATCGAACATTATGCCTTGTTATTTGAAAGGAGAGCAGAAGATGTGCAGGAGAGGACCGCCCTGTCAAACACTCTGGCCCACAGAGTAAATGATGTGGGCCTGCACTACAGAACTTATGAGCAGGTGCAGCATCGGGCCACCAACCTCATCCTCCGTGCCTGTCAACAAGCTGCTGCTATAGCAAGGGTCCGGCTAGCCACAGGTGGGGATCCAGCCATGCAGGCACACTGATACCCACCGAGGAGCTCCTGGCCAACCTTGGGGCACCCACCCAATGCACAAGCCATGAAGCTGAGGAAAGCATTGTGGAGATGGGTCGCACACACACTCTGGACGAGGAGCACGCAGGTAAGGGCCCAATGAGGATTAGCACACTAATGTATCAGACATACATGCATCTGCATTGTATCCACATCCATGTGTCAGGTCCGATTGCAATTGTGGATGGGGTTTTCTAATGCACAGAGGTGCACATCTATGGTGAGGACAGAACATTGTGTATTATTCAGGTTAGTAATGTAAATGTACAGACATGCTGCTCCCATCCCATACCAAGGCCACATGTGAGTGCTGACAATACCTCTCTCGCACAACTAACTAGAACCATCTGGTCTGCATATGGGACAGCAGCCTGAAGCTGGTGAGTATGACATTGTTCTGTTGTTGCCTGGAAATACCCCAGGCATGTGAAGGGCATGCAATTTACCATGCAGACAACTATCAGTAATAGCTATATTGCTTTATGTAATAGCTATATTGCTTTATGTACATGTTCACTTGTCGTGGGGTTAACTGTATTGCATCACAGTCATCACCACTGCGGCTTATCTGACATGAATTCAACATTCCTGCAGCATACCTCAGAACTTGTTAGTGCCAAGACATCTGGACAGAGGCCAGCAAAATGGACTGGACAAATGACCTAAGATAGGGACATGTGTGACACATTAATGGTATATAGTGGATATAAATTGTGTACACACCCCTGTCAAAATGCAAGGTGTTCCTGTTACATACAAATTAGGACCACAATATGTCAGTCCACACCTCTTCCAGCCTTTAATGTGACCTATAACATGAACAGTTCACTTGTAAAGCCAAGCAACTGGACACGTGTATTGCACCTACAAGGCTGGACACCTGTGAGGGTGAAAGACATCGTATCAGCATGATGTTTCAGTCAGGTATTTTACCTCATCATGCCATATGTGTCATTACACTCACTGTGGCCTATTTGGCTACACTATCACATACATGGGCATTGTTAAGGAAAACACAGACCACTTCCGACCACGTATAGGTTCCAAACATGTGGATATTCCAAACACATCTGTACAGAGGACTGTACAATGGTTTAACCTGCTGCATGTGAGGCACATGCTGTTACCACACTATATAAAGTTATGGCAGCGGGAGGTGGTCACCAGCCATGTATGGTACACACATCAAAATGGTATAAGCCACACAAAACATGATCCTCACATGCACAAACAGTTGCCAGCATTTTGATTAAAACTCTTGCCTACCCAGGTATTTCTACTATAGTGCTACACAGTTATCAGACACGCCACAGAGATTATGCATTTCCACATTGTCCAAAGGTACTTCTAAGGTGGATGACATCAACAGGACTAGTAAATTGGTGTGAGGGGAAGTGTAAATGGTAGTACACAGGTTAAAATGGTGTAACCCACACACTACATGATTCTCACACAAACACACATCCAAAAATTTGCCAATAGGGAGATTAGAACTCCTGCCTATCTAGTTATTTCTACTATAGTGCTACACAGTTATCAGATGCACCACAGAGCTTATTCGTTTTCACCTAGTCAAAAGGTACGAGCATCAACAGGACTACTAGATTGGGGCAAGGGGAACTGTGAAGGGTAGTACACAATTCAAAAATGGTATAAGCCAGACAGTACATGATAGGCACACACAATTGCCAGTATTTGGATTAGAACTCCTGCCTATCTTGTTATGTCTATTATAGCATTACGCAGTTACCGCACATGCTACAGAGCTAGCTGATCTTTCACATGGCCAAAGCTGTTAACTGCACAGCTGAGGTAAAGTATTACAGGTGGCAGAAAGTCTGCCTTCAGTTACACCTTTTCTTTGTACTAGTTATTTCTGTCTTGCACTTCAAATAGAATTATGGGTTGTCACTTCTTTAGGTTATTGTATCAAGAAGTATGGCACACCTGTGAGCCATCAGCAGTACTTGTTCATCACAGAAGTTGCCCCAGAACGTACTAGCTATGTCCTATTGGGATTAGAACACCTGTCTATCTAGTTATGTCTACCATAGTGTTACGCAGTTACAGCAAGCAATACAGAGCATACTGAACTTTCACATGGCCAAAGCTGCTAACTGCACAGCTAAGGTAAAGTATTATAGGTGGCAGAAAGTCTGCCTTCAGTTCCACCCTTACATCGTGTTAGTTCTTTCGTTCTTGCACTTCAAATAGCATTATGGCTGGGCACTTCACCAGGCTATTGTACCAAGAGATGTGGCATGCCTGGGAGCCATCAACAGTACTCTTTCATCACAGAAGTAGAACCAGTACTTACTAGTTATGTCCACCCCTCCTGGTATGATGGAAGGGCAGTTTTTTGTGCTTTCACCCATTAACCTGGTGCACTTATATACACAGATAACCCTCCCCTCTAATCCCCAAACACTCAGACCTGTGAGAGTTACTCATATATCACCAAATGTGGACATATGCACTCTACAGCAAAGACTGGACTAGAAGGTCAAGAGGATAAGATCAACAACTACACCACACCATGTGGAAAACATAGCTCAACATGACAACCACTTTGACAGTGAAAAGCCACACACCCACATTCACAGAGGCACTCAATGGACATTTACCCAAACAGCAAAGACCAGCAAGGCAGACACCCACTCAGACACCACAACATGGCACATGCCAAGGAACACATATTTAACCTACACAGTGTGCTCCTCAACCTAAGCTCCTAAGTCTAACCACCTGGCTCAATACAGTGATCATGGGTAACTCAATACTGAGGCACACACATATCCCACTCACTAAGTTGAATATGGAGCAGGTAACAGCCAAATATCTATCACGTGCCATCATCCAACACATGACACAAACAGTCATGGCACTCCTTAACAGCTATGGTAATCACTCTGTATCTATGTGGGTGTGAATGGCCTGGGACACACCTCCCTGGACTATGTGACAAAAGACATAGCTGAACTCTCTGATTATGTTGTCTAGGCAGGTGTGACAGTAGCCCTGAGCAGTATACTGCCATCACCCAGAATGATGCTGCGGTACTATCAACAGATTGACTGCAACATTGGCTTACGTGTTTTGTGTCATTCTCAGGGAATCCAGTACCTCTCTGCTTGGGATGACATGATTCACAGAACCCAATGACTTGCCACAGATGTCCTATATCTGTCAGTGCTGGGTTTCCAGGTACTAGCTAAGTGTCTTGCCACACCTATGATGCCTTATTAGGCAGTGTTCCTAATGTAATTACCCCATAACATCTAGACATGCATGCAATCTGAGGGTCATGCTGCTCAACAGTAGACATCTAACTGTCAGGATGCAGTCACTCAAAGCACTCGTTGGAGTGGAAGACATCAACTTGTCTGCTGTAATGTAGAGGTGGTTCACAGCAGCAGACAGCAGCCCTGCAGTATCAGGCTATAACGCATTCCACAGCTGTCAGCCCCCAAACATGGACCACAAACCCACAGGTGGTGTTGTCTCCATATTCATTATGGATGAGAACACCTTCAGACTACTATCCAAGCATAATGCATTGGAGATACTTCTGGTACAACTGCCTTGGGGTAATAGTGCAATCCAGACCATAGCCTGCTATGGGTCCACATCTATGTCCCTAGACTGCCAAGGCACATTCCTCTAAACCCTGCCATCTATGATGGTCCAATGCAATATTGACATTGTATGAGACTTCAACTACCCCTATACCACCTGGGGAAAGTAGCCAAGTGCCAATACAGTGACCCAACGCTTCCTAGGATTCATTTCCAATACCCTGGACTGGCTCATACTGACCCCCAGTAGAGGATACAACAAAATTGACCTGTGTTGACCACTTAAGTATGGGACTGTTGCTCATCCACAGTTGTCAATCCCTGCATGGTGAGATCCACACAGGCTGTAATCAACATGGAACTCAACATGTCAGCCACCCCCCCCCCAAAAGGCTAATCACTTTGAAAAACCTGTCCAAATCTAACTTTGCAAGCCATGAAAATAGGGGTGGATGACTTTACTGCACCCATGGCAATGGGAAATGGCCGCATGATTGTGGAATGATACACATATGCACTGTACAAACAGGTACATGAAGGCATGGTACTAGCCAGAGCCAACAGAACCCAGACACTGTCCTATAAACACTGGGAGACAATGTGATGGTGCCCTGCCATTACTAAAGTGTACAACAGAAGGAGGGCACTGTTGTAGAGAAAGGTGGTGTCCCATGAATGTTGAACTCCCTTATTAGCCTCAAACACAATGTGGGATCCCTCGTGGAATCCCCTACAGGCATCTATGAAAGCAGGCATGCAGCAGACACAGATGTCAATCAAAACAGCCTTTCTTGGATACATCAACAACCTCCACAGCATTAAACACAAGTGTTGTGAGTTACTGCACAATGCTAATACCTATTCTGAGACAACAGATATTGGATACAGTCTTGGCAACACATTTAGTGCCTGATTTACCCCTCTCTCCCCCACACAAGTGGAGTGCTGAGTGAATGTGTTCTCACATGCTTTATCCTGTTCCTGTTCTAGGCATCTGTATGTCACCAGGATGTGGCCCTGCAGCAAGACCAAGGGGTATGGCAGTGTGGTTACACATCCACCATGTCTTAGGCAGGGTGCAACTGTATCTGCATGAATTTCCCAGGTCTGTAACATAGTGATTGCATATGCCTCACAGATTATAGGGCTGAGGGTTGTACATAGGTATATGTTGATTTACATCTGTTGTAGAGTGGAGAATGGTACATGCTATGATTTGGACACACCTCCGGTTGCTAATAACTACAGCCACAGGGGATATTCATCAACCCAAACACACTGAGATTACTATTCACACACACACACACACACACACACACACACACACACACACACACACACACACACACACACACACACACACACACACACACACACACACACACACACACACTTGCCAGTACTGAGATCCATAGGTTCATTGCTTCATAGGTGTGTAGTAGGTGAATGAGCCTGAAGGCTCTACAAGTTTAGCCCAAGGGAATACTCTGGCATCAGGCCACATGACAATAGTCCCCACTGTGGCTCGAGAGTATAGTCACTGTAGTGGTTCCCAGGGGTGGGTATCATATTGTTCATCCACTCATCCAGATTTCTATTGTGGGTGGCCAGTGATGTGCACTGCTTCACACGTATGTGATTTATATTCCATAACATGGACAGTGCCTTGGTTGTGCACCTGTCCCACATGCATGTCCTTTGAAGTGTGGAAGTTTGCTTGAGGTCTCTAGGGCATGTTGTGTGGACAGATTGGTATCTTCAGATGTAGCATTCCTGACCTAGTTTGGTGAGACATGGCTATGTAACTGAGGTAGTGATTTCACCTACATAGACAGTATGATGCAGGGATTCATTGGAGTTATTAGATTCTGTCCATACAGGTCATGTGTATAAGACATGGTATTCCCTTTGTGGGGTATGTTTGCAGACTCTACAGTTGTTGCAGGTGTCCAGTGGGGAACATGGCAAAAGGGCCATTGTGCACATTGATTGGGCTGCTGAGGAGATGGTACAGGGTGACCATGTCCTTTTACTTGCTGGATAACACACACTTAGGAGATGTTACACATCAAAGAACTTTCTGATGTCAGTTGCACTGTTGTGGTCAACAGGCAGCTGACTGTCAATCTGTGTTCCCCATTCTGTTATAACAACATCACTGTTCAGTGGACTACCACCAGTGTATTACTTCATGTGAGCCATGGTGTTTCTAAAGGTAATGGCAGCACATCTCTTGGCATTGAGGTTATGTCCAGGGTTCAGATAACAGTCATAGGAGTCAAGTGGCCTTTGTGCATGATGTCAACATCACATGGATTGGGAATGCAACCACCCACCTTACTGTTGTATGCAAACATTTTCAGCCAGGGTGCCTTTGTGCTCTTCTGCACCTCAGAATGGTAGGTCCCAAACATGAGAGGACACAGATCCATAACCTGTGTAACACCAGTCATGTCTGGTCATCAGCTTGACATGAAGACCACTGCAATTACACCATGGGTACTATCTGTGAGGCAGTTTTCAGGAGAACTACTGATATAGTGGTTGATGCCTAGCCAAGTGTGTTTGTGTATGATTCCTGGGTGGAGCATGTTCTCTGAGTATTATAAAGGTTGCCTATATTGTTAAATATTCCATACTGTCACATAATCATTGCACATGACACTACACATTTAGGGCTGTGGATTGTCTGCATCAACCTCTCCAGTGTATGACAACTGTTGGCCTTGTAATGTGGACATTGGGACATATACTAGGTCATCAATATAATAATTTAGCAAAATCCACCCCCAATGGATCCTGTTATTACACAATTATACCAACACCAACACCCACACAGGATACTGATGACAGACAGCAGCACACACACACACACACACACACACACACACACACACACACACACACACACACACACACACATGCAAACACACAGCAGTACTGAGTTTCAACCCCCCACCTATTGATGTATTGCTACTACAATGTTATGCATTTATCGCACATGACACAGAGCTTATAGGATGGATGTTGTCCCAAGGTACTTCTAAGGTGAGGAACCTCACCAGCCCTTGTAAATACTGGCATTGGGTAATGTAGTGGTTGAGAGATTTCATAAAATACTTTACCCTGCACACACATTTACATTTGCCAGGAGTGAGGTTCAAACCTCTATCGAAATATATTTTCAGACCTTTATGTTACACATTTACCACATACACCACTGACCTTACATGGTTTAGGGGTACCAACAGGTACTTCTAAGGTAAATGATAGCTGCAGGACTGCTAAATTACGGCACTGAAAAGTGTACTGGGTCTAAATGTGGCCAAAAGCTTTAAGGTATGATCACACATATATAGATATATACACACAAACTTACCAGGAATGAGATTCAAACCCCTACCTATGTAGTTATTGCCACTACATTGTTATGCATTTATATATTGAATAGTGTCCAAACATACCTCTAAGGTAAGTGACACAGGCAGCTGTTGTAAAGTATTTCGCTTTGAAATGTATGGCTGTGTATGGACACAAAATACTTCAACCTACAGATATATATCAGAGAGCTGTCCAAAGGTATCCTTGAAGGTGGGTGACATTAGCAGCAGTGCTAAAGGAAGGGTAAGGGAAGTGTAATGAGTTTGAATGGCCTCAAAATCATGCTTCTACAAAGGCACACACACTCTCTCACACATTTTCACAGTTGCCAGAACCAGGATTAGAATTTCTACCTAACTAATTTGCTACACTATAGTATTATGCAGTTATAGCAAGCATCACAGAGCTTATATGTTGAGGAGCTGTCCAAAGGTATCTTTGAAGGTGAGTAACATTAGCAGCATTGCTAAAGGAGGGGTAAGGGAAGTGTATTCAGTATGAATGGCCTCAAAATCATGCCTCGACAAAGACACACACACACTTGCTCACACAAACACACATGCTTTCACAGTTGGCAGGACTGGGATTAGAACTCTTACCTAACTAGTTTGCTACACTTTATTATTACACAGTTATCACAAGTGCCATTCAGCTTACATGTTGGACAGCTGTCCAAAGGTATCTTTGATTGTGATTGACATCAGCAGCAGTGTAAAGGAGGGGTAAGGGAAGTGTAGTGAGTGTGAATGACCTTAAAATCATGTCTCTACAAAGACACACACACACGCACACACACGCACACACACGCACACACACACACACACACACACACACACACACACACACACACACACACACACAGACACACACACACACTCTCTCTCTCTCACACAAACACATACATTTTCACAGTTAACAGGACCGGGATTAGAACTCCTACCTAGCTAGTTTGCTATACTATAGTATTACGCAATTATCGCAAGTGCCATGGAGCTTAAACATTGGACAGCTGTCCAAAGGTATCTTTGAATGTGATTGACATCAGCAGCAGTGCTAAAGGAGGGGTAAGGGAAGTGTAGTGAGTGTGAATGACCTCAAAATCATGTCTCTACAAAGACACACACACACACACACACACACACACACACACACACACACACACACACACACACACACACACACACACTCTCTCACACAAACACATAAATTTTCACAGTTGCCAGGACCGCGATTAAAACTCCTACCTAACTAGTTTGCTATACTATAGCATTACACACTTATCACAAGCACCACGAAGATTATAGGGTGGACAGCTGTCCAAAGGAATCTTTGAAGGTGAGTGACATCAGTGGCAGTGCAGAAGGAGGGGGAAGGGAATTGTAGTGAGTGTGAATGGGCTCAAAGTCATGTCCTTACAAAGACATACACACTCTCCCACACAAACAAACACATTTTCACAGTTGCCAGGACTGGGATTAGAACTCCTACTTAACGAGTGTGCTACACTATAGTATTACCCAGTTATCATGAGCACCAAGGAGCTTATAGGGCTACAAACTGCCCAAAGGGTTATTTCAGGGTGACTGACATCAGCAAGAGTGCTAAAGTAGCACAATGGGAAGTGTAATGAGTGTGAATGGCCTCAAACTCATTCATCTAGAAACACACACTCACACACAACTTTACATTTGACAGGACTGAGATTACAAATGCTACATGAATACTTAGAAATAAAAATAAAAAAGTCCCAACACAAACGTGGTTTCACCAATTTAATATCACAAAATACAGAGATCCCAATCACTGAGCGCTTTCACCATAAGAATGGATTCATCAGAGTAACATTGGTTAGTACAAACAACATTTAAATACCCCATCCCCTACCTGCTGACCAATCCACATTAAATGGCATCAGGGACTCATGGCATTGCTTAGAACGACTTAGGGGTGTAGATTTATCTGAGCCCTTCACATTTCTCACTATAGAAGTGATAAATTTATTTACCACCATACCCCATGAGGAGGGCCTTGATTTCTTTAGAGAAAGCTTAGTTAATAGTAAAACTTGCAGTAAGAACAGGATTAACTTGCTGGTTGATCTAATGGAATTGATCCTTAAGAATAATTTTTTGCTCTTCGAAGGGGAAATTTACCAACAAATTGCAAGAGTGGCCATAGGAGCCAAGTGTGTTCCCGTGTTTATCAACTTGGTACTTCTATATTGGGAAGTAAATTATATCTTCACATCTCGATTTATACTCACGATTCTGTTATATAACAGATTCTTGGATGATATTCTGATTCTATGGAAAGAGAATAAACAGGAGGCCAATGAGTTCCTTGAATTTTTAAATAACACCACTACTTTTTTCAGGTTCACCAATTTTGGCATGCGTGTGAGATAAATTATTTAGACATCCATCTGAACTTTGATGGGGGGATTCTTGAAAGTGGTATCCACAGGAAGGAAAATTTCTCGAATTCTATGCTCCATTTTAGCAGTTGTCACCCTTATCATCACAAGAAGGGAATTATTAAGGGGCAGATGGTCAGACTGTTGAGGTTGGTGAGCAACTCTGATACTTTTAAATGTGAGTTGTTTCAACTTGTAGGGATGTTTTTGGATAGGGGTTACCCCTTAAAATTAATTCTGATGGTCAAACATGAGGTTTTAAAGAAGAGAGATACCCTTTACCAACCTATTCTTTGTGCTGGGTTACCAGTAAAACCACCCCAACAACAGTCTGATGGTTCATCTACAATGGTCCTTAGATACAATCACCTCTCCCACGATATTGTTTCAGCCATCAATTATGCATGGCATTTTGGTCTAAATGATGCAAGCAAGGAAATTCCTGGCCCAAGACCTAGGATAGCTTACAGTCGATGGTGAAATGTTAAGGACATTATGGAGAATTCTAGTTGCAAGTCTTTTATATCTAGAATGTACAAATGTGGGACCTGTAGGGTATGTAAGTACGTCAATGATGGCCCATATGTGTCCATACCTGGTTACATCCACTTTTTGAGCTGTCTGGGTAGGTGCAGATGTAACACTAACATGTTAGTATATGTTGCTACTTGTATCAGCTGCACCATTTTTTATGTGGGCAACTGTACGAAGACTTAAGGAAAGGATTACTGGACATGTTAGGGCCATCAGGAATAAAGATGCCCACAATGCACTCTATAGGCATAGTACATGTTGTACTAATTTCAAAAAGTGTATCTTCTTTGTCATTGATAAGGTGAAAAGCAGTGAAAGAGGGGGTGACTTGAAACTAAAGGTGGAAAATTTGGAGACTATGTGGCAATTTAGGCTAAATGCCATGCATCCACCTGGCCTCAATGACAGTATTGCTATTCTTCCTACACTTAAGGCTAAAGCAAATGTGATTAAATACATTTTTTTTCTTTTTTTATATATTCAACAACGTATATCAGCATCATAACACTTTTTATCTTTAAGCATACTGTACAAGTGTATTTTTATCTTGTATTTTGGTTTAAGCATGTTTTTATATTTCATGTATTATCATTTTTTTTAAATGTATGTGATGATGTTATTTAATGTGGATTGGTCAGCAGGTAGGGGATGGGGTATTTAAAGGTTGCTTGCACTAACCAACGTTACTCTGATGAAGCCATTCTTATGGTGAAAGCGCTCAGTCGTTGGGATCTCTGTGTTTTGTGCTATTAAATCAGTGAAACCATGTTTGTGTTGGGACTTTTTTATTTTTATTTCATTGATTTTTGCTTCGTTGGAAGACTTGGTGTTTTTGCTACATGAATACTATAGTGTTACAAAGTTATCACAAGCACCACTGAGACTATAGAGCTGAGGGCTAACAAAAGGAATTTCTACAGTGAATGACATCAGCACATCATGTGATATAGGCCAATGGGATCTGTACGGGGTGGGAAAGGCCTCATAATTGGATTCTCTCTGTCGCTGTCTCTCTCTCTTCCCCACGTCTCTGCGTGTGTATGTTTGACATATTATATTATGTTGGCCTTAGATATGTGTGAGTATTCCTATCCAGCGTGTGTGTGTGTGTGTGTGTGTGTGTGTGTGTGTGTGTGTGTGTGTGTGTGTGTGTGTGTGCGTGTGTGTGTGTGTGTGTGTGTGTGTGTGTGTGTGTGTGTGTGTGTGTGTGTGTGTGTGTGTGTGTGTGAAGTATGCATGGTGTACAATTTGGTGTGTGTGCACAAACATCTGTGAATAACAGATAACTATAGTCCACTGTGTTGTCAGACATGGGCTTCATTTCTCTAAGTGTTGAAGCATGCCTAATATGACCTTCTATATCCAGTGTGTGCATCCATTCCAGGTAGAGTTGGACTCCAGTTCAGGGTTTTGTGTGCTACAGCTACACGTAGCAACCTGTTTCTGCAGGATATCTGTAGATAAGTTGCCAGTATGGAGACACAATGGGAGTAACATACAGGGGATACTGTAACTATTGCTGTTTGTGCTGGTTGTGTAACATGGTTGGTTGTGGCATAGATTTTCTGACATATGTACTGTTGTACACTGTGATATATCATGTCATCAACTACTGACAGATATCATTCTTTGCTCACAGTTATTTACCAGGGAAATACAAGATGAATGAAGCTGAGACCAATATTTTGAGTGATATAGACTACACATTCTGGCACACTCCTACCATTGTGCAGGGGTAGCTACAGACAATAGACTGCTGGTTCTGTGGAAATGGTTTGGCACCTAGGTAGTATACTGGCTGGGGATCCCCTTCTTGTGCCTTTTTCCACTTAATGGAATGGCCATATCCTGCTGTGGCCATACCTCTCAGCTGTACAGATACACCCAGGTTATCAAGAGACAGGACTCATATATCTGGTCAGTTTACCTTCACATTGTGGTTTACAAGCAGTTTTGTGGCTATTCATTCATGGGTTTGCAGTAGGGGGTAGTATGGGCAGATATTAGAGTTTCTGACTTCACACACTCCATAACATCCATGCTTCTACACCCCCCCATGTTATTCTCTCCTCTTCCTAACATTATGAAAGCAATATCTCTGTGATATCCCTATAGTTGGGCCTTTATCCCAGTAGTAGTTATAGCCTGGTCCACAGTTCTTGCAGTAGGACATGGGGAGGCATGCTACTGGCATTTGTCAGCATGGCCTTGCATTTGTTTTCTGTTTACTGTGTTAGGTTGTTAGTTAGGACCCCCTGACATTCCATACATTGGCACTATGGGTGAGGGATGGGCCTTTGCCAGAGGACTGTAGGCCATTTGAGAGTGCTGCAGGCCATCTGTAGCAGGCCAGTGCATTCTGTAAATCATACTTTCCCAGGCTGCACGCCAGTGGATTACCCTGGGGTGACAATGGTAAGTGGTTGAGGTGTTCCTGTTAATCCTTCCTGTTCATACTGATCCACGAGTCTGGATGTGGTCAGGTTGCTGCTTACAGCTAGGGACACACCTGCATGGGACACCTATTCAGCATGCAGCATCATGTATGTATTCCCATACATGATGCAGCATCATGTATGTATTCCCATACAGAGATGGGTTCATGCTGTACTCATTCCCTACAGCAAGGATATGACCTGTGATAAACCTGTGGCTGATAGTGGAGTGAGCTGGGTGCATGTGTGATATGGAAGCTACTGGCACTGACTCACATATATACCTGGAACATTCCCCTTATGCTGCCTTGTGTGTGAACATGGGCAGCCTGTCATTACTTTATAACTGTGCCTTTTGTGGTCTGCCAGTGATTGGCCAGACTACCAGTATTCTATACTAGAGGGAGAACTAATGTGATGCTAACCTCTATGTATAATTCCAAAGTTATGTGCAGTTGACAGTTATTTTATATGGACTCTGTGTAGGTTACTTCCACCTGTGTACTGTTTCTATGTATGGGTCCCCATTCATGGTGTGTCCAGCTTTCCAATAGTGACAGATATTGACATCTGGACAGTGAGTGTGTACAACTGCTGACATGGGTGTAGCTGAGAAGCAGTGTGGTTGGCACTTCAGCTGTTGGAAAATGGCCCTGTCGATCACTGTACTGCATCTAGGCCACTAAGACACAACCATCCAGGCCCACATGCTGACCACTTCCAAGCAATATTAAACAGACAACAAACCTACCACACTGACCCCTGCATATTGCACACATACAACAACATAGATTGGGACAGCTCTGGCAATCTGTATTCTAGCACAAAGACCCGGCAGCTTGCTTAATCACTAAATCACCTCATTTGCATGGTTTTCATCAGCAAATGAGGTGATTTGCATATTTGTCAGTTTTCCATGCTAGAACAGTGTAGGGCCACTCGTGCACGTGTAAACGGCACTATCCTGAATCGCTCAGCGGCCATTTTCCGTGCAAGAGCTCCTACACTGTTCCTGTACAGAAAAATAGACTTCCTGAATCCCAGGGTTTGTCTCTTGGTGTGAGCACAGACTAGATGAGACTCATACCACCTCAAATTTCTATATAAGTATAGAAATAAATTAATCTGTAAAGTATCTCTGAATATCATTTCCCATGCAAGCATTGAATAACTTGTTATAAGCAGTTCTAATTCTACTATTCACTTATGCTGAAGCTACTATGTGTGGGCACAGAATGAGGACTTTATATTTATTTATGATTTTATTATCAGATTGTTCCCCACTGGTTTGGGATGCATTTTCTGTAGAGGGCTGGGAAAGTTCCAAGTCTTGCATAACCAGGTAAGACACATAGATCAAAACCAGTCCATATGATCTGTACATACAGCTGACTTTACTTGTTATATACAAAGATTTAAAATTATCATTGCTAGTAGCATATACTTCTCATTTTACTCTACACATTTCATTCAAATAGGACAGGCAATTGCATTCAGCATAGTTATCCAATCATCCTCTTTGCATTCTTTTCTGCTATTCACATCCCTTGTTCTTATATCTGATTTGAATGAAACTTGTAGTTTAGAACCAGTTTTAAAATTCAGAGGGATGCATCATTAATTACATGACCTTTAGCCTGATCACCTAATTTTAGACTGAAATTCAGTGTAGAGTGTTTTATTAGTTGATGAGGCATTTTGACGAGAAAACTTGTATTATTTGTTTTATTAAAATAATTTATCAAGAACTCTAGTTTGTTTCATCCCAGGAGAAATGACAAAAGATAAATAACGTAATGCACTCTAAACAATGAGACATCATTAACAGTTAACTCATAATAAATGTTTTTGTGCAACCTTCTGTTAATATAATTAGTTTGCTATTTTAACAATAATCTATGACTGGGATGGGTAACAAGATTTATCTAAGGCTGGATTGGTTTGATTGTGAGGGCGAAGCCCACACATAGTAGCTTATTGTTATTATACAAAGACATCATTTAAGAAAAAAAACTTGTAACTTTTCTAAATAATGCAATTTTATCAAAAGTCTTTAGTGACTTCTGATAGTCTGGGGCATCCAACTGATGTACTGTGCAAGCCCTGTATGCTCTGCATATATGTGGGGATATCTATATAATAGGTTGCTGCCTCTGATCCCCTACCAAATAGTTTAGATTTTTTGCAGATTGTTCAGTTATGTGTTTCATATTTTTGGACTGTTCTTTATAAAAATGCACTTTATACTAATCACTGAGAAGTGGAGTCGTTAAATGATGTGTGACTGCTCTGTTTGGAGTTGCCCTGGAATTGATTGTCCACATATTCCCAGCATGTAAATCTGTGAGTTTCTTTTAATACTTTTGCAAACTGCTCCTTAGAGCAGACTATTACTTTATGAATTATTTTTTATAGTCTGAATTCTCACCTTAGCAGCATGGAGAACATAAGTTGATGTACTTGTTCCTATAAGGAGAAAGAAGAAGCATGGCGGTGTATCTTTTGGAAGGCATTACGGTAGGTATTCCAATGGAAAGACTGGCCTCACAGTGGTTGGACTTCTTTCTACTGGTATATGCTCAGTGTACAATGGGTACACTGGTTTGGCTGTCCTGTCAGCATGCATGCTTTTGAATAATAATGAGACTTTATTCTATAATTTTGGATATGTCATGTGATGCTTATATACCTTTATTTGAATTTTCACCTAATACATTTTGATTCGTATGTTTGAGTGTATTCACTGCTGCAGTCATTACATTTGGGTAATCTGCTGGCAGGTTGCCCTCAGTCGGCCTGAATTCTAAAGTCTTGGGTCCTGCTTTGGTTGCTGTCTCGTCTTCCATGACGCCAAGTCGTCAGGGGTATAAAACATACAGCCGATGCCATTTTCTTTTGTTTTTCTTGCCCCCGATGTCAGGTGCCCCCAAAAAGGTAGCAAAAATATATACACATATATATACATGCATCAATATAAACTTTACCTTCATCTACAAGCAAATACACCACATAGGTTGTAGAAGATAGAGAAGGAAAGATAAACTCCAGAATGACAGGGGGATGGCGGGAGCGTAACCTGGACTGCAACAGTGAATACACTTGAACATCTACATTTATGGTAAGTGCACACAACTGTATTATGTTCTTCGTGTTTCACTGTTGCAGTCATTACATTTGGGTAGAATCCCAAAGCTATGGTTGGGAGGCTGGAGCTAAACAGCATTAGGAGTGGCTAAAAGGCCCTGCAGAACTGCAGTGGCAAAGCCTGCCCTGGATTTAGAGTAGAGAGGCAAATGATAATGCTTTGTATAGGTGTGAACAGAACTCCAAGTAGCAGCCTCTAGAATGTCTTTGGTTGGTACTCCCCTGAGAAAGGCTGCTGAAGTAGCTGCAGCTCTGGTGGAATGAGACCTAATGCCCTTGGGCACAGGTTTACCATGGTGTAAATAGCAGAAATGGATGCAGTGGCTTATCCACTTTGAAACTGTCTACTTTGAAATAGCATATGTCACTAGTAATTGCTCAGTTTTTCTTAGAGCTTTAATCCTGCTCAAGTAGAATCTTAGCTGTCTGTGTACATCCAAGGAATGCAGAATTCTCTCGCCCTTGTTCTGCGGATTTGGATAAAAAGTTGGCAGGTGAATTGTTTGATTAAGAGCCACACTGGAGACCACTTTAGGCATAAAAGTAGGATTTGTCCTCATAGACACCCTGCCTGGGTAAAATATGATAAAAGACTCAACAGCCATGAGGGCCTGTAGCTCTGAAACTCTTCTTGCTGAAGTAATTGCTAGTAGCAGACCTGTTTTCCATGATAAGAACTTTATATCAGCGGTAGCAGCTGGTTCAAATGGAGGCATGGTGAGCTTTTCCAACACATAATTGAGGTCCCATGCAGGCAATGGTAATCTTCTAGGAGGCCTTAAATTTTTGGCTCCTCTAAGATACTGCTTTAGTAGAGGATGAGAAAAGATTGGTGGTTCTGTATTCATGCCAAAATGGTAGAGGCATGAATTTTAATTGATGAGAAGGATAGGCGTTTGTCAAGCATCTCAGTTAAGTATTGCAATATCTGAGGAATATTTGGTTCTGCTGTATCAGTTCCTTGTGCTTGATTCCAAGCACAGAATCTCTTCCATTTGTCAGCATAATATTTTCTAGTACTAGGCCTTCTGGCTTCCAAAACGGCATCCATCACAACTTTACTGAGAGGTGTTGTTCGTATGACTACATGATCAGCCATGCTGCCAGGTTCAGGATCTGTAGTTGATTGTGCAGGATCTGATTGTTTTGCTGGGACAGTAGTTGTGGTCTTTGAGGCAAGGTCCAAGCTGGGTATTGAGACAAGTTCCTTAGGATTGGGTACCAGTGTTGGCGGGGCCAGTCCAGGGCAATTAGTATCATCTTCGGTTTCTCTTGTCTGACTTTTAGGAGGACATTGGGGAGAAGAGGCAGAGGAGGAAAGGCATAAACTGATAGGTTTTTCCAACTGAAGGATAGGGCATCCACTTTTCATGCTTGTCTGTGATAAGTCCTTGTGCAGAATCTTTTCAATTGATAATTGTGAGGAGAGACAAATGGATCTATGTCTGGGCTCCCCCATTTCTCTGATATCATGCTGAAGACTTTTAGATTTGGTTTCCACTCGTGAGGATCCATAAGATTTCTTCTTAAATCGTCTGCCAAAGTATTTTGTTTTCCTGGCAGGAATTGAGCTTGAAGATGTAGTTGGTAGGTCAAAGCTGTGTCCCACAGTGCCATGGCTAATCTGTAAAGGGGGTATGAGTGTGTGCCCCCTTGTTTGTTATATACCACATGACTGTGGTGTTGTCTGTCTTTATCAGTAGTTGTCCTGGATGAAGTAAGTCCTTGAAGGCTGTTAGGGCATTTTGAACAGCTAGCATCTCTTTCTGGTTGATATGCAGATGCATTTGTTTTGGTGTCCATATGCCCTGAATGCATCTTACTGCCATATGGCCCCCCAGGCATAATCTGATGCATCTGTTGTTAAGGTTTGGCTGGCAGGGGGTAGAGTGAAGAGCCATCCCATGTTTTGGTGACATGCCTTTGCCCACCAGAGAAACTCCTGTTGCAGGCAGGGAATGAGAGGAATCATTGTTTCCAGACTGTGAGAATGTTGACTCCATAAAGTTTTTAGGTACAATTGAAGTTTCCTCATATGCAGTCTTGCATATGGAATCAGTAGGATGCAGGATGCCATGAAGCCCAGAGCCTGCAGAATTTGTCTTGCAGATAATTGGGTTTTTGTTGCTATCAGTCTGAAGTAAGTAGTCAGTTGCCTTTGTTTGTCTGGCGTAAGGAAAGCCATCTGGGCAGTTGTATTCAAACTTGTACCCAGGAATGTAATTATTTGAGAGGGTACCAGTTGTGATTTCTTTTCATTTATTGTGTACCTTAGGCATGTTAGAAGCCTTTTCACAAATGCCAGTTGTCGAAGAAGAGTGGTCTTGTTCGCTGCTTGAATGAGACAGTCGTCTAAGTAAGGATATATTTGTATACTTCTTTGTCTGCAAAATGCAATTACTGGTGCCAGGCACTTTGTAAAGACCCTGGGTGCAGTAGATAAGCCAAAGGGCAGTGCAGAGGATTGGTAATGCATTAAGCCAGCCTTGAATCTGAGGTATCTTCTGCACAGTTGTCTTATTGGGACATGCAGGTATGCCTCTTTTAGGTCTAAAGTCACCAGCCAGGCATTCTTGCCTAGCATGGGCAGAAGCTGCTGCAAAGTCAGCATTTTGAATTTTGGAATGTCCAGGTATGTGTTCAAAATCGATAAATCCAGTATTGGCCGCCAGGCCTTGTCCTTTCTGGGTACCAAGAACAGTCTTGAGTAAAACCTTGTCCTTTTTCCTGTTCTGGTACCATCTGAATGGCCCCCATATCCACGAGGGACGTAACCTGTTTCTGTGCCTCTGCCCATTGATATTTTGGCAGATCTGGCCAACCATTTGCCATTGTCAGAGTGCGGAAATGGAATCTGTATCCCTGTGTTATGATGTTTAGTACCCACTTATCCTGGGTTATTAACTGCCAATTTTGAGCAAAAAGTGCTAATTCTCCCCCTATGGGTGCTGCCAAAAGATAAGTGCTTGGTGCAGGCAGAGGGAAGTCATTGGGATTGCTTTCTGTAGGTTTGCGCTTTATCTCCTCCAGATTGCGCCCATTGCTTTGACCTGTATGAATCTTGCACCTGGTATCTGGAACCCTTAGGGCGTATGGATTTGCCCCTTTGAGCTCTGTCTGACACAGGAAATGACCACTTTTTTGTAGGCCAGTGTCTGCTGAATCTTGGTGGCTGCACTTGTAAGAAGTCTTTAACAGTTTGCATAGACTTAGCTTTGTCTTCCATTTTCTTTAAAACCTCTTCTGCCTTAATACCAAACAGAGAATAGTGCTGTAAAGGTGCATCTAGCAGTTTAGCTTTAACATGATCAGGCAAATTTTGTTCCTTTAACCAGACATGCCTCCTAATCACAGATCCAGTAACTGCGGCCCTGCAGGAGGCCTCTAAGGAATTAAAACCACATTGCAAAGTATGCTTTCCTACTTGTTCAGCTGCATGCAATAATTCCTGCAATTCTTTATTTTCTGCACATTCTGAATTCAACATCATTTTCTGTTTCAGCAATCCCATAACATGCTGTTGGTACTTAAGCATATGAAATTGACAATTTAAGGCCCTGATTGCCAAGGTTGCAGATGTATAAACCTTTTTTCCCCATCTGTCCAGTGCCCTTGAATCTCTGTCAGAGGGGGTAGGATTTTTTGCTGTCAAGGCCTTAACTCCCTTTGGACCCTGTGAAATTGTTTCAGGATTAGCAGCAGGGTTTCTAAATAAAAATTTATGTGAGTCAGGGACCCTGTAATATCTGTCAGGCTTACTGGGAGCCGGAGGTAAGGAGTCAGGGGTCAAGCTTGACTCCAAAAACACATCACCCACAATGTCTAGGACAGGGGGAATGGCTAAAGGCCTGTGCCGAGGGAGAAGAAGGAAATCCCTGAGCCTCTTTTTTGATTCTGAGAAGTCTTGACTCTCCCAGTGAAAATGCTCCCTCAAAGTATGCAATGTTTCCCCAAATGAATAATCCTCAGGAAGAGATGCAGATGGAATAGACTCCTCAGCATCAGAATCCTCATAGGGAGGAATAGATAATTCCTGATCAGAAGAGGAATCAGAAGAAATAGAAACCTAATCTGAAGATTCATAGTCAGTGTCTTGCCTAGGCCTCTTATCTGGAGAGGGATGGGTACCCCTGATCAAGGTAATAAGGTCTTCAGCCATTTTGATCATTTGTTTTTTAGGCATAGAGGCCTGTGCACATGGCTCACGCGTTTTTTTTAGTTTTCGAAGTTGCTTTTGTCTTTGGTTGTGCAGCTGTCATCAGTTTGATATACAAATGTTGAGGTCTGAATACACCCTCAGAAGCCGGTGCCTGCTCAGCGGCTCCGGACAGATCTGAGGGAGATACATCCATCGGTCCAATACATTGAGTATCTTGCAGCATGCCGGACTCCACATGGGTGTCGGTAGAGATCTGCGACTTGAAGGTAGCAGGTATCAGGGGCTGTAAAAGCACCTCACTGAGTACCGGTGAACTGGCGACTGGCTTAGGAGAAGCTTCGTCGTCAGTTTTGGATCTCGACTGCCTTTCTCTGTCCCTTTCTTTGCATTTTTTATGTACTCCAGTAGTCGGATTGCTATCCGACGACATTTCTGGGTAGTTAAATCTGTTTCCAAAATACTTTGATGCAAAAATTTACCGATGCTTAATAGTGCGTTGGTTAAATCTAGCACAAAACTGACAGCCAGGCACGTTGTGATCAGGGCCTAGGCAAGGAATAGAGTATAAATGGAAATCCTTATGAGGTATTTGCTTCCCACAAGTGATACAATTATTAACTTTTTCTGACATTGGTAAAAAGCAAGAAAAAGGTTTCCCCAACGGGGTACTTAGCTTTAATGAAGACTTCGGTTCTGAAACTCAAACACGAATATTTCATTAGTCGGCCGACCAGCACTTGAGAAATGCTTCTGCTTTGGGCACCGCGCAGCAAGAAAGACTGGAGAAAATGGTGTCGGCTGCATGTGTTATACCCCTGACGACCTGATGTCATGGAAGAGGAGACAGCAACCAGTGCAGGACCCAAGACTTTGGAATTCAGGTCAACTGAGGGCAACCTGCCAGCAGATTACCCAAATGTAATGACTGCAACAGTGAAACACTAAGAACATCTATTATTTACTTTGTGCTTTACATTTGGTTTGCATTGCATAGTGTGTGTTTATATATATATATATATATATATATATATATATATATATATATATATATATATATATATATATGCTTAATATTGCTGCCTTTCTTTCCCAGACATTCACTGTAACTGGACTTCATTCCAGATGGAAATCCTAGTAATTGAAACATAAAAAATATTTTTATATCCCAATACAACAGTAAAACCTCTGAGAAAATAAATATCATTGTATGTTGTATGTGTTTAAGAAGGCATTGGGACAAACAGTATCTGAAGAAGGTGTGGATAGTGAAACATAAAAAATATTGTTAACATACAATAAAATATTAAAATCTCTGAGAAAAATAAATATTGTATGTTATATGTACATACCTGTCAAGTGTCCAGATTTTCACAGGCTATGTAGATTTTTGACTCAAATTTTTGGAATTTTCATCATAAAATGTGTGGTTTTCTGGAAAATCACAGAGATGATCTGAGGAATGAAGTCACTTAATAATAACATACATTTGAGTTTCAGACTTTATATACTTCAGAAAATGCATGATAGAAATCATTTTATTCTAGCAGTTTTCTAAGTTTATAAGAGCAATATTTAACATCTGTCCCTATTTTTGGGCCTTTGTCCCCCATTATGTCAGGCTTTGTCCAGATTTCTTACACTAACAGGTTGAGAGGTATGTATGTTTATTTAGGAAGGGATTGGGATAAACAACAGTATCTGAAAAACATTTATTTAACAGTTAGGCAATTTGCTTTGTGGATTTTCCACTTTTACATGTTTAACTTAAAGCTATAATTCAGTCAGCTACCGGTTGTAGATATCAATATGTGCCTTATATTATAACTCTGGGTCAATTATAGGAGATACATGCTATTTCAAGGCACTGTGTTCAGTTCTGTGTGAAATCTCTATCTTAAATCATCAGTTAAAAATCATATTATGCTCAACTCATAATTTCTTACTATAGTTAACTCTGTAGAAATGCAATAACCAGTGCAGACCCCGTCTATTTGTTAACAGTTCAGAATGTGATAAAACCATCATGCTATCAATATAATTCATTTCATTTACCGCATACACTGAAGGAAAGCAAAAAGCAAAGATATTGTTATCTGTTGCAACCACATGGCAACATCCCCGCCTGTAGTACAGATGAGAGATGATACATTTATCCAGTGATTATATGTTTGAACATGTGTAAAACACTATCTGTATTAGGGTATAATGCTTTAAAATATCCTTGCTTGCATTTCTTTCTGAAATTGATATCTAAACTTCAACAAATCAGAAAAATGCAGTACAGAAATATAGAAAAGATGTAAATGGTTCAAGAAAAGACTGAGATATGAGAATGATTTATAAAAATAATGAAAATTACTTCAGCACTTGTAAAGCCACACTAAATTCGGTAATAAAAATAACCTGTTAACATTTTATAAAAGCATCAAATAGTGTCAGAAATATCATCATTTCCTAACAGCAGCCACTTACACTTCTGTTTTGAGGCTTAGCTCCTTAGTGCTTCTATCATTAAGGCAGCATGTGAGATTCATGACTGCAGGTACCTCTGTGGGGTGCTATGAATTGTCGCTGTGTAGCCTGCTGAGGGAAGATTCGTTTTGTTTCTCCTCTTCTTTGTTCATTTTTATTATTACCAGTTTCAATGAAAGTAAAAGCAGCATCCAAGTAAAAGTACACACTACATCACAGGTTATGTATATTTTGTAAATAAGTCCAAGTAAAAGAAACATTTTACCTATTATATTAGTAGAAATACTGCCTTATGAGCTTCTTCCAATTTGACCTGACAACTGTGTGTCTCTGAGGTACTTCTTACCTGCAGTGACTTAACACATACTGACCAGTGTTGCTTAATTTAAAATATTACCAGCCTATGTCTCAGTTCCTTTGCTCATAAATTCTGGACAATGCCAAAAATAATGAGGGATAAAAGGGCAGAATGAGAAATACATTTTAAATATTACAGTAAACAGTTAATAGAACAACAGATTTTGGCATCAATGTGCATTCTCTAAAGAACAGGAAAAATAAAACTAATGCCTGACATTATTTACTAACAGGATTCTCAGTGATTTACCAGAAAAATGAAAACTTTTATAAGGGAAAGGGTAAAAATATGACAACAATCAGAGACATTCTGCAATGTTTACCAGTACTATAACCAACCATACTGCTGGCAACCACACCTCTCAGCTGTCCAGAGTTTTGTAGAAACTCACTGGCTGCTCTCATGTTTGCCCTGTCTCTAATGAAATATGTTATGAATACAGTTATTGAGCATATCCCAAGAGAAAGTTTGGCTGTTCAACACTGCTTCAGCAGCTAGACATACGTTTACTGCTATATACTTGATTTACAATGGGAATGCTGACTGGGTTGTCCAATCAACATACACATTTTTAAATATTAGTTACCCTGTATTGTATAATATCCAACTGTACAGTCCTAGCAAAATTTTTTTTAAATTGTGTCTTGTGTCTCTCTCCTTTTAGAATTGTTGTTCTTATACATCCAGTACATGAAAATAGGCATTCTAGTTTATATGAATGCATTCAAAATCAGGTTTGCAATTTTAACTCTACAGATGACACTCATGAACATTTGGTATGGTAAGAAAAAGCCCCTACACAGGGTGGTAACACTGCATGTGTTAAAAATAACAGACCACCTCCCATGGACTGTGACCCAAAATATGAATATTTCTTAAACTCAGGTAGTATGTACTGAACATGAAAGGAAGATTACTGTTTAAAAAGAGGTGCTGTTAATAAGCACACGCACACACACAAATGCACACACCAGTGTACATGCATGTATTGCGAGACCACGTGCGTACACGCGCGCACACACACACACACACACACACACACACACACACACACACACACACACACACACAAGAGCGAACGTGCATGTACTGCGAGACCGCACAAGCGTGCGTGCGCATGCACACACACGCACACACACACACACACACACACACACACACACACACACAAATACACACACTAGCGTACGTGCATGTACTGTGAGACCACGTGCACACACACACACACACACATGCACACAGACACACACACACACACACACACACACACACACACACACACACACACACACGCACACACAGTCCAAAGCAGTATATTGAAACAATACCAAAAGAAAAATGTGTAGTAAAATGAGCAGCGTTACTTTTCTACTGCATTACAATACATGTATATCACCATTCTGCAGTTGTCTGCAATGCGAAAGCAATAAAGGGATGCTACATAATGAAATTGTTAAAATAAAAGAAGGAACTGTGGAAGGAAAATGTATAGGAATAGTAAAAATTGTAACAAGCAGAATATCAGGATGAATGACAATTAAAAAAAAAAAAACCTGAAAGATGTAGAACACTTGGCTAAATGTATAGCTGCATTATTCACACTAAGATCAATAAACCTTTAATCCAGTATAATGCTGTGGTATACATAGAATGGCATTCAGAAGGCCTGTGGTTTGCAGAGAACACAGGGGCTGAGATTCACAGAAAAGTGCTTGTCAGATGTACAGCTCTAAATTTCAGTGATCCTGTAATGCAATATGTCCCATAGCTTCTTAGAGAGTAATCAGGGCTTGCAGAGTATCAGCAGCTGGAAAAACAGTACGCACAGAAAAGTAATGCAGTTGTTTATAGGGAAAAATTACTTTATGCAGGCAGAGTGGGAGGGGTATGGATCATACTATCAAACTGCATATGAGCTGAGTGGTAGATGTGACAGGAAAGATATTTGTGTGTACATACAGGAGAGGACAATCCATGCATATATAAACGCCCTCCATTGCAGCCACATGGCAGACTAAAGAGGGATAGCATAAATTACCAATCTAGTTCATCATAAAAATGAGGTGGAAAGGGGGGAATAGCAAAGTATAACAATGGGGATCAGCAGTGAGGGGAAGAACTCAGGGCTAACCATAAGCAAAAACTTGAGGGGGCACTTTTTCTGTGAAAGTCTCTCATTTTACATAAAAGAAGAGAAGCATAGCTGGGGAAGATTGTGAGGAATGTTTGTGGGTGGACAGACAGAGAAGTTAACTTGCAGGGGTACAGAGACAAGCTTAAAGTGTACACACAGACAGGTTGTACTGACACAAAAGATGGTACCAATACGGGATGGACATATACTAACAGAAGGTGGACATGTGATGATGGAGACAACTGAATATCAAACAAGGAATGGGGATTGGCATACAAGGTGGCGTAATACAGGGATGGAGGGTAAGAGAGTGACAAGACATATTGAAGGTGCCACACCACCACAGAAGCCAACCCACACAGATGTTAGTCACCCTCATGGCTCAGGTCATGCACAGGTAATACCTCTGGCAGCCCTATGATTGGGACCTGCAAGTCATGCAACCCAAGCAACCATCATAGCTTCACAGGTGATTACTAGGCTAACATCCCCAAAAAATCTTTTTAAGTCTAGCCATGTAATCTTATATATAATTGACAGGATAAATTACCCCAGGAGTATATAGTGGTGTTTAGATGGCAAAGGATTTACAAGCTGCCTCTGTCCAATATGGGAATACATTTTAGTCTAGGGGACAATTTCTGATTTTCTGTCCATTGATCCAGTCTACTTTTGAAAAGGGTGAGGGACGACGTGTTCTTCCTATGGAAAGGAAGCTTGTTCCAAAGTAGGGCAGTCTCTGAGACACATATCTGTCTCTCCGGCATGTTCTGTTTATGTTACACATGAGGTTTAGGTCCTTGGATCAGGTATTTCCAATGCTGTTAGACTTGTTAATGTGCAGCAAGCCCATGAGTACTGGATCAAATGGATCAGATGGTGCCTTGTAAGCCAGGCATAGATGACCTTTCAGTAGCCTGTAGGATAGGCAATATAAAGATAAGGCTATGATGCAGCTCATGTATTCCATCTGATTCATTTTGCAAGGAACCTTTGTTGGTGTTCCAGCTGTTGCATATGCCTGGTAAGGTACATACTGAATGGAGCATTGTACTCTATGACTGGTCTAATTAAGGCTGAGTACAGCAAGATAATGACATCTTTGGACCTGGATGCCATACCCTTGCTAATGAGTTGTGCAATATAGAATGATTTCCTTACAACAGTAGACACATGATGGTCAAAAGCCAGGTCACTGTCTACATATGTTTACTAACTACTGGGTCTACTGTCAGAGGTGCATTGTCTATGTGGCAATTTCCAGGGGGCTGATTTCCAAAAGATGCAGTTATAAAGGTTTTAGCATTCAGTTTTAGACCATGGCTCTGATATTATTAGTTTAAGTTAAACCATCTTTGGGAGGCATCTGTAATCATGCCAAGCTTGCAGTCATCCACAAACTTGTTCAATTTGAGAACTTTAATGGTAGCTTTCATTTCCAAACAGTAATTGCCAAAAAGTGGCAGCCCCTAGTACTGAGCCCTGGAGAACTTCACTGGTAACTGGCATTTTTGTGAAGGTATATGCCTCTGTCCTGGCTTTCTGTGTACTATCTGTGAGCTATTATACACATATTTGACACATGCTATTAAAGACGTATAATACTGTAAGGCACAAAGAATATGCATGCCACTGCAGGGACAGACATTTCTGCTTCCTGAGGTATCCTTTCATGTTCTCCTGCCAGTCCTCTAGGGCTGTAATATAAAGCATGGGAAACTTACTTCAGTGTTAGAACTGGAAAACTGAAGACAAAACACAGAGATAAAAAAATACTCAGTAAAACTTTGGCTGTCTATACTTAACTGCTGCTTTCCACTTACTAAGCAGATCAAGATAACATCACTGCAAGTCACAATAGCAATGCTTGAAGTGTATACAACTTGTTTCACTTATAGTTCTGGTAGTTTTTTACCAGATATCAGCCTGGTACAAAGATCCATCATACTGGAACAGAAAGCACTCCTACATGTGCCCATAAATGAAGAACAAGAAAATCTTGCTTTTCCTCTGGCACCCGGTGCTTGACTCAGCTAAAGGCATACACACAAGTCTGCTTAAATAGCAAAATGGTAGACTCATGTGCATGGGCACAAATTTGAATATCATGTGATGCAGATAATAGCATAGAAATGAAGCACTACAGAACAGTTACATAGGACAGACAAATGGCACTATATGCTTCAGAGACAAAATGCATGAACATATAGTGCTCAGTCCCATAACAGACAAGGAAGAACAGGATAGCACAGCCTTTGTTGGTAGCATGTTGCATTATGGTGATGATTCAAAGGCAGCAGTAAAAAAGTCCCTGATTAGTATAACACCATGTAATGAAGATTAGATGAGTTTAATAAAAGTGGCATCATCATTTTGTGAGACAACAGTAATACAAAAAGCATAGGCAACAGAGGAATAATGAGGAAAGACAGGGCACCTGGTAATGAACTGCACTGCTCTGAATACCCATGGTTGCTGACAGTAACAGGAAAATAAGGAAAGTACAGTTGTGTACACTTACCATAAATGTAGATGTTCAAGTGTATTCGCTGTTGCAGTCATCACATTTGGGTTATCTGCTTGCAAGTAGCTCTCAGTTGGCCTGATTAACAAAGTCTTGGGTCCTGCATCAGTTGCTGTCCCTTCTTCCATGATGTCAGGCTGTTAGAGGTATAAAACATGCAGCCGACACCATTGCATCAGTTTTTCTTGCCCCAGATGTCAGGTGCCCCCCTAATGGGAAACAATTAAATATAAAAGTACAAAGATATACCTCCAACAAAATTCAAATACACAAAAAAGGATTTTAAGCATAGTAAAGGAAAGTAGAGGTATAGCCAAAAGAAGTTAGGGGATGGAGGGAGGGTAACCAGGACTGCAACAGTGAATACACTCGAACATCTACATTTATGGTAAGTGTACACAACTGTTCTATGTTCTTCATTTTTCACTATTGCAGTCATTAGATTTGGGTAGATTCCCAAATTTAGGGTTGGGAGGAGGAATTTAAATATAATTAGGACCAGCTATAAGGCCCTGCAAGAGTGCAGTGGCAAAACCAGCCCTGGATTTAGAGAAAATTGGCAAATGGTAATGCTTGGTGAAAGTATGTACAGAACTCCAGGTAGCAGCTTCTAGGATGTCCCTGGTAGGGACACCTCTGAGAAAGGCTGTGGAGGTAGAGGCAGCCCTGGTGGAGTGAGGTCTGATCCCCTGGGGGATAGGTTTTCCATGGTGCTTATAGCAGAAATGAATGCAATGGCTTATCCATTTAGAAATGGTTTGCTTTGAAATAGCCTTCCCCTCTGCCCCTGCAGCAAATGCCACCAGCAGTTGTTCAGATTTTTTTGAGGTTTAGTCCTGTCCAAGTGGAATCTAAGTTGTCTGTACACATCTAAGGAATGCAGTATCTGTTCCCCTTTATTCTGTGGATTGGGAAAGAAGGTTGGCAAATGAATGGACTGATTAAGAGCCACACTGGATATCACCTTGGGCATGAAGGATGGATTGGTTCTGAGGGACACCCTGTCCGATTGAAAGATGATGAAAGGTTCCACTGCCATAAGGGCCTGTAATTCAGATACCCTTCTAGCCGAAGTGATTGCTAAAAGGAAAGCTGTTTTCCAAGAAAGAAAATTTAAGTCTGCAGTAGCAACTGGCATGAAAGGAGGTTGAGTGAGTTTCTCCAAGACAAGGTTAAAGTCCCAGACTGGGGTTGGAGCTCTCCTGGGTGGTCTCAAATTTTTGGCCCCTCTGTGGAACTGCTTGAGCAGTGGATGAGAAAAGAGGGGAGGTTCTATGTTATAATGAGCTGAAATGGCTGAGGTGTGGGTTTTAATGGAGGAAAAAGACAGGCCCTTGTGAAGCATCTCAGTTAAGTATTGTAAAATCTGAGGTAAATTGGGCGCTGCTGTGCTCATCCCTTGAGATTGGTTCCAGGCACAGAATATTTTCCATTTTTCAGCATAGCATTTTCTAGTACTAGGCCTCCTTGCCTCTAAAATTATATCAGTCACAGGTTTGCAGAGGGATGGTAAAGGAGAGATTAAGTAATTAGCCAGGCTGTAAGGTTCAGTTTTAGAAGCTGAGGGTGCAGAATCTGGTTCTCCTGCTGAGACAGCTGGGAAGGAGTCTGAGGCAGGTGCCATGGAGATAACCATGACACACTGTGCAGGATGGGTACCAGTGTTGGCGCGGCCAGTCCGGAGCCATCAAAATCATTCTTGGTTTGTCCTGTTTGATTTTTAGTAGTATGATGGAGAGCAGAGGCAGAGGGGGGGAAGGCATAGACTGATAGGTTTTTCCAGCTGAAGGACAGAGCATCCACTTTCCAGGCTTGTTTGTGGGGAGTCCTTGTGCAAATTTGTACAATTGGAAGTTCTGGGGAGAGGCAAATAGGTCTATATCTGGGCTCCCCCATTTGCTTGTCAACATGTTGAAAATCATTGGTTCCAGTTTCCACTCGTGTGGGTCCATCAGGTTTCTGCTTAGTCCATCTGCCAGTGTATTTAATTTTCCTGGCAGGAATTGAGCTTGTAGGTGCACTTGGTAGCTCAAGGCTGTGTTCCACAATGCCATGTCTAGTCTGCAGAAGGGGTAAGAATGTGTGCCCCCCTGCTTGTTTATGTACCACATAACAGTGGTGTTGTCCGTCTTTACCATTAGTTTTCTTGGAAGAATGTGGTCCTTGAAGGCTGTGAGAGCATTCTGTACAGCTAACATTTCTTTTTGATTGATATGCAGCTGCATTTGACTTGGATTCCATTTGCCCTGAATGCACTTCCCTACCAGATGAGCCCCCCCCCTGCATAGTCTGATGTGTCTGTTGTTAGGGTTTGGGCGGCAGGGGGTAGTGTGAAAGGTAGTCTCTTGTTTTGGTGGCAGGCATCTGCCCACCAAAGGAACTCTAGGCATAGGCAAGGTATGATAGGAATCATTGTTTCTAGGTCTTGAGAATGTTGACACCATACGCTTTTTAGATACCACTGTAGTTTCCTCATATGCAGTCTTGCATATGGAATTAGAAGAATGCAGGAGGCCATGAACCCCAAGGCTTGCAGTATTTGTCTTGCAGATAGTAGGGTTTTTGTGGCCACTTGTTTGAAGAAGGTTGTCAAATGAAATTGTTTCTCTGGCGTGAGGTAAGCCATCTGGGAAGTTGCATTCAAGCTTGCTCCCAGGAATATAATTTGTTGACAGGGTACCAGGTGTGATTTCTTTTCATTTATGGTGTACCCCAGACAAGTTAGAACCCTTTTTACAAAGGCCAGATGATTCAAAAGTATGTCCTGGGTTCTGCCTGAATTAGACAATTGTCCAGGTATGGGTATATTTGAATATTTCTTTGCCTGCAAAATGCAGTAACTGGAGCTAGGCATATTGTAAATACCCTGGGCACAGTAGATAAGCCAAAGGGCAGTGCAGAGAACTGATAGTGCGTGTAGCCTGCTTTGAAGCGTAGATATCTTCTGCAAGATTATACAATTTATACAATCAATGCATTTTCCATTTATTTATTAATTAGTTTTAAATTTCACATTATTTGCACTAACACGAGTAAGTGCTGGCATTTTGAGTGCTTGTTAATATGTACTGTTGATTGGTTTAAGAAGGAGGTGTGTGCGTTACATTTTGGTATTTAAATTACTGACTACTATTGTTACACATCTCTGATGATGCCCTTAGGTTAAGGGAGAAAGCGCTAAGTTAGTTGTGTTTTTTACGTTATTATTTTATAATAAAGACGCCAGTTTGTGCTGAATAGCTTGTGGTTGTTGCTGCTATTTCCAAATGGGATGACAGCGTTAGCAGATTCCTGCTTGGCTATCCTTCAAGATCTTCTGCAAGATTCCCTGATTGGGATGTGCAGGTATGCTTCTTTTAAATCTAGTGTTGCCAAAAAGGCATCTTTGCCTAGCATAGGAAGTAATTGGTGAAGAGTCAGCATCTTGAATTTTGGAATCTCCAAAAAGGTGTTTAGAGTAGACAGGTCCAGGATAGGACGCCATGAATTGTCTTTTCTGGGTACTAGGAAAAGTATTGTGTAGAAACCTTGTCCCTTGTATTGGTCAAATTCATTTGTGTATCAGGTGTTTTTTTTACAAACCTTGTCCCCTTTCCTCTACTGGTATCAGTTGAATATCCCCCATGCTTAAGAGAGAAAGTACTTGTTTTTTGAAAGGAACTTGTGTGACTCATAGACCCTGTAGTATCTGTCAGGTTTTCTGGGAGCAGGAGGCAGGGAATCAGGGGCCAAACTAGATTCCGAAAAAGCATCATCAACAATGTCTAGTACAGGAGGAATAGCTAAAGGTCTATGCCGAGGTAGGAGAAGGAAATCCCTAAGCCTCTTTTTTGAATCAGAAAAATCCTGGCTTTCCCAGTGGAAATGCTCTTTTAGAGTATGTAAGGTTTCCCCAAAAGAAAGGGGAAGCAGAGGGAATGGAGTCCTCTGCATCAGAATCTTCATAAGTAGATAAGGGCAAATCCAGATCATCAGAAGAATCAGAAAAAAACAGAATCCTGATCAGAAGATTCATAATCAACTTCAGTCCTAGGCCTCTTTGGGGGGGGGGGGTTGGCTACCCCTGATTAGAGTTATTAGATCTTTAGCCATTCTTATCATTTGTTTTTTAAGCATAGAGGCCTGAGCATGTGGCGTGGGTGTCAGTTTTTTAGGCATGGATCGAGATTTAGGCCTAAGTAAAGAAGGAGGCATTGGTTTAATATGCAAGTCCATAGGCCTGAATACACCCTCAGAAGCCGGTGCCTGCACAGCGGCTCTGGACTCATCCAAGGTAGAGACATCCGCGGGTTCCATAGTTGAAGCATCTTGCAGCATACCGGAATGCGAATGGGTCTCAATAGAGGCCTGCGAATCAGAAGTAGTGGGTATCAGGGGCTGCGAAAGCACCTCACTGAGTACCGGCAAACTGGCGACTGGCTTAGGAGAAGTGTCGTTGGCAATTTTGGACCTCGGTAGCCCGTCTCTGTCTTTTTCTTTGCATTTTTTCAGAATCCCGGTAGTTGGATGGCTAACCAGTGACATTTCTGGATAATTAAACCAAGAACCGAAATATTTAGAGGCGAAAATATACCAACGACGGATAGTGTGCTGATTAAATAAAGCACAAAACTGACAGCAAGGTACTTCATGGTCAGGGACTAGGCAAGGAATACAGTACGAATGAAAATCTTTATGAGGTACTTGCTTTCCACAAGTAATGCAATTATTAACTTTTACTGACATCGGTAAGGAGCAAGAAAAAGTTTCCCCAATGGGGTACTTAGCTTTAGTTGAAGACTTCGGTTCTGAAACTCGAAAACGAAAATTTCAGGAGTTGGCCGACCGGCACTTGCGAACTGCTTCTGCTTCAGGCACCGCATGGCAAGAAAGGCTGGGGAAATGGTGTCAGCTGCATGTTTTATACCCCTGATGACCTGACATCATGGAAGAAGGGACAGCAACTGACACAGGACCCAAGACTTTGTTAATCAGGCCGACTGAGGGCTACCTGCAAGCAGATAATCCAAATGTAATGACTGCAACAGTGAAACGCGAATACCATCTCCTGCATGCTGGACTGGTAACATATCACAATGGTATGACATTCATTTCAGGCTGCAGGTTGAGTGGCACACCAGTTTTAGTGAGGATAGAGGGCAGGTTATGCTACACAGAGTACAGTGATCCTTGTTCTTTGGGTAATGCAAGGCAGTGTATTTCATGGGAAGGGAAACAGAGTGGTTACTGTATTACATTGACTGAGTATGCAGATCAGGAAGAGGTGTCATAATAACAGACCCATAGCTGGAGTACATACTGGAAAGAGGAAGGTGTCACAGCACAACAGAGTGGGCATGTGAACATATTATAGGGAAAGGGGGAAGCTTATAGTCATGTGGGACAACTGCAGTCAGTCATACATTCACACCGACCAACAAATGTGACCTACAGATGCATACAATTTGTCTTGGGCCCACAAGAGGCACATCAACCTGAAAAGTTCACCACCTATGAGACCAGAGAAGTACCCCAGGCCTTCTGCATACATGGTACTCCATAGGTAATGTTGACAAGCCTTTTTAGGAGATGGTATGACTGCAAGGGGTACACAGTATCAGTGTTTAAAGT
Source organism: Protopterus annectens (assembly GCF_019279795.1). Taxonomy (NCBI): domain Eukaryota; kingdom Metazoa; phylum Chordata; order Ceratodontiformes; family Protopteridae; genus Protopterus; species Protopterus annectens. The sequence continues at coordinate 553,859,304 of NC_056728.1, forward strand.
GGCTATAATAGAAATCTTCACCAGGTTTAGCAAACAGTAATTAGTATGATATTTCATGCCAAGAGCAATGCAAGAGATACTGCCAGAAACATGTTCACTATAGAAGATGGGCCACCAACACAGAAAATGGTTATTTAAGTTGAACAGTTCCTGATGTCCCTACTTGTAAAAGAGGCATGAATCTTCATGCACAATGGTGGCCTAGATATCGGAGCTGGATTGATGATAACTGCATATGTGTCTATAGTAAATATACAGAGTTAGTATCTGCCATAAAGTACTATATAGTACAGTGAAGTGCATGCAAGACATGACTAAGTGGATTTTGCATACCTGTCCTCCATGTTCCTATAGTCTAAAACTGCAGCATCCTGCACAAGTGGACATGTAGCCATCAATATGGTATTCACACATTCTGTTGGTGGGATAGGGTTTACCTGTATTACAGTACTGCCAAATGTGTATTCTTTTTATGCTTTTTGCAAGTTCTACTGGTGGAAGATCAAGAACAAGGAGGGACTGCATGCCTGATGTCAGCAGGTTATCTGAGAATGGCAATGATAGCAACATGCACATGGCACAGTCTAATTACACAGTGGCCCAGTCAGAAACAGTAACACTGGAGGTCTCATGCACACAACCCCCATATCATGCACTGACTAAAACCCCAACCTCAATAAAGTTTGACAAATATCCTGTAAATGTGAAATCTACACATTCAATACAGGAGCCCTCAAGCCAAATGGCATATCTGAGTTCCACTGCTTCCACTATGCACATACATCCCACAGTGTGAAGATGTGTGAGCATGTGCAGTGTGACCACCACTCCAGGTCAGTTCCTGATCAAGATATGCACTTGATTTTAATCTGTACATGTGCAGGTCAGTGAGCCAGGCACATTCAGCAACAAACTATGCCAGTATGGAGACAGTGAGTGTGCTGCATGGCCTGATGATAATATGCAACACTTGCATAGCCTGTGAGATAACATGTACTGCCTGCACAATGACACAGAATGTAGGGACAGGAAACTGAAAATGCTTTTATGGCCACTGGTGGCTAAGATAGCATCAACTGCTGGATCCATGCTGCAGATGGTAACCATCTTCCAGAGTGCATCTACCAGTACTGTTGTCCTTTGTAATGGTAGGATTTAGACTTGAGATACATTGCCATAGACCAGGAAAATTCTGATGACAGACCATTATTGAGACTGTATCATTGTCAGCTATGGCCATAGTGGCCACCACAGCAAGTAATGATTTGTCTCATATCTGTAGTTACCAGAACTACTTAAGATCCACCATTGGGGCATTTCACCAAGCCGCATGCTCTTACTCCTAAAGTCTGACACCATCTCAAGTGGACAGAAGGAACACCGTGTCTTCATGTGTCCATAATAGTGATCAAAAGTGCATTATATCTCATGACCCATGACACCTCATAATGGTGCACAGACATGTTCTCATAGTTTTGTGTCATCCCTGTCACAGAATGCATCAAGTCTGAAGACCACAAGCCATGACAGCAAATATCACCCATATCTGTGATATTGCACCTCCACCCACCTCTGAAGGATGTAACTCCTTATTTCTCACAACTTGCTACTAGACTATGCTGCTAAAACATCCACCTCCCATGATCTTGGCAAATATGATAACATCCTTATCATATGTCACTATACTCCCCCACCTCTGAAAATGATGATGAACATGCCCTGTTCACAATAACATGAGTGGGTTAACTAGTGTTTGCTGCACAGCATGGCCAGTGCATGCACTTTATTGCATAATGTAGGTTTGATAATGCATATATCATTTATTATATGTTGTCTGTGTTGTGTTATAGGATCATAGGAAGTTACTAGGCTATTGGTCCTGAGGCCCTTACAAGCCTAGCCAAGAATTTAGCCCATGTTCCAACAAATCAGCACCCTATGCCACTGTCCAGCAGGGACACAGGTGGAATCCCAGGGGTGTATTTTCTCTTCCCCATCCAGTTATCCAAGGGTTTAAGAGGTACTCTGCATTACATGGAGCAGGAATCTATTCCACAAAAAGGGGAGTCTCTGGGAAACAAATCTGTCCCGCCAAGAAGTTCTATTGATGTCACAAACCAGATTGAGGTCACACGTGTGGGTTATTTGAGTGGAGCTTGACTTGCGGATATGCAGCAGTCCCATCAGGGCAGGGTCTGAGATCGCTTTGTATGCCAGACAGAGGTCACCTCTGAGAAATATGTAGGAGACTGAGTAGAGGGGCAAGGCTTTTAACTTATCTGTGTAGAGTAGATGTCTGAAGACCTGGATTCTCTGGGTGAGGAACCCTTGTGGTCTCTCCAGCTGCTGCATATGCTTTGTAAGGTACATGCTGAAAGGGGCATTGTACTCAGTGATGGGTCTTATAAGCGAAGAATACAGGGATGTTATGACCACCTTGCCCCTAGATGAGATACCCTTACTAATGAGGTGGGCCATGTAGAAAGCTTTCATACAATGGAGGCAATATGGTGGCAAAAAAGTCAGTATGCTATCAACCTGAGTGCCCGAGTCCCTCATGACTGATTGCATACTTAGGACCTTATTATCAATGTGATAATTTCTGGGGATGTCACTCTCCCCATAAGGGATGATGATGCATTTTTTGGCATTCGGTTTGCAGCCATGTTTCTGGCACCAGTCATTTGTTTGGGTGAGACCCTCTTGGAGGATGTCTACATCACTAGGAGAATTGATGACAGCACTCAGTTTGCAGTCATCTGCAAACTTGGTCAGCCATTGCCCACTAGATTTGGCCTGCACCTCTGAGAAGTATATCCCAAACAGCAGAGGTCCCAAGATCGATCCCTGGGGTACACCACTTGTTACAGGTCTACTACTTGAGGTGGCTTCCCCTATTTTGACTAGGTGGGTTCTATCAGTGAACTAGCTTGCTACCCATCTGGTAACATATGGATTGATGCCCAGTTGGGAGAGTTTATCTATTATACCTGAGTGGGAAATAGTATCAAAGGCTTTGGCCAGGTCAAGGTAGGTGATGTGCACCATCTTTCCCTCGTCTATGGCCTTGGTGACTGTCTCAAAGAAGTCGACCAAATTTAACAGGCATGACCTCCCCTTGACAAAAGCAAACTGTGTGGGATCAAGTGTCTGGAGGGTTTCAATGTCCTTGTTAATGAGGTCCATGATAATCCACTCCATGGCCTTCCAGATCAGGCTAGTTAGGTTGATGGGTCTATAATTTCCTGGATCAGCAGATGCTCCAGCTTTGTGAACATGGATGACAGTGGCTGTCCTCCACTTATCTAGGATGAAGCTGGTACTCAGGGTTTGGTTGAAGAGGGTGCCTAATGGTGCTGCAAGTTCCTGCCTGAGTTCATGTAGGATGCAACCTGCAATGCTATTGAGTCTCATGGAGGCTGTATTTTTTGCCTTTGAGAGGGCAGTAATGACTTGCTCCCTAGAAATAAGGGGAGGGGTCAGGTACTGGGGATGTCCTGTTTTACTGATGGTGGTACAGAAGGGTGAAGTTTTCACTGAACTTGTCTGCCAGAAGGTTTGCTATATCTACAGTGTTTGTATATGTAGTGTCCTTAACCACCACATCTGAGCAGATCTAGGTGCTTCCCCTGAGATTGCAGGCATATGTGAGGAAGGCCTTATGATTGTCTTTAGTAGATGTGGCAAGGTTGGACTTGAAGTTTGCTTTGGAGGATTTCACTAGTGCTCTTATTTGCTTGTTCAGGCTAAGGAGAGATTGCTTTCAATTAGGCACCTGCTCCTTCTTGGTCCTGGACAGCATTGTATTTCCCTTTTATTATAGAGTTTATTTATTGTAGATGTCCACCAGACAGGTTTACTCTTCCTTGAGGAGTAGGATGTTGTCCTGTCTGGTATTCCTGACTCCATGCAGCTATATAAATGCTGGTATAGTACTTTGGTGTAGATTTGGACATATGTACCAGTTCCTATAGAGGGGGCTGTGAAGCTGTTTATACCTTCCCTCAGGAGGTTGTAATCAGCTTTGGAGAAGTTTATTTTGTTTGACCCTCATTGGGGGGTTCAGGGTCAGGGGAGATGGGACTTTGAAAGTGACTGCTTTGTGGTTGGATCTTACCAGGGATGATGACACTGTAGAGATTCTGCGGTGGTTACTCATGTTGGTTAACACCAAGTCCAAGTTATTTTCAACTCTTGTGGGGGTGTCATCCAACTAATCCAAGGCATTTACATTGACAAATTCAAGGAATCTCTGGGAATTTGTGTTTTGGCATGAGTGTTTCTTCCAGTTTATGGTTGGATAGTTAATGTTGCCCAGGATCAAGGTAAAGGGTCGAATCCTGGTAGATTTGAAGAGGTCCAGATAGGTGGAGTGGGCATCTTGAGTGAAAGTTGGAGGCCTATGATTTGAATAGGGGTCTTGTCAATTGTTGACTGCACCTGGAGTATCTCCTGTGCATCATACTGTTTGACCAGCCTAGAGATGTGTATGACTTTTATACATATTGCAACTCCACCTCCTTTTGTTTTGCTGCCCACGGTTTGGGGTCTGAATGAATGATAGGATGAAGAACCTTGTATGGCTGGGATGCTCTCATCAGCTTTGAACCAGGTTTCTGTGACTACACAAATGTCAGCTTCTTCCAGGGTTAAGAATGCTTGCAATGAGTGCAGTTTCATGTTCAGACTCCTAGTGTTTAGCAGCATGAACTTTAATTTACCTTTTGATGAAATTTTCATGTTGGTAGTTTTGACCTCATCGCATTGCCTAAAAAAGGCACTATGGGGATGCAAGAGCTTTTGATAGGAGCCTGAAGCCCAAGGGAGACAGATGCGGACCATTGCTGGCAAGGCATCTTGGTTTGTCAATCATGTCATCCCAGGCTGTCAAGTTTTGGATCCCCTTGGCATGAGACCAGAAACTTAGCCAATTGTTAAAGTCAATCATTTTCTGTTTGTACTGAGGCATCATTCTGAGTGATGATAGAATGCTGTTTAAGGCTAGGAACATACCTGCCTGGGACACATATTCAGCGAGCTTGATCATGTCTCTCTTCATATAGTCCAGGGAGGTACGTATCAAGTCATTCACTCCAACATGGACTATGACAGAGTCACAACAGTACCTGTTGAGAGACTTGAGTGCATTGGTGATATGACAGATTCTGCCACCCGACAAACAACTAACCGTGACTTTCTCCTTATCCAGCCTGGTGAGGGGCACATCTGTGTGTCTCACAATGGAGTCTCCTATGACTAATATGTTGGGTTTATGTTTAGGCCTTAGTGGCTGTGAGACACAGGTGTGTGGACTATGTGTGGTCTGTGGTGTGGTTTGCAGTGGAGATCACGTGCATTTATGCCTCAGAGTTCTCTTTTGTTTGGGTATGCTTTTGTTGAGGACCTCCATATATGTGGGGGGGTGTTGTGTAGGTGTGAGTGGTGCCTTTAAGTGTGGTGTTCAGGTTGCCAACCTTCTCAGTGCCAGATTTACTGGTTTGTGGGGAGAGAGCAATGACACTAAGTGCTTGATGTAATTGCATCTCTCACAAGTTGTGTTCCTATGTGGTGGTAGTACTAGAGAGTTGTCCATGTACATGAGACAGTTATTACACTGTCTCAAGATGCTCATATCGACCAGACTGGCAGGAGAAAATGTAGGAAATTGTCCATCCATATTTGTCAGAAACTGAGGGAGAGAGGCCAGAAAGAGCTAAGAGGGTAAACGGAACATCTAAGATTAGTACTACTAGGTTATAACACACATGCAACTAAGGGAAAATTTGTAGCTGGAATACCTCAAAAAGGGTTAAAAACCATGTGGCTGAAACTCTGGATGCAGCAGACCTGTATGTAGGCTATGCTACTCAATTTTAAGGTTAAGAACACAGTAAAAAAACACACAGTGAAGCACAGATTAACCACTTATAGTCTAAAGAACAGCACTCACAGTATGAAAAAAGACATAGTTATGGAACAGATGACACCTCTTTGTTAGTGCAACTATATATGTGCTCCCTTCTGCTTAATGTGAGGTCCTACTGCTGCCTTTTCCTAACCAGATTGAAGACTATGTTCCCAGTCCATTACTCTAACAGGTATGGTAAGGTCTGTTGGCATGGTGCCTCTGCTGCTGAAGTTGTTTCCTCATAACCATGTTATATAATATGGTACACACTACAAATATATGTCTGTAGGTCATAGCTGATTAATGCAGTGCCCCACTGGATGCATCTAGACAGCAAAAGGGTCTCTCATATTGACTAAACACCCATTTCTCAATATTCCATGTCTCTGCATGTGCAGCCATCTCTGCCATACTCTAGGGGTTGCTGTTAGGGTTATTATCCATGGTTCCAATGCATATCCAGGATCCCTTACAGAACCCATTTGTGACAGTATTATAAGTGGTCAGCCAACTGATTATATGATGATTGAATATAGTGGGCACTATGTTCACCTACTTGTGGACCTACTGTGTATATGACCCTCAGGAAAGTTATCCCACATAAAATGTTGGTACATGTTGGGCATGTGCCAGATATGGCAATCATGCAAATTGCCTGGGTTATGCATAGGCACATTAAGAGGACACCTTGTTACCCTGTGCATTGCACACCACATGGTAGTTGAAGGAATGGAATGCCTTCCTGTTGATGTATTTGACATCCTGCAGACAAGTTGGAACATCGATGGCAGCAGGACCTCAGGACAGTTAAGACCAATATAGACTAGTTGTGGTCTCACCTCTGCAGTTCTTGGGAGGCATATGTACTCTTCTACATCATGCAGCATAACTTTAAGGAACTGGTGTAGGATATATGATGTTGACACCTGTGAAATTCCTAACATGCCCCTTTAGGCCACTGAAGGGTCCTTGCATGTAGAATGGTTAAACTGACACATAACTTAATATCCCCTGAGGTGGGTAGTCCATGCATCTCCTCTGATTCCCCATGTGGGCAACACAATTCTATAACCTCCTATATGGTACTCTTGTCCTCAAGGAAGTGGTGCATAATCTGCCGCGTAACCAAATGGTGGTACATTGGGTGTGACCTGCTTTGGTGCAGAAGGCTGCGATAATCCATGTCATGGGCAGTGATAATGAAAGTGGCCACTTATATGTGCTAATCTACAGTAGCTGCTGCTATTGCATTCTTTCTAGTCTCCTGTACACCAGCAATTCCTGGCAGTTAGAACAGGTGATCATTGCAGAGCAGCATGCCTGCTCTATACATTTCTAAGTTGTTACACCATGTTTGATGGCCTCATTTGCATATTTTCTGACCCTTATTTGCAACTAGAGCATCATTTCTATACCATTATGCTGTCATTTGTATACCCTGCATACCATACTAAATTTCCCTAGCATGACCTGCACATTGCTGGTCTTTATGAATACTAACCAAGGAACCAGTCATAAGAAATGTTTCATTTATATTTTGCTAATCACGATTACGTCACTAATTTAGGCCCATTTTCAGGAGGGACTGAGGGAGAAACTCTCCTCCCAAAAAAACTATGCAGCTATACATTTGAGAAGAGAACAGAAGTATTAATGATTCTAGTAACAGGCAGTAACATGTTTAAGAAGTGGATATCAAGAAGTTAATAAGAAATGGCTATTAAGAAATTTGCCTTAAAAATGAAGCTTGAGAAGTAAGTTTCTTGATATCTGTTTTTCTAACATATAACAACTGTTATGATGAGAAATCAGTTTATCATGTTTTGTAATAGCAGTGGCATTTTAGCTGACCCTATGTGATGCTTCCTAGCTATACAGCCATACGTATGAAATTGGGACTGAAGTATTATAACACTAGTAATGGAAATATGTTCAAGAAATGAATATTAAGAAATTCACAAAGCTGAAACTTGAGAGGTGAGTTTCTTGGTATTCAATTTTGAGAACACATAACAACAACTCATCAAAGGCCTGTGCATAATGTTTTATAATGGAAGTGGAGCTTTAGTGGCCTCATTTTAATACTATCCTTAAAAAAAAGAGACTGCAAGTCGTATGTCAGTTTTTAAATGTCAGTCGGAAGTGCACTTTTCTTCTGACAGCCTTTTGTGTGGCAACATAAGGTGTTAATAGTTCTGAAAGCTGTTATTTGGCTTTTGACACTCTTCCAATAGAAATTCCATGTATGTAGCAGCTGAATGTTTTTAAGAGCTTTTGAAGCTATTGGTGATTTTCTGATTCTGTTTCTGTGCAACTAGTCTTTATTAGGCAGTACAAGGTTCTCACAGCTTTATAACAGCAAGACTCATTTTCAAGAACATATCTAAAACAGTTATTTGTGTCACTGATTTGGTTCCTCATCGACTTATAACTCAACCTTTCATAGTGGAAACAGAAGGATTACACTTATAACCCCCCACCAAGAGCTGTTATAATTGGATTCCACACTAGAGAAGCACTTTACAAGTTAATTTTTCCTAGGTACCAGAACCTAATTATGATGCGACATGCACTACAAATGTGTTATACAAATAGGCTACTCCATTATATTAAAGCAAACACTAGTGTAGATATTTTAACATATTGGGTACTTAGTGGGATTATAACAGCTCTTTGAGGGATGTAATAATTGTTACACACCCTCTAAGTGCTGTTACAACAGAGTGTTGAGCTATAGACTTTTCTTGTCTCTAAACTGTCCCTTGAGGTGAATTTCTTGGCAGACTTCAGGTGCCTTGTCCCAAGCTTGAAACTTATGTGTGTTGGTTTTTCTGGGTATTTATTAGTGGGATGACTGTTATAATATCTGAAAAGTATAAAACACAGAGGATTATGATTGGGTCTTTGATTGTAACCATATTATTATGTGCTTGAGACATTGATGCCAGGAAATTCATCTCAAGAGTGAAGCTTGAGAGGTGAATCTTGGCATCCTTGTTGAGAACACATAATGGAGGGTTACAGTTGGTGACCTGATCGTAATTCTTTTTAGTGCATGGACCTCCATCTGTTCCATATACTACCAGTTATAGAAAACAGTGTTTTGCCATCTTTCAAAGCTATAAAGCAAACAAAGTTAAGAAGGGTCCATTTAAATGCTAGGCATGTCATTAATGCCAATACATAGCCAGTATGGAATATATTGTTTTTATTAGTAAGAAATTTTGATTGAAAATCAAGAGGATATTATAGTTGTTTTTCCAAAGGAGTTTTATATATAGCACATTGTCAAAAAGGTGCCTCTTTTGTATGCAGGGATGATTAAACATACATTAAAGAAACAGATATGTGAACATATGTATATTTATGATATTGCGCATAAGCTAGAAATAAACGCCTTGTATAAACATGTTAAGATCTGTGAGTTTAGTAATTTTAAAATGTTTGTTTTGGAACAGGCAGAGTTCAATATGACAACTCAAACTGAATGCTGGGAGTACTCCCAGTCTTTATTCTAATATTTATATTTCAAGTATATTAAAATTAAAGTCCATTAGATTGTAGTTTGCACTGTGAGAGTAGTCATTAGTACTATATTTAAAAATAAAATATTATGTACAAAATAGTTTTTTATTTTTATCATGAACTTTTTTACTATGCACTGCAACCTTGATTAGAGTCACGTTGTCAGTTCTGTTATTTAAAACAGAGATTTCACTTCAATGTTTTATCGATCTAATGAAGTCTTCTATTTTGAAGATGAAAGCATTTAATATAACTTTGGATTAAGCACATTTATTTGGAGTTTGGGAGAGTGGTTTCTATGTAGAATTTCTTGGTTATTAAGTCAATCTGCCAACTCTCTTTTAAAGTTACAGTGTCTATACTGTTCTGAAGTGCCATCTACTTGCAACTAGCTTATCTGCATTGTTGATTAAATAATATCCTTCTTATTCTCAGAGATGCTTTTACAAAGACTTTCTGAATATATTTTGTGAAGTTATGTAGCTGGCTTCCACCTGAACTTCTTTATCATGTACATATGCATTCAAATTCTAATGCACATACACTATTGTTACAGTTCTTTTTCAGTCTTAGCTTATCACTTTTGTGGATTTGTGAATACTGTTGACCTATATTCTTATAAGATAACAACTCATAGGTTCATAGGTTCATAGGAGGTTACTAGGCTCTTGGCCCTAGGACCCTTATAAGCCTAGCCATGTTATACCCTTTTTCCCTTGCTGACCAAGTTGTATGGCCTATATTTGCAGTGTGAGTCTATGAACATCCCCAACTGCCTTATCCAAGAGAGACATAGGTGACACCCCCCCCCCGGGGTAAATTTACAGTCTCCCATCCAGTTGCCTAAGTTACACTTAAATAGGGTCATTGAGGAGCTCTGTTTTACGTGAATTGGGAGCTTGTTCCAGAGGTGTGGCAATCTCTGGGAGACATATGTCTCTCCAGCATGTCCTATTAATATCACAGGCTAGGTTAAGATCCCTAGAGTGAGTGAATATTGTCCTATTTGACTTGTGGATGTGCAGCTTTTCCATTAGGGCATGGTCTGAGATTGCTCTGTAGGCCAGGCACAAGTCATGTCTCAGCAGCCTATATGATACAGAGTACAGTGACAAGGTCTTCAGTCTGTTCATGTAGGTTATGTGTTGAAGGCCCTGAAATTTCTTGGTGAGAAACTTCTGAGATCTCTCTCACTGCTCCAGGTGTCTGGTGAAGTACATACAGTACTGTTTTAGTGGTCTGATGAAGGATGAGTACAGGGGAGTTATAACATCCTTAGCTCTAGATGCAATGCCCTTACTTATGAGATGTGCAACATAGAATGTCTTCTTTACCACTGCGGACACATGGTGATCAAAGCTAAAGTTGCTATCAACCTGTGTTCCCAAGTCTCTCACCGCAGGGTTTGAGCTAAGAGGGTACTGTTAATATTGCAATTTTCAGGGACTTCCCCTTTGCTGAAAGGGCTGATAATGCATTTTTTGAATTTAGTTTAAGTCTGTGGCTTTGGAACCATTAATTTGTCTGTGTGAGCCCTTTTTGCAGTATATCAGCATCATTGGGGACTCAATGATTGCACACAGTTTGCAGTCATTGGCGAACTTGGTAAGCCACAGGCCATCTATTTTTTCCTCGACTTCTTAGAAATAGATTCCAAACAGTCAGGGGCCCATCACAGATCCTTGTGGTATACCACTGGTAGCTGGCCTGCTGCTAGAGGTGGAATCCCAAATTTTGACAGTATGTGTTCTGTTGGTGAGCAAGTTGGCTACCCATCTAGTGGTGTATTAGTTAATACCCAGCTGGGAGAGTTTCTTAATGATGCCTGAGTGGGGGATTGTGTCAAAAGCCTTGGCTAAGTCAAGATAGGCTTACATACTCTTTTGCCTTCATCCGGGGCTGTGATGGCATTCTCAAAGAAGTCCACCAGGTTTAATAAGCATGATCTACCCTTAATAAAGCCAAATTAGGTGGGGTTAAGAGTTTGAAGGTCACCTACATCTTTGTTGATAAGGTCCATGATGATTCTCTCCATGGCCTTGCATATAATGCTGGTTAGGATTAAGGGTCTATAGTTCCCAGGGTTGGTTGATGGGCCCCCTTCATGCAAGAGAATCACTGTTGCTGTTTTTCACTGTACTGGGATAAAGTCAGTACTTACACTATGGTTGAAGAAAGTAACAAGTGGTTCTGCTAGGTCCTGTTTTAGACCATTTATTAGGCAGCCTGGGATGTTATCCAGTCCCACGGAGACTGTGTTTTTACCATGGACAGTGCGGTTATGACTTGCTCTTTGGGATACTAAATAGAGGATTGGTGACAGGTATGATTTGTGGTATGTCTGGTGGGGACAGGGGGTGAAGTTTGCACCATATCTGTCTGCTAGCAAGTTGGTGATGTCCTCACGGTCAGTATGGGTGGTATCATCCACTACTAGTTCAGCACAAAGCTAGGCCCTCCATTTTAGGTTTCTAACATAACTAATGAATGCCTTGTGATCATCCTTTGCTAGGGATGCTAATTTAGCTTCATAATTGGATTTAGAGGACTTTACAAGGTATTTAATTTGCTTGTTCAAGCTGTGGAGGGTGTATTTCCTCTGCTGAGTCAGTTCCCTCTTGCTCTTAGCGTGATGCCCGTGCACTGGCCCAGCAATCAAGGAGCCTCTATCCTCACCACTAACACAAGTGAGGGGTGTCCACACTGGGAAAGATAACAAATACACACACAGTAAAGTACAATTTCTCTTAAGAGCACACAGAGATCATAGTCAGCTGGGGTTGGTTTCTCCCTTTCTCTCCAGATCCCCAATAAACTCCTCACTGGCACAGCTGTAAGGTCCAGATCTCAGACTAGTGGTCAAGATAAATTCTCCAGCATCCCCTCTATCCAACCAGTGCCTCGTGTCCCTGCCCAAATAGCTGACACACACCCACTTTGAGATATGCGTTATATACAACCACACAAATACTTCTGGGGAGGGCTGGTACAAGTTATCCAGCTATGCTCCTTCCTGCCAGGCTATAAGGTAGTAATCACCACCACCAGCCACTAATATCAGCTAATAATAAGGCCCTTACTAAAGGGTGTCCAATTATTACTGTGCAATATTATTATCCAACTGGTAAGTGTGATTGCACAGCAATTCTATTGGAGTGGCTTTGTACAGTATCACTATATACATGCAATGTACTCTAGAGCTTAAATTATCTCTACACAAAACAGCCATGGTTGAAAGGGTTAAAAATATTTAACAATAATTAATAAAAAAACACAAGACAATACTTCTTACTACACAGTGCTAGTCAAGAGTTCAGAGATCACTGGAAAATGCTTAAAATAATACAGTAGCATAATACAGGAACAGTATTTAAATGTTATTAGAAGTTGCTATGGTTATTCTGAAGAAGTTCATGATAATTAAAGTGAATGACACGCGTAAAGACATTTGATTTCTGGCTTTTTTTTCTGTGGTTCCAGTCATATACTGACATTCTCTTACTTAGTTTTGTTGTGTGTGTTTTAAAACTTCTAAAATAAACTTACATATAGAGAAAAGCAGTGCTGGTGATGTTGGATGTTCTAACGACTAATGCAAAATCCTCTAATTCTCTCTCTCTCTGTCCTTAAATTAATAACACAGATTACATCATTTTTCTCTGGTTCCCAGGCTAACCGAAACTCAGAGTTTAGCAGTCTTTTGATCTTGCACCTGGTCAGGAAGCTACAGCAATAAAAGACATTATACATGCAAATTCTGCAATTAACTTTGGTCTCAAAACAATAGGGAGAATTCCTTCATTCAGACATCTCAGCTCCGAGTTTTGAGATCAAACAATTGTACAATGCTTGACTTATCAGTTTTCCTCCAGCAGAGTGCAATGTGGTTACATTTTTGAAGTTCAACATTTACCATAATTTTCTTATATATAAGAGAACAAGCATGTGGCTTACATTAATATTTACAAATGACAGAATTATCCACAAAATTCTATCTGGCTAGGCTGGCAGCCTTCACGTATCTTCACACATCCCCACCCCCGGAGAACTCAAGCTAGATTTTCAAGTGACAATTGAGAAACATTGCTTGAGAGAGTTAGGTCTATCTGAGTATACCTTACCGCATTACCTGTCTTGAGAGCCCATCTACATTGGCATTGCTAATCAGACTGCGGTGCTGCACTGACATATATGCTTGCAACCCTAGGCTCCATCTTAGCAACTTGGCATTTTGCTTGGCTGGCTCTGTTTAACCATGTTAGGGAATTGTGATCTGTCACTACAGTGAATTTTCTTCCATACAGATAAGGCTGAAGTTTCTGCAGTGCTCGCACTATGGCTAGACATTCCTTTTCTACAGCTGTATAGCATTCTTCCCTTGTTTGGAGCCTATGACTGAGATAAACAACTGGGTACTTTTCTCCCTCTGAGGAAATCTGGCTAATACAGCACCCACCTCATGGTTTGAAGCATCCACCTGCACCACACATTATTTGCAGTAATCTGGACTGGCTGACACAGGGGGTCTTCCCAAAGCTTCTTTAATATTCTGGAATGCCTGCTCATATGCTGGGGTCCACACTACCTTATCTGGCTTATTTTTCCTTGTCAGGTCTGTAAGGGGAGCAGCTATGGTACTATAACTGAGGATGAACTTTCTGTAGTACCCTGCAGTCCCTAAGAAGGCCCTCACCTGCCTTTTGGTAACAGGTGCAGGCCATGCCTGAATGGCTTCCACTTTGGCAGGTTCTAGCCTGATCTTAAGACTCCCCACTCTATGTCCCAGGTAGAAGACCTCTGCCATACCCACCTGACATTTGCTCGGCTTAATGGTCAACCCTGCCCTCTGTAGTCTGCCCAGCACCTCCCTGATATGTTGAAGGTGCTCTTGCCAGGAATGGCTGCAGATGGCAATATCATCTAGGTAAGCATGGGCAAACCCTCCTTCTCCTGCTAGGATATGATCTACCAGCCTCTAGAAAGTTGCTGAGGCATGTTCCATCCCAAAGGGCATGTTTGTGAACTCATATAAGCCAAAAGGAGTCACAAAAGCTGACTTCTCTCTAACACTGGGAGTCATGGGCACCTGCCAGTAACCCTTGGTAAGATCAATGGTGGTAAGATACTTAGCCCTACCCAGCTGCTCTAGGGCCTCATCTGTCCTCGGCATGGGGTAAGCATCTGACTCTGTGTGATTATTTAATTTCCTGTAGTCCACACAGAAACTGGTGCTGCCATCCTTCTTTGGCACCAACACCATTGGAGAGGCCCAGGGACTGTTGGACTCTTGAATTACCCCTAGGTCCAACATCTCCTGTATCTCCGCCCTCCGAGTCTGACTCTCACCAGGCACCCTATAAGGGACCTCCTAATAGGCCTTTGGGGTCCTGTATCCACCACTGCACCAGGTGGGTGCACAGTGGTTTCACAGTGAACATGTCCCCAAACTCCTGTAACACTGCTCGGATTTTTCAAACCTGGGTAGGAGATAGCTACTGGGACATTGCTACCCCTTCGACTGAGGTGTCAGTCCGAGCCTCACTGAGGAGATCAGTCACCAGACTCCCCTAGACTCCTCCTGCAATCCACTGCAAATACTCAGCACAAGGGCTTCCCTATCATGATAAGGTTTCATCATGTTAACATGGTACAATTTGTGCTCCTGCCTAGCAGTTCCACCATGTAGTTAACATCACTTACCTTCCTTAACACCTTGTAGGGTCCCTCCCAAGCTGCTTGCAGATTGTTGTGTCTGACAGGAATGAGAACCATTACCTGATGCCCTACAGCATACTCTCTAGCTTGAGCATTCCTGTCATACCATACCTGTTTCTGTTGCTGGGCTTCAGCCAGTTTCTCCTGGGCCAAGCCCATGAGTTCCCTGAGCCTTGTCCTGTGGTTTAGGACATATGCCACAACAGACTCCTTGTGAGTTTCACACTCACCTTTTCACTCATCACAAATTAAATCTAGAGGTCTCCTCACCCTATGCTCATACAGCAACTCAAAGGGTGAAAATCCTGTAGATTCCTGGGGAACCTCTGTGTAAGCAAACAACAGATGTGGCAAATATTTGTCCCACTCCCTCTTAAACTGGTCTGCAAATGCCCGTAACATGGACTTGAGTGTAGAGTTTAACCTCTCAACAAGACCATTAGTCTGGGGATGGTAGGTGTTGGTCTTCAGGTGGTTCACCCACAGTACTTCCACAGACAAGCCAGCAGGTCTGACATGAAATTGGCACATCTGTCAGTCAGTATTTCTTTTGGGAAACCTACCCTGCTGAAAATCTTTAACAAAGCATTTGTCACCTTTTCCACCTCAATGGAGGGCAAAGCCACTACCTTGGGGTGTCTTGTAGCATAGTCTACTACCACTATGATATACTTTTTCCCTGTGGAACTTGGGATACTCAGAAGCCCCACAATATCCATAGCTACTCTCTGAAATGGCTCCTTAATCACAGGCAAAGGCATCAAAGGAGCTCTCACCTTTTCTCCTGCCTTTCCTACCTTTAGGCACTGTCCACAGTTCCTGCAGTACCCTGTTACATCTCTGGAAATTCCATGCCAATAGATGTTCTGCATAATACACCTCTTTGTACATTTTATGTCCATATGGCCTGCAAAGGGAATATCATGGGTCATGGCTAGAAGCACCAGATGGTAGGCTCTAGGCACTACCAACTGCTGTACTCACTCACCTTCTAGCCCTCCTCAGGGGTCCACTCTCTATACAGTAACCCTTTGTCCCAGTAAACAGAGTCCCCCTTCCCTTGAGACTCAGGTGCCTTACTAGATACCTGCCTCAGGCCTTGCAATGTAGGGTCTGAGAGCTCAGCCTGTCTCCGCTCTTTTTTGTAACCCTTTACAGCTCCCATTTCACAGCAATTCTGGCATCCTCTGACAGCGGTGCTTCACTGTCAGCTTGGGCACTAATACTCTCCTCTACCTTTTCAGTCATTCTGTCCAAGGGAACATCAGTACCCACAAGCAGCTGTGGCTCACCTTCAGTCTCACTGCTACAGGGTAGCTCCCTCCCTGAAGTAACAACCTCACCAGTCCCGGCTGGAAGTATGCAGTCTGTCTGGGTCTTCAGGCTACCAGACTCACATGCTTGTCTCCAAGCCTGACTGTGGGTAACTGCACAAGCACATGGTACTCCACTATCAAAATCATTCCCTATCAAGACATCTGCAGGGATATCCTCAAACACACCTACTTGCTGGCTTCCTTTTCCACCCTCCCAGTCAAGGTGAACCCTAACCAAAGGTATTTGGAATGGGATCCCTCCTAAAGCTGTGACTGGATTACATCGTCCAGGCAAGTAGTGCTCCTCTGTAACCATTGCAGGCTTCACAATGGTTATGTCAGAGGCTGTGTCTCTCTTAACAATGGCCTCTTTGCCATTCACTATGATAAGACATAGTGTCTTGTGGTAGGTGGGTACCCCTGTTCTCTCAAGACAACCTACTGTTGGCATTTTGTCTTTCCCACTTACTGGCTCCCTTACCTTTTATTCCCCACATTGCCTCCATGAACATCTGTATGCTGCATGGCCCCACTGGTTACATTCCAAGCATTTAACCCTAGGTCCTGTAAATGTACCTGGACTAGTGGCTTCCCCTGCTACTGGCCAATTCTGTTGGGGCAATGTGGGCTGCCCATCATGGGTTCCTTTAGATCCATGAGCAGTACTTGGGGTCCCTTTCCTGTGCAGGGATGCCCTGCTTGCTAGGTATAGATCTCCCTTCTTCCCCAACTCCTCTGAAGTAGCACATTGTCTATTAGCTAAGCAGATCCTCATGTCCTCAGGCAAAGTGCTAAGGAATTGTTCCCCCATCAAAAGGTCTGCCAGCCCTTCAAAAGAGGTGACCTGACATCCACTCACCCACCTAAAAAAATAAGTACTCAGTTCAGCAACATATTCACACACACTTTCATCTGCTTTGCATCTATGCTCATGAAACTTTTTCCTATAAATGTCAGGTGTTAGTTTAAAGAATTCTAAAAAACAAATTTTAACAGCAGTATAATTAAAATAGTCAACATCAGACATTATGGGCAAAATAGTGACAGCTTTATCATGGACGAAGGGGGTCAGAAACCATACCCAGAGCCTTTGGTCAACATCATACTGTTTACATACCCTCCCAAACATATGAATGAAACTATCAAAATTATCCCCCTCTGTAAACTGTGGAAGCAATTTACTGACCTTTTGTGCTTCTGAGGTCCAGTTACTCCCTTCCCCATTACCTCCATGACTCTGGCAAAGTCAGCATCTCCTTTTTGTGCTGCCTTTGCTGCTCCTTTTCCACAGCTTCCATTTCAAAATGCCTGGCCTCCAACTCAAGTTTCTTTACCTCCAGATGGATTTTTAAGTCCTCTGCACAAAGGTTGAGCTGTACATTCCCTGAATGTTGTACATCTCCACGGCTCATCTGATCATCCTCCTCGTTGGTGTTTTCTGATGCAGCTGTGACCAAAGCTGCAATCATGTCTGCCTTAGTCAGGATTCCCTGCACCAGTCCTTAAGCCTGGCACATCTCAGCCAACTGGCTCCTTGTCAGCTTTCCATACTCCTCTGCTGACATGCTTGCCTGCTCTCCCTGACTAACTAAGCTCACAAAAGAAATAAAACAATTGTGATCTTAACTTTGAATATTCACTGTGTAGCTGATTTAGAGTACAAAAACACCTTCAGTGATCACTGTACACAAGCTACAGGAATTAACTATCCACACCACTACAAGCCAATTAGTATGTGCCAACCAATTAATATGTGGTGTGGATATCCTACCACTGCCACAAATTAATATGTGATGCCCGTGCACTGGCCCAGCAATCAAGGAGCTTCAATTCTCACCACTAACACCAGTGAGGGGCATCCACATTGGGAAGGATAACAAATACACACACAGTAAAGTACAATTTACTTTAAGAGCACACAGAGATCACAGTTAGTCTGGGGCTGGTTTCTCTCTTGCTCTCTAGATCCCCAATAAGACTCCTCACTGGCACAGCTATAGGGTCCCGATCTCAGCCTAGTGGTCAAGCTAAAATCTCCAGCACCCTCTCTGTCTAACCAGTGCTTTGCATCCCTGCCCAAATAGCTGACACACACACTTTCAGATATGAGTTATATACAGCCACACAGACACTCCTGGGAAAGTCTGGCACAGGCTCTCCAGCTATGCCCCTTCCTACCAGGCTATAAGGTAGTAATCACCACTATGAACCACTAATATCAGCTACTAATAAGGCCCTTACTAAAGGGTGTCCAATTATTACTGTGCAATATTATTATCCAACTGGTAAGTGTGACTGCACAGCAATTCTATTGGAGTGGCTTTGTACAGTTTCACTATATACAGGCAATGTACTCTGGAGCTTAAATTATCTCTACACAAAACAGCCACAGTTGAAAGGGTTAAAAATATTTAATAATAATAAATAAAAAACACAATACTTTACTACACAGTGCTAGTCAGGAGTTCAGAAATCACAGGAAGATGCTTAAAATAATACAATAGAATAGTTCTGACATCAATACAGAAAAACAGATAGACTAGACATTCTATTTAATCTAAGAGCAAGCACAGTTCTAAAATAAACTTACATATAGAGCAAAGCAGTGCTGGTGATGTTGGTTGTTCTGAAGAGAAATGCAAAATGCTCTGATTCTGTCTCTCTCTGTCCTTAAATTGATAGCACATTACCACTGATTCATTTCAGATTACATAATTTTTTCTCTGGTTCCCAGGCTAACAGAAACTCAGAGTTTAGCAGCCCTTTCGATGTTGCACCGGGTCAGGAAGCTACAGCAATAAAAGACATTATAAATGCAAATTCTAGCATTTAACTCTGGTTTCAAAACAGTTAGGAGAGTTTCTTCATTCAGACATCTCGGCTCTGAGTTTTGAGATCAAACAATTATACAACGCTTGACTTATCAGCTTTCCTCCAGCAGCGTGCAATGCGGTTGCATTTTTGAAGTACAACATTTACTATAATTTTCTTATATTTAAGAGAACAAACATGTGGCTAACATTAATATTTACAAATGACAGAAATATCTACAAAATGTTATCTGGCTAGGCTGGCAGCCTTCACATATCTTCACACTTAGACATTCGTTTCTTCCTCTTGTTGTATAACCTATTTATGATTGATGTCCACTAGTTTTTTTTGTGAAGAACTTGTTTTGATCTGCTCAGGTACAGCTGAGTCTATACATTTGTATAGGTATTTATACAGGGCTTTTGTGTACACCTGTGTATAGGAGTCATTGTTGACAGTGTTAGCAGGAGGGTTGAAACTAATTATGCCATAGCTTAGGAGGCTATAGTTTGTTTTGGAGAAAATGTTCATCCTTTTAGCTCTTGGGGGATCAAGTATAATCATTACTTCGAACGAGACTGATTTATGATCAGACCTTACCAGGGGGGGTAACACACAGGGGATAGTACAGAAATCTCCTATTTTGGTGAGTACTAAGTCTAGGATATTAGATCCCCTTGTTCTACAGCAATTGTATTAACAAAGTCCAGGAACCTTAGGGTGAATGCGTTTGTGGTCATATATGACTCTCAATCAATGGAAAAATAGTTGACATCACCCACAACCAAGGTGTTTGGCTGTATAGTGAGTGACTGAAGTAGGTCCAGGTAGGCAGATTGGTTCTCATGGCTCATTGTGGGGTACCTATAGCTAACAATGATATGAAAGGGGGGTTTACCTACAGTTAGTTGAACTTAGAGTAGCTCTAGGGAGTCGTACTATTTGACCAGTCTTGAAATGTATTTGTTTTTAATGAAGATGGATACACCTCCATCTTTGGCTCTTTCACATTCATTTTGAGGTTTGAATATTTGGAAGGCATTGTAGCCATGCATAGCTGGGGTGCTTTCTGTGGTCTTGAAACATGCCTCTGTGACTGCACAGACATTGGCATCTTCCAAGGTAAAGATTGCTTCCAGTGAGTGTAGTTTCTGATTTAGATTCCTTGCATTAAGCAGCATAACTCTTGAGTTTTTCTCTAGTGGATTTTTTTTTTACGTTGCGAATTTTGTTGTTATGACATTACCTAAAAAAGGGACTATGGCGGAGGCAAGCTCCTTTAGCATTCTTACTCTCACTAACTTGTAGCACAGACAGCTTATTTACTCAATAGTATTTTAGTTTTGGGGCATCTGCAGCTAGTTTCTTGAGCAATTCAAAACTCTTTTCCTGCTTTTAGGCTCCATTTTACAGCAACGCCTTACTTTTGCATCTTGTATGCTTTCAGTAGATACCACACAACTTAATGCATCATTTACAGAAACTTCACTAAAGCCTGCCTACCTTCTAGCATTTAAAATTCTTTTGATACTTTTTATATCAGGAGTCCATCACGTTGACACTAGAATAATACTAATTAATTTAGACATGCCACTTTTAGTTAAAATTTTCTGATATTGAACTTGAAATTAAACTGTCTTAATCTAATAAGTAGCAGTTATCAGTCTCTTGCCATATTCTTCTTTCATGTGAACTCTTATTAAAAAATGCAAGCTCTACTTATAACACATTTTAAGTATTCAATTTATATGTCCAGCTGCTCCTTGAAACTCCTTTCAAGCTGAATGAAATACCAAGGAACCTGTACCATCATAATGGCACATTAAATTAGTAGAATTATATGCCTTCGTCTAGCTTTACAAGCAAGAAACTTTGGTTTACATCTACTAATGAAAAAGAGCTTTGCATATGACATTGTTAAGACCACTTCCGCAAAAGTAAACAATGAGTAATATTCCCATATAATCATTTCATTAACATTGCCAATCAACAGAAATGTGAACCTAATTTTGCTTAAAAAAGAAACCATACTTTTCATTTAACTATTTCTTAAATACATCAGATCTTTCAATTTACTTCAGTTTCTACCGAGTAATTCTCTTTAGAGCCACAAATACTTTTCTTGGAGTATGCTTTACTGTCAGAGCATATTTTATATGACACTGTTGTGACAGACTTTTAAAGGCCCTAAATGAATCACCGTAGTCATATAATATTGTATTGCTAAAGCCCTATACAGCATACAAAATGGCTGTGGTGTTGTATCAAGGCTGGTATGCACATCAAGATTTTTATTTCACCTTATTTATTTTACCATTCTCATCATCACCCAAGAAAAACTACTTAGACCATTAGCAGAATTTACTTGTTTAAATTCTATGAATTGGAGCAAGGATTGTACTTATGCTTCTGTTTAGATGTCAGTACCTTTGATCCAGTTGCTTTACTTTATGTCTAATGTTAATGGAATGATCACAATTATTTTTTTATTCCCTTTCAGCCCCATTGATTTATAAGTATATTATTACAGAATACTACATATAACAAGCGTCTCTAGTTTAAATTTAACGTTTTGGTCAATACTTCTCATAATTTCTTGCCAGTGATTTGATTTTCACTCTCATTATGTTGCCTTTGATACATTTTCAGACAAAAAAAATGTCTCATTTTCATGTTTCTAGTAAAAATATTTAAACTGTATTGAAGGGACTAATTTTTCTTTTACAATCTTTAAAAAACATGATTCTTTATAGGCTAGATCCTACAGTATTTAATAAAAGCAGGACAAGGCATGCTTTTATGTTTCTAGTTTTATCTAGCATAAGGGGCTTAAATGTCAGTCTTTCTTCTACACTTCATCACACTATTTTTTGTCTCGACTACTGTTGCAGTACATTGTCATGTGGTTCTTATGTCCATTACAGTTACAAGAGATTCTCACTGCTCATTTTTGCCTTTCTATTTGACTCACATTTATCTTGCACACATCTTTTTTCCTGTTATTTCTTTTAACTGTGCATACACATTTACTTGTACTTCATATATGTACTGTTTTAGATAAAGCATGTATGTTTCTCTTAATAACCTTCCCCTTAATTGATCATTTCCTGCAGATCAATTTATTATTATTAGTGACTCTTGCAACTCACCAAATTAAAATTTCTCTCATTGTTGCTATTTTGTTTTTCACCATATCAAGAAAAATAAAATAGTTAAATATCGCCAAGGCTTCTTCTCCATTGACATACAGAAATGTAGCACACTGTATATTTCAGATATTTCACTTTATATTAGGAATGGGATCAAGTTTGATTAAAAGAGTTCAGTTTTTTTGTTACCTTTCCATGCAAAGAGATCATTTCTAACAGTGGAAGATGAAATATTTTCCAAATGAGATTTAAACTTCTGTATTTCCAAACATATAACCTACTGAAAATACATTTATGTAACTTCTGCATAATCATGTCTTCATTTATTGTACCATGTGGTATTGGTCATTTGGCAAGAATGTAAGTAAACAACACAGACATTGTGCCTAGCTTTCAAGGGTTCTGTATTCAGATGGAACTCTATGAGAAGATGTGCAGGTTTACCTGTAACTTACTGGGCACCTGCTTCTGATATATGACTGACTTCAGCTTAAATACCTTACATAAGAAAGCATGCAAGCCACATAGCTGCATTTATATTGCACATCTGTATCCATCTAGTAACGTAATGCCTATGAGATGGAATTAATTATCTCTTCATTAAAACTGTTGCAATCATGCAGTGTCTGGCTTTCTAGTCTTGCCTTTTTCTTGCTGTTTTAATCATTGCAGTGGGCTATGGCATATGATGTATCATTCACAGATGAACTCATTCACTTGCTAGTTACTCAGCTACAAACTGTTTTGACTTAAGCCAGGTGCTTTATTGTCTGCAGTGTGTTTGCCCTGATTACTTTCTGCTTGACAGTTGCTAGCTATGGTTTGTGCATTGTCAGAATCTGATTTTTACTATTACAACATACCCTTGCATAGGTTCATGTTCTCTGCTAAACTAAGGCCCTGCATATTATGTTTGTATATTCACCTCATTTATGCTAGTTTACATATTTAAAGCACATGCTTCATAAATGTGGCATTCCCTCTTGCATTCTTAAGGAGATTATATTTCTCATCTGTTCTACTTCATATTTTGTATTTTTGTCACACATCATTTTTTTTAAATATTACAATACAGACACCCCCCCCCCCCCCGGGCGTATCCCACATAATCCACAGGATATGGCATAAGCAACTTAAAGCCAGTACAGACAATGATCCAACATTAATTTTAGATACCAGTGACCCAGAAGATAACAATGTCAATGATATGATCTGGATAATTCTTAAAGTCAGGAAATTCTACACACTTATCACCTAGTCCTCTCAACACTACTTTCCACATGCTTACCTTCTTTGTTCAGTCTACTATTCCCTGTCAATTCTTCTTTTGTAATACTTAACTCTTTGTTATGATATCCCTGTGAGAGATCAATATATTTTGAACTATATGTTTCAGCTTTCCTCTGTTGTCAATTGTTTAATACTATTCTGGTAAAATACAAGCTCTCAAACCCTGCCTTTGTTTTTCTACAGTTAAACATTTGCTAGTAAAATATCAGTGCATTGCTGCAATTTATTTAGATTGCTTATTTTCTTGCAGGTGACATCTTCCATTTAATATCCAATGGTTAATTCATTTAATTAAACTGCTCTTCTATATCTGTAGCATTCAGGTTTAATTTAACTCATTTTTATTTGATAAATAATTGAAATGATTCATTACATGCAATTTTCAGCCACAAAATGGTCTGCAACAACAAGAATCAGTATACTCCAAATCAGTCTTCAATCTGACATTTCTGCATTTTTAATTATTGCAACTATGTTGAAACATATTTCCTGACCTTTGGCCTGGATCATTGTTTATGAAGGTTTTTTTACTAGCCCATACATTTATCATATACAAAATAAACAAACTCTAAGTAAGGAAGTTCAGTTGCCATCTCACGCTAAGAGGGTCTGTGGTTTGATTCTTGGCTGGGGTGCCTTCTATGTGCAGTCTGTATGTCTATCCTTCATCCATTGGGTGTTTCTGTGCCTCTCTCTCCTTTATAAACATCCAGTAGATGAATCAGTGTTCTCCAAACTGCCTGGAAGTGTGCGCATGAAGTGCATGACTAATTTAAGTAAACATTCAGCAAAAGACTAACACACTGTCCAAAGGAAACTGAAAAGCCTTTATCTTACTGTCTCCTGGGATAGGTTCTAGTGTCCCCATGGCTCTGTAAAGAATAATGATGGATTACTTGCACAGCATTACTTTTCTGAGGTGCAGGACAAAACCAGTGGGCTATGGCTGACCAAGTTTGCAGATGACTGAAGCTGGATGCTGTCATCAGTTCCCCTAGTGATGTGGACATCCTCCAAGAGGGTCTCACTCAAACAAATGACTGGTGCCAGAAACATGGCCTCAACCTGAATACCAAAAAATGCATCATCATCCCCTTTGGGGAGAGTGATGTCCCCACAAATTATCACATTAATAACAATGTCCTAAGCACACAATCAGTCGTGAGGGATTTGGGCACCCAGGTTGACAGCAACCTGACTTTTGACCACCATGTTGCTTCTGTTGTATTTAAAGCTTTCTACATGCCCCACCTCATAAGTAAGGGTATTTCATCCAGGAACAAAGAGGTCATAACATCCCTGTATTCTTCCCTTATAAGGCCCATTATTGAGTACAATGCCCGTTCAGCATGTACCTCGCAAAGCACATGCAGCAGCTGGAGAGACCACAGAGATTCCTCACCAGGATAATTGAGGGCCTCAAAAATCTGCCATACACAGATAGACTAAAAGCCCTATCCCTCTACTCAATTTCATACAGACTCCTCAGAGGTGACCTCTGTCTGGCATGCTAGGCAACCTCAGACCCTGTCTTGATGGGACTACTGCATATCCGCAAGTCAAGCTCCACTCAAGTAACCCACATTCGCGGCCTCAACCTGGTCTGTGACATCATTAGGATTTGTTTGCAGGACAGGTTTGTGTCCCAGAGACTCTTCTATCTGTGGAATAAACTCCCTCTCACATCAAGCAGAGAACCTCTTTAAGCACAACCTGGATAACTGGATGGGAAACAGAAAATATATCCCTGGGATTCCACCTATGTCCCTGCTGAACAAGGGCATCGGGTGCTGACTTGTCTAAACATGGAGTAAGCTCTTGGCTAGGCTTATAACTGCCTCAGAACCAATAGCCTTGTAACTTCCTATGATCCTATAATGCTATGCTGCAATACAGTTAACAGTTGTTTTATCAGTGTCAGATCGTGACAACTTATCTGTAATAGCACTGACTTGGCAAGCAAGTACTCAGCCTGCTATCTAAATGATTATTAACACATATGTAGGCATGGCAAAGGCATGTTAGACATGTTTATATAGTCTGAATCATTCATTTTCATGAAACATGCAATACCTTAAATCTGTCTCCTTTTACTTATGTTCTTTGTTAGGATGCATAACTTCAGCATCAAACCAAAAATTATATTATGAACTTTGTTCATGTATTACCAAATACAAATCTGTATAAATGGATATTTTCTGTATTTGATTGTTTTTTTTTTTTTACCTCTGTAAGCTCCAGGTTTATTAGATAAAATGTTGAAAAGTTTTATTTCTATAAAAGATGGTTAGATGATGCCTATAATAATTAGAAACTAAAGTTTCCTTACATAACTTATTCTTTATGCGTTCTGTGATAGAAATGCTTCCTAGCATGCATTTCCCTGCATACAACTACCTGTTTTGTTATGTCATTGTAAGTGACTCCTACGGCCCCTTGGTACATATAAGTTCCTTGCACAACATGTGGGTGATGAGCTGAATCATGTTTCACATCAGCATGCTTAACCATGGAGAGATCTCTCACATGCCCTGTTTAGAAAAGAAACATCTGTTCTTTTAAACTGAAGCTAGGTTATGGCACTCAAGCAGTATTTCACACCTTCTCGATCTTTCATATCAACAGTTCTTTGTAAAATATTGATTGCCCTGAACAATTTCTCATATATTTCTGATATTTTGTAGTCTGTCATATATTATTAGTAACCTATTTCTCTGTTTACCTAGCATGGCAGCTGTATGAAATATTTATAACGTCAGGCATTTTTTATCTTTTGTGTTAAAAAGCAGTGCTCAGTTGCATTAATAACTTCGGAAAGGAAGAGCGAGACTAGATTAATGACCACAAATGCATGCCATGATGCACTCTTTGCCGGCAAATGTACTTTCTCCTTGTCTCAGTTGTCTCCCACTCCTGTTTAGGCTGTCAAACTCATGCTTGCTAGATTTATCTAAACTAGATGACAGGTATCTCCCTTTTTGTACATCATTCATATTCTTCATCACATACTCCAAATAACTGATTAGATATACAAGAGAATTTCCAGCTGCTCCTGATATTTCATCTTTTCTTTGTCTTAATTTGGAACTATTTTTCTTTGTTATTAACTGTTTACCAATCAAGAAATGCTTAATACATACCTGTCTCATTACAAAGACTTCTAATCACAGTGTTACATCAAATAATGAACACCGATGTGCATTTCCTAAAATTAAGGCATGGCAATGAAATAATCTTACAATGATATTACAGTGACTTAGGAAGTGGCTTTTGATTCTCTGCCTTATTTACTGGCTGACAGCAGTCTAGCTGTGCTGCTGTTATCAGCAAGTAACTGTTGCAGCTGCTCATTCTCCAGGTAACTGAGACAGGCAGCACACATTCAGTCACTGCAAAATTACTATTGTGGCTAACACCCACCTTTATAGCATTCACTGATTTTTTGAAAAGCAGGCGCACACACACACACACACACACACACACACACACACACACACACACACACACACACACACACACACACACACACACAAAATGCAAATCAATGTACATTCATACATCCACACATATGCAAATACACACACAGACATATACATACACATATGAATGTGTGCTGATACATGCTCACATATGCCAAACACACACATGGACACATACAGATGAACATCGATGTTCACGTATACATCCACACATACGCGCATGCAAGCACACACACACACACACACACGCTCGTGCACATGCTTATATACATGCACATGCGTACCAGTAAATCTGAAGTAAGCAAGTCACACTTGTGGTATAAACATAATTAAGCAGCAATGCAGTCAAAAATATTGCAGTAGTAAAGTGGCAGAAAAGACAAGGCTTCCCATTGTATATTCGAGGAATGTAAGTGCGATCCTCTGAGCTATAGGAATTTAAGTGCAATGACATGCAAGTATATATACTAATCCTAAATATGCTGTATCTCAGAACATACCCTGTTCAACAAGGTACTTTGATTTTGGAGTCAGCATATGCAAGTAGTGGGATGTGGGTGTGCAGGGGAAAATGTCCACCCCACAAAAATGCTTCTTGATGTAACAGTGAGATTTACACTTCCTGTTACATTATGATGATCATGTGTAATTTTTTTAGAAGTGCAATACTTGCACTTTAGACACTCAACTCTGACTGGGTACCCAAAGAAATCAATGCAAAATAGTGTTGTTCATTTATATGAGCTGCTTTGCTAGGATTTCTGTTACTGGAAAATGGAAAGGATATAGGGACACACTTCCTTTTTCTGAAGGCCATCAGTTAGTTGTCACAGTCTTTGGCTGAATGGCACATATACAAATTTTAAAATTTTATGCCAATTAGTCTCTATAGCTCTTTATTGCAAATTTGCTGAGTCAAGTATTAAGGTACTATTGTGTAGCCACATGTTGCATTTTTACTCTTTCAGTTTATGGCTTTATGGCTTTTGGCCAAGTTTTTTTTTTCTCTCTTTTAGGTACTAGAAGCTTTAAAGTTTCCTTCTAACGTTCTTAATTACATATGCATAATATACACAAACACATGAACAATATTATCAATAAACCAACTAAATTCAGATCCTATCTTTATTAAAAAAAAAAAAACAACTGGGCAACAATACCCTTTATCTACTTATTTTTTTTTTATATGCCAAGCCTGACATTTGCTTATTTCCTGCACTATACTATTTTCGGACTCCAAAAATGTGTACCTCTATCAATATTACTTCTTTTGCAGATGATGTGCAACTCTGCTGTACATAGCTTAACATGGATATGCCTTAAATCATAGACTCCATAAATAAATTTACTGTAGTCTCTAATTATAAATTAAATTACATGTCTTTATTTATTTTGAATGATATGCATAGGTCTTTAAATGAAAATTCATTGGCCCCTACTAAAATAATAACTATATTAAATATTAGGAGAACATTTTTAAAGAATAAGAAGAATTTTAAAGAGATAAATGTAATAAATTTTTGAAGGATACTAAATTTGAAATTAAGAAGTGTCTCAGTCTACTTTTTTCTTTTTATAATAGCATCAATCATTAAAGAAATGGGTCAGACTCATAGATTATGTATGTTATTGTGCATGGCTCTGTATAGCATAGAAAGGTGCATGGTGCCCTGTCTGATTCAGAGACCCCTTGTACAATCCCATTCCATTGCATCATAACCATTTACCTCCCTATGCTAATGTCTCCACCCTGAAATCATGCATCATTCAAATCCGGTAACAGCTTTGTATGTACTGGGATCCAGTACATAAGCTACTCAACATTAACAGCATGTAGTCAACTGGTATAATGACTGTAGCTACAGAAGCTCCCCTTTCCCCTCCTCCAGCATGTTACTCAGCAGGCAGTGCTGAGCAACATATTAGCAATAACACAAAGTAATCCGTCATACATCTCAGATGCACAGCAAGAAAATCCATATGGGCAATGATGTTCTGTACAGTGCAAGCAAACCTGCTACACGCACTAGTTTGTCTTGTTCTCTCTGCAGTACAGATGATTTCCTGCCAACAAGAGGTTGCAAAGCAACACAATTTAGTTTTTTGAATTACTATAGTCCTTGGCATTATACCAAAGACAGTATATCAAAGCAGTGCACAAAACCCATTTACGTCTTGAAACAGGCTGTGTAGAAAAATTTTCTAATGATGGGGATTATGAAAGTGAAGTGGAGGAAGACATTTTGGCACCAGTATATCAGTAAAGAGTAGAGGTGGGTCCACTGATATGGCATCTAAAAAAAGAGGGGGCTATATGCTGCCTGATGTATCCAGCAATTATTAAAGGTAAGTGACAGAGGAGGATATATTATTACCATACTAGAGAGGATTTCATTTTTAGGTTGAAGCTATGAATTGTACAAATTAATGGTGGGGAAGAAAAGCCCCTGGCAGTGGAGGTGGATGAGCATTGATGGAGCTAGGAGAATTAGAAATTGAATTGTATGGAGGTACATGGTGCCACAGCAGCAAATGCCTTAATGGAGTCAGAAGCTGGGTCTAGTTATGGCCCGAACTGAGGAAAAGAAAAGGGATTAACAAATATGATAATGTGTAAATGGAAGTCGAAGACGACAAGGATGAGGTCAATAGGTTGTATATTGGTAGTGACAAGTTAGCTCCACATAATACCTCTGCCAGAGAGGAAGGAGGGGTGGGTTTAGAGAGAAATACTAGCAATGATCTCCATTAAAGACTAAAGAACAAAAAAAGAGAAGATCATTGTAGAATAGTAAAGGAAACCTATGGGAGGAGGAGGTGACAGCTTGAATTTGTGATTATATTCTGACCCTGGTGAGAGTAGGAGCAGAGTGCATTGATTCCTGACTCTTTCTGGTTGGAGAGTGGGTGTCTGTGCTTTATGTACCTGATTGGTCTGGTTGCTATTCAAGGCACCTACCAGAAAAGTCTATAAGCCTGCAGACCCTCGCATCATCTGGGACAAGACTGTGGATCACCAAATAGGCCATGGGCTGCTTCGCATCTTGGGATTGGTGCTAACATTTTGCTTCTGGTGAGAGAAGAAGCAAAGGAGTATTGTATCCCAACAGAGTGAAGCTGTGCTGAGACCAGCATTACTAGTAGCCAGGCAGTAGCCATTCATGCGACTCCCCTCTTTTCATCATTCTTAACAAGCTAATTCTTTATTTTTCAATAAGTTTCTTCCTAACTTCAGAATATCTGCCTCAATACTTCATCCTTAAATTTTCAGGTTTTGCGTATTAGTTTCCTCTCAAGTGTTTGGCAGTGCTCTGTACAGGCTCAGATACCTTCAGTGACATTTTTCCTGTAAAAGGAATATGTAAAAAAACAGCTCCAGTACTTAGTAATAATGACCATCCCTCCTGGCATGTCTAAAGGTCAGTTCCCTGTGCTTTCTCCTATTAACATGGTGAACTTGGGCATTCTGAGGCAGTATAGCTACTGCCACATGTACACAGAGAACCCTCTCCTCTTACCTCCCAACACTCAGACTTGTGAGAGATGCACTTATACAGCCAAAATTGAAGCCATGCACTCTCAAGCCAAGACTGGAATAGCTGGTCAAGAGGAGAAGGTCAACACCAGCAGCACACCAAATGCAACATATAGCCCTCCAGAACACCCACCATCACAGCTCTCATATAAAAACACAAACCACACACCTACCTTCATGGAGGCTCTCAATAGAAATCTATCCAAACAGCAGAGACATCCAAGGCAGAAATGCACTTGACCACCACAACACAGCACAAACCCCAAGACACATACCTCACCTACACAGTGTACCCCTCATGCTAAGCCCCTAAGGCAAAACAGCTTGCCCAATACACTAATCATAGGTGACTCGATAGTGAGGTACACTGATGTTCCACTCACTAGGTTGAATAAGGAGAAGGTAACAGTCAGCTGTCTATCAGGTGCCAGAATCCAACACATAACATGCACTCAGGTCACTCCACAACAAGTGCAAGTATGACTCTGTCACTGTCTATGTGGGTGTGAATGACCTGAGATGCACCTCCCTGTACTACAGGAAATGAGACATGGAAGAGCTCTCGGACTATGTGGCCCAGGCAGGTATGATCCTAGCCCTGAGCTGCATCCTACCATCACCCCGATTGATACTGCAGTACAAGCAGAAAATGATTGACTTCAACAATTGGATAAATTTATGGTGTCATTCTAAGGGGATCCAGTATCTATCTACTTGGGATGACATGACTGACAGACCTCGATGCTTTTCCAGAGATGGCCTGCATCTGTCACCCCTGGGTTTCCGGATACTGGCTAAGGCTCTTGCCACCCCTATAGTGCCTTTTTAGGTGATGTTCCAAAGACCAAATTACCCCCGTAACAGTTATAAATAAATGCAATCTGAGGGCATGCTGCTCAACGCTAGTAGTCTAAATCTCAAGATGCACTTACTCTAAGCACTCCTCAAAATGGACAACACTGACATTTGTGCTGTAACAGAGTCCTGGTTTAAAGTAGTAGAAAGCAACCCTGCACTACCAGGCTATAACTCATTCCACACCTTTCAGCCCCAGAACATGGACTGAAGCTCCAAAGGCAGTGGTTTCTCCATATTCGTAAAGAATATGCACACCACCGGACTAGTAGCCCAGCATAACGCATCTGAGATACTTCAGGTACAACTAACATTGGGTAAGATGGTGATTCAGGTTGTAGCCTGCTATAGGTCGCCAGCCATGTCCCAAGACTCTCACTCCACATTTCCAAGCACCCTGGAAACTATTAGGGTCCAACCCAATACTGTCATACTAGGTGACTTCAACTACCCCTCCATCAACTGGGAAAATTACTCATGCACCAATACACTGGCCCAATGCTCCCTGGAATTCATCAGTTCCAATGCCCTGGACCAGCTCATTCTTACCCCCACTCGAGGAAGCAACATCCTTGACCTGGTTATTACTAACATGGGCAACCATTGCTCTACACCAATAGTCAATTCCTCCCTGGTTAAATCTGACCACAAACTAATCACCAGGGAAATCCACATCTCACCCACACCACCCACAAAGATAACCACCATGAAAAACTTCTCCAAAGCTGACTTTGGGCTCCTAAAAACAGAGGTGGCTGACTTCACGGCACCCATGTCAATGGAAAATAGATGCATGACTGCCAAATCATACACCAATACACTGTATGAATATGTATATAAATGCATGGAACTAGCCATACCCAACAGAACCAAGACGCTGTCCTCCAAAAAAGGAAGCCAATCTGGTGGTCCCCTGCCATCTACAACAGAAGGAAGAAACTGTTGCAGGAAAAGGTGAAGTCCCAAGACTAGAAAAACTCCTTTATTAGCCTCAACAAAAAGTTGAGATCCCCTCATCAAAATCTCATGAAGGCAGAAATGTGTCAGACACTAAAAACAACCACAAAGCCTTCTATAGTTCCATCAAGAATCTCTACTGCAATACCCAGGTTTGCTCTGAGTTACTGCACAATGGTACCTCCTATACTGAGCCAACAGATGTTGTCAACATACTGGCCGACAGATTCAGTACCATCTTTACCCCCCCCCCCAACGGACCAATCACAATACCAGAGGAATGACAGTCACCCAGCATTACTGCAGCACAGGTTAAAGCTGCATTGTCCAAGGCAAAGAATACAACTTCCATGGGACCCAACAATATCCCTGGATGTGTTCTACATGAACTACAAAGTGAAATGGCACCACATCTGTGTGCCCTGTTCAATCACGGACTCACATCAGGCTTTGTCCGTACCGAATGGAACACTGCTACAGTCATCCCTCTCCATAAGGGTGGAGTGACTACAGACCCTGGGAATTATCGTCCCATTAGCCTGACGAGCCTGATATGTAAGGCTATGGAGCACATCATCATGGACTTAATTAACAAGGATATAGGGAATCTCCAAACTCTAGATCCCATGCAATTTGGTTTTGTGAGAGGTAGATCATGCCTGCTCAACCTGGTTGACTTCTTTTAGTCTGTCACCAAAGATGTGGATGAGGGCAAGGCAGTTCATGCAGCCTACCTCGATCTGCCCAAGACCTTTGATACCATTTCCCACTCAGGAATTATTGATAAACTCACCAAACTAGGCATCAACCCCTATATCACTAGGTGAGTTGCAAATTGGCTCACAGATAGAACCCACAGTGTGAAAGTAGCAGACTCCAAGTCAGACTGCCAACAAGTCGCGAGTGGAGTCCCACAGGGATCGGTCCTGGTTCCTGTCCTGTTTGGCATCTACTTCTCAGAAGTCCAGGCCAACACAGAGGGACTCTGCCTGATCAAGTTCACAGATGACTGCAAGCTGGTTGCCATTATTAACTCCCCAAGTGATGTAGACTTCCTACAGAAAGGCTTCACTGAGACCAATGACTGGTGTCAAACCATGGCCTTAAGCTTAATGCCATAAAATGCATCATCATCCCCCTTTGGGAAAACTCAGTTGCCACTAATTACCACATCATTGGGAGTCCACTGAACACTGAATGCATTATAAGAGATCTGGGGACACAGGTTGACAGCAACCTCTCCTTTGACCACCACATTACCACTGTGGTCAGAAAGTCCTTGTATGTGGCACATCTCATTATCAAGGGTCTTGCATCCAAGAAGAAAGAGGTCATCACCTCTCGCTACTCTTCTCTCATTAGGCCAATCATCGAATATAATGCCCTATTTGGCATGTACCTCACTAGACACATGCAACTACTGGAAAAGCCACAAAAGTACCTCATGAAGAGGATCCTAGGCCTTAAACAGATGTCCTACATGGACAGACTCAAAAACCACCAGCTATTCTCTGTCTCATATCATCTACTAAGAGGCGATCTCTACTTGACTTACAAAGCCATGTCTGATCCAGCTCTGTTAGAAATGCTACATCTAAAGAAATCCAAATCCTTCCACACCACATGCTCCAGTGACCTCAACCTGATTACCACAATCAGCAGAACATGCTGGATGGACAGGTTTATAACTTAGAGACTGCCCATGCACTGGAATAGACTTCCCATACATGTCAAGCACAGCACCTCACTGGCCCTCTTCAAGAGAAATCCTGATGAGTGGATGGGAAATAGAAAGTTAACCCCAGGGATCACTGCAGTGGCTATACTTGATAGAGGCACTGGGAACTAACGTCGGGCGGCACAATGCCAGGACACTTCTATGGGCTAAGCTTGTAAAGGCTCCAGGGCCATTAGCCTAGTACACACCTATGAACCTATGATGCAGCAATGATATGAAGTGAAGAAAAAAGTAGTCTGAGAAGTATCTTCAGGAAAGAAGTCTGCATAGACCCAGACTCAGACAGAGTGCAGAGTCAATATTAATGGTCAGTTAGCCTTAAAAAGGCCTACAAAGCTCAAAATATTTGACATGGAAGGGGAGCTCAGTAAGTGCGGAACTTTTTGTAGGGGAACTAAAACAAATAGTGTTTTACTAGATGCCTTGTTTTTTCTTCATTATGTGATTCCCAGTTAAAGTGAAGATCAATGTCAAAGAAAAACAACAGAATGAGACAGCAGTGAGGGACAGGGATGAAGTCATATGAGTTGTTAGTAAAATAAATGACAGAAACTCAGACCTCAGATTGAGGTAAGTCTGTTGCTTTATAATGAAAACAGGGGGAAAACTCAAATGAACACTGGCTCAGTGGGCAACTAAAGGATGACTCCCATACAGATCAAAGTACTGATTGACGTGTATTATACATGAAAATGATATATAAATGTAATGTAGAGATGGGAATATAATCTAGGCTCACTAATGGCTAATAAAGTCAATACATGAGGAGCATGGCCAGTGTAAATGTTAGTTTATTATGTTTTGAAGAAAAAAGGTATAGGTGATAAGCAAAGAGTGACACATTGAACATCTTTTGAACTAGCCAAAAACAGGCTAGGTATGCATAACATATATAATGTCTGCATAGTTGAATTATAAGGTACTTACTTTTGTTAGTCAGTTGCAGTAGAGGAATAACTTGATTGAATGGGAAGTTTAGTTAAATTATTTTGGAGCAGGGAATATTAAATTTTTCGTTAATTAATACATGAAATATGAAAAATAATTAAGCATCTCTGAAAAGTCTAATACATTTTAAAAATCATATGGCATGGCTGACGTGTATGAAACCTGAACCAGTCTGGATAATGGTACTATGCTACAAATATAATGTCGTACGTGCATGTGGGCAATGTGTAACAGTTTCAGGATGTGAAAGCTTATGATGATACTGTTCTGGAAACATGAGGCAGGGAAAAAGGCTGGGAATCATTGAGGAGTAAGTAGAGAAATAACTAGGTTCATCAGTAAGGGGGAAATGTAAATAGCCATTGAGGAATACCCAAGTGGCTGTTAAGGAAGATGACTGTCAGTGACTTTGACCTAATTTGCCCAGGGCAGAAGGAGCATGGTACACCTCTGTGGCACGCACACAGACCCTTTACCTCCACCTCCTAAGGAGTGTTAGACTAACTTGGGGAGGCAAGATGAAAGGCTGACAGAATGTAGTTGGCTTGAACTATACAATAAAGAGACATCATATGTTCAATAGACAGAAGAAAGAAAAAGTGTATAAATTATACCTGTAGGAGCTAAATTTATGAAAGAGGCAGATAGTGAAGATGCAAAAGAAAGGCGAACAATAGGTAAGGAAGCATTTCAGGAAGAGGAAAATCAGTGGTTGGAATACTAACAAAAGATGAATGAGGTTGGTGGTGGGAGGACAGTGTGACAGGGATGAGTGGTAGGTGGGTGGTGAATTGAGACACCTGTGAAGATTGGGAAGTGGTGATGGTATTCTGTTATGACCTAAATGGAGATGAAGGGGAGGAAATGACACCATTGTACAAGCAATTAAATGAGTGAGACATGTGGAAGATAGAGTGATATAGGAAGTGAATTTCAATGTAGTTTAAGAGCCAGGTTATAGAAGTCATAGTTGGATGTGAAATGTCATAAAACTTGAATCTTTCTTTTGGCTTTTCCCAGTTAGGGGTCACCACAGCAGAACTGTGGTCCGCTAACGATTGGCAGTGAATTTTTACAGTGTCAAGTTGCCAGCCCAGTGGCCAGCCTTCAAGGAAGGGACACCTACTCACGCACCTACCTGCATATCTTTTAAAGTGAATTCGACCACGGGGAGGACATGCAGACTGCACAGAAGGCACTCCAGCTGAGAATCAAAGCGGAGAGCCTCTTGCTGTGAGGTGACGATGCTAACCGCTGCATCACCGCAGCGTTATAAAACTTGAATGAAATATAGTAAATCGATAAGAGTCCTAGATGCCTGGAGAGGGGCATGGAGGACGGTGAAGATGTTTCCATTTAGCATGCAGCTAAACAGGAAAGTAGGTTAGACAGTGTATTAGTAGGTGATGAAATCTTAAAAGAGTTCGAGGCCAAAGGCATAAGAAAGATGAGTGTCAAATCAATCCTTGGTCACAATGATATGACAAGGGTGTACAGAGGAACTTCAGAGTTCCAAGTGCAACCTGAGTAAGGTGACAAGGTCAATAAGGTAGAGTAGTAACAGATGATGGCTTGGGAGGTAGTCTGAAAGAATAAATCAGAAAAGGGGGAGGTTGTAATTAAAAGGAATCAAGGATGCTCTGAGGGGAGAAGCGATGAGATAATGAAAATGTCCAAAACAGATAATGTCAAAATTGGATGTGGCAGCTAGAGCTGGAGCTGTGACAGCAGCAGAAACATATAAATGAAGAGCAGGAAGAGGAGTAAATAGCAGAAGTAAAGATAGGTGGGGGGACAGGATCAAGACGCTACAGGAAGAATTAGAGGAGCGAGGAGGTAGCAGAAAATAAAGGGGAAATATATGTGAGGTTGTTAATGTACAAACTTAAAGATCAACAGAAGTGAGCGTAGGTGGCTGAAGTGGAAACAGAGCAATGTAGGACAGTTGCCCAGAATAGAGATAAGAAAGGAATTTAGTAAATTCTAAGAGTAATTGTAAGCATCATGAGAACAGGGTGTAATGAACTTTGAGGAATCGGTAGAGCCAGAATCCAGAGACCGTGACAGAGAATGGATGCTTGAAGAAGTGAGCATGTCAAAGATGATAGCAGGGATCACTCATATGAATAAAGTAAAAGCAGGTGTTTAGAATGATCTAATTAGATTAATTCAGCTTTGTAGAAATGCAGGTAGGGGAGTATCCAATGAATTTATTTAAGAAAATAGTGGAAGAAATGGAGATGCTGGAATCAGATTGGCAGACAGGGATGGTGGCATTATGCAAGCAGAAGGGGAAAGAGGGACACAAGAAATTGTAGACCAATTCCTTTATGCAACAGCGTAGTAAGAATTATAGCTAAGACATCACAGCTAAGTTAAATACACTATTGCCAATGTTAGTGGGTGAGTCATGGTGGATTTATGAAATATGGGGCATCTATGGATATTGAAGACTGATGCTAAATGTTATGGCGAGGAATCTAAGTAAAAAAGATAAAAGGGCAGATATGATACTCATGGATATTCACAAGACCTTTGACTCTAAAAGATGTACTGGGAGAAGGAAGGGCTATGCAGAGTATTAGAGAACTACTTAAGAAGCAGGATGCTCAAGTTAGTGTAAATAGTTGTTTGTTAATTCAGTAGAGTTTTTATTTCAAGTTTTAGCTTCAGGTATTTAGGCCCTGCATCTGAGCAGGTTTCTGCTTGTTTGGATGTTCTGTAGCACTGTGTACTTCTGTGCAATTGTATGCCAAAGCCATGTAATTAAATTCAACAAATCTTCCGTTAAAACTCAGGCAGAAATATCCATTCACCGAGCTTTGCCGTGATCATTTCTGAAAAGCCACCCCTAGTGACA
Organism: Protopterus annectens; assembly: GCF_019279795.1. Taxonomy (NCBI): domain Eukaryota; kingdom Metazoa; phylum Chordata; order Ceratodontiformes; family Protopteridae; genus Protopterus; species Protopterus annectens. The sequence goes on from NC_056728.1 coordinate 553,897,390, forward strand.
ACAGTTCTCAACCTAGCATTATGGTCAGTTGGAATCTAGAATCCATGTTCTCTCTCACTTAAAACAGTAACACAGAGAATGTTGTCAACTCATCCAGCACTACATATTCACATAGTACCATTACTCATACACATACCACTACTCATACGCATAGTATGCATCAAACACATAAATTCACATACACGGAGATTCTCTTGAGAAACATATCAAAACACCAGAGACTTTCAAAACACAAGCTGCTGCAGCTAACACAGTCTCCACAGCACCCATGACACATAACAACACCAGTGTCTTACCCACCAAGCCCGTAAGGTATAACACTCAAAAATCAAGTTTTCTTGTCACTGGAGACTCAATAGTGAGACACATGGATGTCCCACTCACCAGGTTGGACAAGGAGAAAGCCACGGTCAGCTGCCTGTCCCATGCAAGAATTTGCCAGATCATGCATACACTCAGGTCTCTCAGCAACAAGTACCATTATGACTCTGTCACAGTTCATGTTGGTGTGAATGACCTGAGATGTACCTTACTTGACTATATGAAGAGAGATATGGTTGAGCTCACTGAGTGTATGTCCAAGGCAGGTATGTCTCTAACCTTGAGTAGCTTACTACCCTCACCTAGAATGATGCTACCGTATAAACAAAAAATGATTGATTTCAATAATTGGCTTAGTTTTTGGTGTCACTCCAAGGGGATCCAGTTCCTGTCTGCCTGGTAAGCCAAGGTTGACAAATCTCAATGCTTTGCCAGAAATGGTTTGCACCTAGCACCCCTAGATTTTTGACTGCTGGCAAAGGCTCTTGCCTCCTCCATAGTGCCTTTTTAGGCAAGTTCTCAAAAGCAACATTACCAATGTGGAATTAACCAATCAGAACAAAATAAGGATCATGCTGCTAAATGCTAGGAGCTTAACCCAAAAACTGCACTCCCTGGAAACATTTCTTTCACTAGAAGATGTCGATGTCTGTGCAGTCACAGAAACCTGGATTAAGGTCTCAGAGAATACCCCAACCCTGCAAGGCTACAATATCTTCCACACCTTTAGACCACAAAACAAACGTGAAAACCAAAGGAGGTGGTGTTTCAATCTATATTAGATATACATTCACCTCACATCTAGTTAGACGGGACAACTTCATGGAGTTAATCCAGGTCCAGGTTACGGTGGGTAAGACCGCCATTCAAGTCCTAGCCTGTTATACATCCCCCTCCATGAGTAATGACACCCAAATAGCATACTTAACCAAACTGAAGACAATCCAAATTTTACTGAACACACTGGTTGTTGGGATTTCAATTATCTCGCCATCAACTGGTAAACCTATCTAGCCCAAACTCGCCAGCACAAAAGTTCCTTCACTTTATGAATTCAAATGTCTTGGAGCAAATTGTCCATACCATGACAAGAGGAACATTCTAGATCTGTTCCTCACTAGCATGTAAAACAAGTTTACAGCTGCAACTGTTGGACCCTCATTAGTTAAAACTGACCACAAATCAGTCACCTTTGAACTGACACTAACACCAGAACTCATAAAGGGTAAAATCAGACTAAACACTTCAGCAAGGCAAACTATACCCTTGTAGGTGAAGGTATAAATGCATTCCAAGCCCCACTCCAAGCTGAAAGTGGTAACCACACCGAAGCTTACACTAAAGCCCTGTACAATCACTTGCATAAGTGTATAAACTTGGCTGGACCTGATAGAATAAAAGCCAGAGCCCCAAGTAAAATCAAGTTACATGGTGGACTTCCAGCAGCAATAAACTCTACAATAAATGCAAAAAGTTGCTGTCTAAGAAAACAAAAACAAGGACCGAACAATGGAAAAGCACCCTACTCAGACTTAACAGGCAAATAAGACAACTTGTCAAATCCTTCAAGAGCTCCTTTGAGGGAAATCTAGCAAGTACTGCCAAAGATAACCATAAGGCTTTTTGTAGCTATGTACATAACCTAAGGGCTAGTACCCAAGCAAGTGCTGAACTGTTGGCCAACAATATAACACACACTGATCCCACAGAGATAGCGAACCTGCTAGTGGATAGGCTTTGCAAAAATTTCACTCCCTTATTCCCCTCCTAACTTATAACCCCCCCACCTTACATATCTGAAGAGCAGGTCTTCAAAGCCCTGTTCAAGGCAAAGAATACAGCCTCTAGGGACCAGATGACATCCCTGGCTGCCCATGTCTAAACAGGCTAAAATATGAACTAGCATCACCACTAAGTACCCTTTTCAATCATAGCCTAACCACAGGCTTTATTCCTGCGGAATGGAGAATAGCTACAGTTATTCCCCTCCACAAAGATGGCCTAGCAACAGACCTTGAGAATTACAGACCCATAAGCCTGAACAGCCTCATCTGTAAAGTCATGGAATGTATCATTATGGACCTCATAAGTATATAGGTGACCTTAAATCCCTGGATTCTACCCAATTCAGCTTTGTGAAGGGAAGATCCTGCCTGTTAAATCTGGTGGATTTCTTTGAAAGTGTGACCATGGTCATTCATGAGGGCAAATCTGTGAACACAGCACACCTAGACTTGACAAAGGCTTTCAACACAATCCCACATTCAGGCATTACCAATAAACTTAGCAAACTGAATGTAATACCCTTTGTTCTAAGATGGGTTGTCAATTGACTCACAAGCCAGACACACACTATCAAAGTGGGTAACTCCGCATCAACCAGCAGACCTATTACCAGTGGGGTGCCACAGGGGTCAGTGCTGGGCCCCCTACTGTTTGATATATACTTTGCAGGTCAAAACAAAAGGCTTGTGGCTGACCATGTTTGCAGACAACTGCAAACTAGGTGCAATCATTGAATCCCTAGATGATGTCAGTATATTCCCAGATGATGTCACACAGACCAACAACTGGTGTATTAGTCAAGGTCTCAAACTGAATGCAAAGAAATGCATCATTATTCCCTTCAGCACAAACAATGTTCCTTCACATTATAAAAATAAAAAACAATACTCGGTACCCATAAAGTAGTAAGGAACCTGGGATCACAGAATGACCCTGTTGTAAGGAAAATTTTCCACATAGCTCACTTGATTAGTAAAGGCATTGACTCAAGAACAAAAGACATTATAACCCCCTATACTTGACACTTATCTGACCCATAACTGAGTATAACACCCCATTCCGTATGTACCATACTAAGCATCTACAACAATTAGAGAGACCTCAGAGGTTTCTAACAAAGATGATCAATGGCCTCCAGCATGTGCCTTACACAGACCAACTAAAATCCCTGTCACTGTACTCCATATCATATAGACTTCTTAGAGCAGATTTGTGCCTGGCCAACAGAGCAACCCAGGACTCAAACCTAATGAACTTACTCCATATCTGTAAATCATAATGGGTCTAGGGCTATCGACTTAAATATGGCCTGCAACTTAAATAGGACATGCAGGAGGGACAGATTTATCTCCCAGTGACTGCCACATCTTTGGAACTGGCTACCTGTTCATGTGAAACAGAGTACCTCTATGTCACTGTTAAAGAGAAACTTAGATGAGTGGATGGGGCACCATAAATTCTTACTGGGGATAGCGTCCACAGTCCTCCTAAACATGAGCAGTCATCACTAAATGCAATCTTGGGTATTAACTAGTATCTCTACGGTATTACATTGGGTTGAAATGGCTAGGCTTAAAATGACCTCCAGGCCTATAGCCTAGTAATCTCCTCTGATCTATGTGAGCTTCAGCAGCGAGATTAATCAGGGATGTCAACTGTCCTTGGGCATCTCCATCTTGGTCATGGAGAAACTAGCACATATAATAGAAACATGATCAAAAGCTGGAAACCACATGCAGTAAGGGTAATATACACTTTTTAATGATGATGGGCTTTTATTATTAAAGGATGTAGAAGAGATGTTACCTCAAGTCCTACAGATTTTTGAGGACTTTGGAAAAGAAGCAAGCTTGTTATATCATTCCAAGAATGTACTGCTAATAGGGAGAGAAAGGAGCACCAAACTTTTGTATGGTTGTTCTGATCAAAAGAGGGGGAAATACTTAAATGTAAAAGTATACCCAGCAGCCGGAGATATCAAAAGGAAACACTGTGTGGAGTTAAGGGGCACAGTAATGCAACTTTTGGAGAAATAGAACAGTATTGATGCTAAACTGAGTGAGACAATAAAGTGCTAAGAGTGATAATTCTATAGTTAATAGTTACATGTTGGGGGTTATGTAGGTTATACCAATGGCAATATGGCTAAGGGAAATACAGAAACTGTGTGATACCTTTGCATGGAGATGGAGGAGAAGTAGGAACGGTAAGAAAAGTGAGAACCTGAAAAGCAGTTGGATGGTAAAGTTGGAGAGGCATTCTGTACCAGTGAATGTAGTGAAGGTTGAAAGGCATGGAAAATGAAAAGGTTATGTGGATAGAAGAAATATATTTAAGAGGCAGAGCAGGCAATAAAAGTGGGAATCAGGGGGAGTTTATGAAATAGGGAGTGAGAATGAGGGGATCAAAAGTTAAAAATTTAGGGATGCATTCAATGATAGGCAGCAGCATATTTTTAGGAATATATTAACAGACTGGGATGAAAAGGGGTTGAAATACATAGAAGAAATGCAAAAGCATGGGTAGAAAGGGTAGCATATGTCATATTAATAGGTGAAGGAGACATTTGGGCTGAGAGCATGATAATGGTAAGTGTATGGGAAGTAATCAGAACAGCAGATGGAGGAAAAGACGATAGCTAGACAGGGAATAAGGAAAATATTAGTGGAAGGAGGAGCAGCTAGGAGGTATACAAAAGTGCAAGGATAGAAAAGGTACATTGGGATTTTGGAGAACAAGAGGAAGTAATGGCCTTTAGTAAACTCAGGGAGACTTGGATGAAGGAAAGTAGGGTATATAAAAATAAATAAAAGTGGATAGAAATATGGGATATGGTGAAGCTTTTAACAGTATTAGAAACAGTAAGAAATCAAGATATGATGATGTTACATTTGTGGTGCAGGACCCTAAGGATACTAGGACAGGCATGTCAGTGTGTAAGCCCAGAAGGTTGGAAATATGGAGAAAAAGCAGCAAACAACATCCATGTGTAGTGAGGATGTAAAATAGTGTTAAAAGAATGACGGATAATAAAAGCAATATGAATCAGATTATATAATAAAGAAGTTAAGGAAAGATGAACAGATTGTTTATTTGTAGTAGATGGAGTGCAGCTGGTATACTTATAAGAAGAAGGAAGGGAGATGACATTAATGGTGGGGTGGTTAAAACAGGAAATCACAAAGAAATGAAAACAGGATAACAGCAGTGTTAAGGCAGAAAGGGCAGGACAGTGGATAAGACAGCAGTGAGTGAAGGCAATACAAGTTGTGTATAAAGTTAAAAGGATAAATGGTATACAGACTGAGGAGGTCACCAGAATAGAGTAGGGTGGGATAACAGGAGGAGAGATTTCAATAAGCTGGAACACAGGAGAAGGCTGAAATTAATAGAATGAAAGCTACAATGGCAACTACAAAAACTGGAAAGCCTAGAAAATAGGTCTAGAACAAACAACATAAGGATAATGGGAGATATTAGAGCATGTCCTGGACACAGAAATGGAAAGAATGTCACTGAGATTACTGGAAAGAGATGTCAGTTACCCAGATTAGAAGTACTGATAATAGAAAGCATCAATGTAGTTGGAAGAATGTGAAGTGCAACATGAGAGCAGATAAGGCACATATTAGAATGATGATATGGTTATAAACTTAAAAAAGGAATTATGAGACAAGCCATCACACTTGATATGTTTGTAAACATTTGGAGGATTACTCGGATTCACTGCATTGACAAAGACAATGAATGTCTGACTTGTAGGAGCCACTGAAACAACAGGAAATTCCTATATGGATTAACTATCCTGCTATCCTAACTGTAGTATGGAAGGGAAACAGGTACAGTTCCATAAAGACGGAGAGACACAAGCTTTTGTTAGAGGGATTATGCACAGTAGAAGCTGGAACAACAAAGACAAAGGAATACATTCTCACCCGAATGGACTGGCAGACAAACTTGTGAAGAGTCAGAGAACAGATAGAATTATAACTAAAAGGGCAAGGTGTATGGCACAAATCTAAATGCACTCAAATCTTAGACTGAAATCTGACAAATCCGGGAAGGATAGCAATGAAGGCAAAAAGAGAAAAGGTCCAACAATGACACTCTGGAGTGGTGAATCCTTCAAAGGCAGTTATGGGGGAAGGGGGTACAAAAGAGAAGAGACTAGAAAAGGACAGGACAGGAGAGCAAAGAAAGGGAATAAACACAGACTGAATTGGTAGCCTGGAACATGGGATGGGTTGGGGTTCACAGCCAATCAGTAGGAAAAAAATATATAGAAAGATGAGTAGGATGAACACTGATGTGGCACTTCACCTGTGACTACATTAAAGGGAAAAGAGGAAGGAAAGATTATGTGTTTGAGATCTCCAAGGGACAACAAGACAATAAAGCAAGATAGAGCAAGAGGGGAGTGGAGACCCTTTTCAGAAAGAGATTACATGTGTTTGTGCAGAAAAGTGGGGAGGGGAGATGGATCACTTGACAAAGAAAAATAAATGGAAGGAAACAGCAGGGAACCTGTATTCTTCAGATAAGGATGTAGAGGACTTTTGCAGAAGGTTATTTGAAGAATGGAATCAAATAAAAGAGGTGGAAGGGAAATCATTGGATGGGACTTCAATATCACACTACATACAAAGAAAGACATGCTGTAAGATGAAACAAGTACAGTATAAAAATGAAAAGGGACTTAAAAAGTAACATAAAAGAAGGCGAGATGAATTGTATATGCAGGGAAAGAAACCCTGAAAAGAGGGAGTACACATTTACCAGATACTGCTTGTTTCAAGTCAGTATACAGAACAAGATGCTTGTCAAAGAGGAAAGTAAATATGATGGATGAGATATATAAAGGAGAGGTACATATCAGACAATGCAGCAGTAGCAATGAGAATAAGGACAGAGAGGGAACAAAGGGATGGTCTACAAGAGGAAAGATTCAGTAAGGAACAACAATAACAAAAACTGATACAGGAGACAGTTAAGGAGAACATGACAGACAAGATAGAATTTGGGAAACACTGGTGGGATGGAATCAAAACAGCAGTTAGGAGAAAAGCAGGTGAGAGAATGGGTAGAAAGTGAGGTAAGATGAGGAAGAGATAACAAAACTGGATGGAGAATTGAGCAGGATACAAAGGGAAGTACAAAGAAATGGTATAGATAAAAAAGCACTAAGGACTGAGAAAGAAGTAATAAAAGTGAGATAGAAGGAAATGCAACAACTGCAGTAAAAGCAGAGCAATGGTAATGGATGGACTACTGGTGGGTAACTGGGTGGAACTGGGAAACATCTAGAAAGAAAGCATAGAAACTTCAATGGTGAGAAAGAGAGATACGGAAACATTAGAGGAAAAGTGGAAGATATCACAGAGGAAAAGAGCAGAGTTAAAGAAGCTTTTATAGAATACTATCAACACATATACCAAGGCAGGAAAGAAAAGGGAAAAAAAACTTTTAAATGTGTTTTGTTAAAGCTGCTTATGGCTTGGTTTGCTATGGTTTTGTTAAAGGTGCTTATGGCTAGGCATACTATGGTTTTGTTAAAGGTGCTTATGGCTGGGTATGGTAGGGTTTGGTTAAAGGTGCTTATGGCTGGGTATGCTATGTTTTTGTTAAAGGTGCTTATGGCTAGGCATACTATGGTTTTGTTAAAGGTGCTTATGGCTGAGTATGGTAGGGTTTGGTTAAAGTGCTTATGGCTGGGTATGCTATGGATTTGTTAAAGGTGCTTATGGCTGGGTATGCTATGGTTTTGTTAAAGGTGCTTATGGCTGGGTATGCTATGGTTTTGTTAAAGGTGCTTATGGCTGGGTATGCTATGTTTTTGTTAAAGGTGCTTATGGCTGGGTATGCTATGGTTTTGTTAAAGGTGCTTATGGCTGGGCATGCTATGGTTTGGTTAAAGGTGCTTATGGCTGGGTATGCTATGGAGTTGTTAAAGGTGCTTATGGCTGGGTATGCTATGGTTTTGTTAAAGGTGCATATGGCTGGGTATGCTATGGTTTTGTTAAAGGTGCTTATGGCTGGATATGCTATGGTTTTGTTAAAGGTGCTTATGGCTGGGTATGCTATGGTTTTGTTAAAGGTGCTTATGGCTGGGTATGCTATGGTTTTGTTAAAGGTGCATATGGCTAGGCATGCTATGGTTTTGTTAAAGGTGCTTATGGCTAGGTATGCTATGGTTTTGTTAAAGGTGCTTATGGCTAGGCATGCTATGGTTTTGTTAAAGGTGCTTATGGCTAGGTATGCTATGGTTTTGTTAAAGGTGCTTATGGCTGGGTATGCTATGGTTTTGTTAAAGGTGCTTATGGCTGGGTATGCTATGGTTTTGTTAAAGGTGCTTATGGCTGGGTATGCTATGGTTTTGTTAAATGTGCTTATGGCTAGGTATGCTATGGTTTTGTTAAATGTGCTTATGGCTAGGTATGCTATGGTTTTGTTAAATGTGCTTATGGCTAGGTATGCTATGGTTTTGTTAAATGTGCTTATGGCTAGGTATGCTATCATTTTGCTGAAGGTGCTTATGGCTAGGCATGCTATGGTTTTGCTAAAGGTGCTTATGGCTAGTCATGCTATGGTTTTGCTAAAGGTGCTTGTGGCTAGGCATGCTATGGTTTTGCGAAAGGTGCTTATGGCTAGGCATACTATGGTTTTGTCAAAGTTGCATATGGCTAGGCATGCTATGGTTTTGCTAAAGGTGCTTGTGGCTAGGCATGCTATGGTTTTGCTAATGGTGCTTATGGCTAGGCATGCTATGGTTTTGTCAAAGGTGCTTATGGCTAGGCATGCTATGGTTTTGCTAAAGGTGCTTATGGCTAGGCATGATATGGTTTTGTCAAAGGTGCTTGTGGCTAGGCATGCTATGGTTTTGTTAAAGGTGCTTATGGCTAGGCATGCTATGGTTTTGTCAAAGGTGCTTGTGGCTAGGCATGCTATGGTTTTGTTGAAGGTGCTTATGGCTAGGCATGCTATGGTTTTGTCAAAGGTGCTTATGGCTAGGCATGCTATGGTTTTGTTAAAGGTGCTTATGGCTAGGTATGCTATGGTTTTGTTAAAGGTGCTTATGGCTAGGTATGCTATGGTTTTGTTAAAGGTGTTTATGCCTAGGTATGCTATGGTTTTGTTAAAGGTGCGTATGGCTTGGTATGGTATGGTTTTGTTAAAGGTGCTTATGCCTAGGTATGTTATGGTTTTGTTAAAGGTGCTTATGGCTAGGTATGGTATGGTTTTGTTAAAGGTGCTTATGGCTAGGTATGCTATGGTTTTGTTAAAGGTGCTTATGGCTAGGTATGGTATGGTTTTGTTAAAGGTGCTTATGGCTAGGTATGCTATGGTTTTGTTAAAGGTGCTTATGCCTAGGTATGCTATGGTTTTGTTAAAGGTGCTTATGGCTAGGTATGGTATGGTTTTGTTAAAGGTGCTTATGGCTAGATGCAGCTATGGTTTTGTTAAAGGTGCTTATGGCTAGGTTTGCTATGGTTTTGTTAAAGGTGCTTATGGCTGGGTATGCTATGTTTTTGTTAAAGGTGCTTATGCCTAGGTATGCTATGGTTTTGCTAAAGGTGCTTATGGCTAGGTATGCTATGGTTTTGTTAAAGGTGCTTATGGCTAGGTATGCTATGGTTTTGTTAAAGGTACTTATGGCTGGGTATGCTATGGTTTTGTTAAAGGTGCTTATGGCTAGGTCTGCTATGGTTTTCATGATTTTCATGATCCCTTACATAGTATTATTCCTAACTAGGTCTAATGAGGAAGGCACAGACAGACGAGAGGGGGACCAAACAGATGGAATACAGAGGGAGAAACTGAATGAAAAAATCAGGATGGAAGAGATCTAAGAGGCAATGAAAGACAGGAAGGTAGGGGACCCAGATGGATAACGGTAGAGTCCTTCAAGTGGGATAGAGAGGCAATATTGTCAGTTATGAAAGAAGAGTTTTAAAGGAAAGGTAAAACAGGGAACTTAATAGCCACAAGAAAAAGAGCCAGACTGGTAGTGATCCCAAAGGAGGGGGAAAGATAGGCTAGAAGTAGGGGATTACAGACCAGTCTACTTAATAAACACAGATATCAAAGTATGGTAAAATTGCTAGTAAGGAGACTGGATGAGATTCTACCTAGAATAATACACTGACAATTTTGGACATTTTACCATTTCATTTAAACACATTTTAGTGCAACAGGTAGTTACACGTTTAGGTTCTTGCTGTAGAGCTTATGTGTCAAAGGATGAGCTTACAATTACTCCCAATTTACAGTCATCTGCGAACTCAGTTAGCAAGAAGTCTTAGTTCATGGTCTGAAGATTAGAAACTTAAATGCCATCAAAAGGGCTCAGCACTGAGCCTTTTAACTTTCAACTGTCCAGATTTTCACAAAATGTCTTCACTTTTGGTTCAGATTTTTGGTCTGATTCTCATATAATGTGTAACTTTTGACAAATCACTGAACACCACTAATTATTGACAGATATTTGAGTTTCAGAATTTGTATCATTCAGAAAACATTTTCTAATGCAAAACTTGATATTCTACCAACTTTCTAAGTTTATAAGAATAATAATTAAAATATGTCCCTAATTTGGAGCCTTTTTTCTCTATTATTTTAGCTTTGCCCAGATTTCTTGCTCTGAAATGTTGATAGGTATCATAGGGAAACCACTGATCACCTTCATACTCTCTGATGAGGCTCCTGCTGCTTGGACCATGTAGGTTCCATCTTTTAGTCAATATACCATCCATCTTATCACATAGGGCACTATTTTTATTAATCCATTAAACATGTATGCCAGTATGAGGAATGGTGTCAAAATCCTTGTCCAGGTCAAGATATGCCATGTGGATAGCATGACAGCTGTCAACAGCTTATGTTACTTTCTCAAAAAATTAACCAAATTCATTAGACAGGCTCTACCTTGATGATACCAAACTACTGCAGGAATAACCAAATGTAGCATATAAATTCATGGTTTATCTGGTCAGTTATAATATGTTTCATAACCTTGCAAATAAGACTTGTCAGATTGATGGGTCTGTAATCCCTGGGTTAGCTTTAGGGCCACCTTTGTGGAGTGACATCACTACTGCCACAGTTTAAGAAGTGGCTCTTCCAGGGTTTGTTTAGTACTGTTTATTAAACAGCTAGGCATATACTCAGGTGTCATGAAGCAAGTTGTTTTAGTATTGGGCAGCATGTTCAGTGCATGCTGTTTAGTAATGATGGGAGGTCAAAAAGCTTAAAGGATAGGTGGGCTTTGGTTAGTTATCTCCAGGGTCAAGTCTGTACTAAATTTGTTAGCTGTAAGTACTTAAGTTAACTTGCGTAAGTTAACTGTTAGTATGTTGGCAATGTCTACTGGGTCAGAGTAGTGGTGCCATTATGAATTTATGAATAAGTTCAACAAATGGGTGTTTTTTCTTAGTTTTCTAATATAACTAAAGTAGGATTTGTAAGTTCATGGGCTGCCTTAGTAATTTTAATAACACTTTTTAAGTTTTTTAGTTAACTTTCTGATGCTATCCTTGATTTGAGGGTCTTTTGATCGGCTGCATATTTTAAGGAGTTTTTTTCTTTCATTCTAAAGTTTATTTATGTTGGTGGACCACCAGAATGGTTGCCTTTTAAATTTCCTAATATATTTCGATTTAGCTGTGACACTCAGTTCTATACATTTATCTAAATAGGCATGGGACTCATATGTGAGGATACCAGATATTATAATGTTTGTAGTTATGCTACTATAAGTGAATTTAGAAACTTTGTCATAGATAAAAAGAAAGATGAACTATACTGAACAAGTTAGTTCAATAAAGGTAGCAAAACGAAATGAAATACACTTGTAACAGCACCAATAATATTGTCCCAGTCAAAAAATAGCGTAGGATCCACTTTAATACACGCTTTCATCACACGACTTCATCAGAATACTTTACAAACTCACTTTGACCTATTTAAATACCCGCTCAATCAACACATAATTAAAAACAATTAAACAATTAATTAATCAACTTAATAAAAAATGTTAAAAACTCATCACAATTCATACTGAATTAAACAATTGTAATATATTATATTCCTTATTTATACTTAACTTTCTATATTTTAAAAAACATTTCACATTTATTGCTTCATTTAACCCAGGATGTTTATCAGAATTTAACCTAATCTGCCACAATGTTTCCTTTTGTTCTAACATATTCTTGCAAGCTCCAGCGCTATTGTCAGCTTCACAAACTTCAAGTACTGAAAAAACAAATTTTTTGAAAAAATTACAATTCCTGGAGTGTTTATATAGGGCATTTTTTTCATCTTGGCATTTCATGCTATATAAATGTTCCTTTATGCGGGTACTAAGACTACGAGTAGTCATACCCACATAAAAAGCAGGGCATGCTGTGCACATGCCTATATAAACTAAACCACAAGAATTACAATCTACATACCCAGGTACTTCAATAATTCTATTATGGCTAGCTACAGCAATACTGGTACCTACAGATATGAACCGACAAATTTTACAGTTCTGGCAGCAAAACATACCATTTTTGTTTATATCAGCCTTCTTGTAATCACTTCTATTATATTCCAACATTTTTTTAATGTTATTAGTATTCCTAAATACAAAATGTGGGTTACTGCCTAATGTCTTTGAAACATCCTGGTTCCCTTGAATAATTTTCCAATTTTTATTAACAATTGATGCTATTACATTCATTTCACTACTCATCTCTAATGAACACATAACTTCTTTTTCAATATTTTTTTCTTTCCAGATTTTTGTTAAACTTTGATTTTCAAAATCATTTAAAATTGCTGGAAATAAACTGTCACGCTTCTCAAAAATTTCATTTCCACTATTCATTAAGTTGTTAATATCATAACCTCTATCTAGAAATAATGAGGTTGTGAAGTGAAATTCTTCAATCAAATTTTCAACTCTACTAGTCATCTGGCTTGCTCTTATATATTGCCCTCTGGGTATATTCTTGACAATGTGTTTTGGATGATTACTTTTATAATGTAAATAGCCATTCGTGAAATGTCCGTTTTCTGTGTATTTTACTGTGAAATCTCTTGTCATTCAAGTCCCACCATAGACATACATCTAAAAAATTCACTAATAAACCTACATCACCTATGGTGAATTTTAAGAAATCTGAACACTTATTGGCTTTTATCATAAAATTATTTACTGTCAATTCATCCCCTTCTATTATAAAAAATAAATCATCAATAAATCTTTTATAAAACACAATTGTAAACTCTTCTTTTAGCATGGATAATATATCCATTTCCCACCATGCCGTGACTGTATTGGCAAATGCTGGAGCGGCGGGTGACCCCATGGCAATACCCTTTCTCTGCCTATAATATTGTTTGCCAAAAATAAAATAATTATTTTCTAACACTATTTCTACAAAACTACAAATAGTGGAAATAACACCATTCGGAAGTAATTTTTTCTTTGTTAAATAACTGCGTACTGCTTCAATACCTACACAGTGGGGAATACACGTGTACAAAGATGTGACATCCAATGTGAAAATAATATGTTTATTGGAGTCAAACAATTTATTCATACTAAATTTCTTAACTTCCTCCAAAAAATGCCACGAATCCTTGACAAATGATGCCGTTTCTTGTAATAGCGGTCCCAACACCACATCAATAATTAATGAAATACCTTCTGTACTAGAATGGGGGCTGAAAACAACAGGTCTAAAAGGGGGATTTTTGGAATCTTTGTGAATTTTGGGGATTCCAAAAATCACCCCTATTTTTGGATTTTGTACAGAACAAAATTCATATAAATCTAAACTAATATATCCAGACATAAGTGCTTCATATATATATGATTCAATAAATCTAAATCTTTTATAAATATCAAACAATTTCACTTTCTCATATTCATCTTGATTATCTAAAATGTCCATCATACTATTATAATATTTTTGTTGTTCCATGACCACTATATTCGCACCTTTATCACTTTTCATGAAACGTAACCTACTTCTTAAGGCTATCAATTTTTCTAAGGCCATTCTTTCTGTTTTATTTAAATTATCATGGTCCTTTTTAGGTTTTTTTAACATTTTCCTAATATCTTCGATGCATGTTTGTTCAAATACTTCCATAGTATATTGTAATCTTGGTACAAAACTAGATGGTTTAATTAATGCTTTATTGGGTTGAGATATATCATGCATCAGATATGTTAGATTCAAATTTCTAACGAATTTTTTAACATCTATAACTGTTTTACTCAAGCTAGCCTTATAATGGGGGACAAAATTAAAGCCATATTTTAATACATTCAATTCTTCAGTAGAAAATGCATGTTCTGTTAAATTAATTATATTGAAACAATCAATGTCATTCATTATGCTTCGTCCCCCGACGAATTTGACCCCAAAAAAGTACGGCTTCTAGTGAGAACCGTTGATTTATTGCCTTGACTCCTTTTGGCCATTAAGGCCTCATTCACTGTTTTCTGTTTAACTATCACATCTTGCTGTTCTGTACTCGGTAAGGGCCTGTTCAAACCTGTTCTTTGTGGTTTACCTCCTGTTAAAGGTGCTTATGGCTTGGTATGGTATGGTTTTGTTAAAGGTGCTTATGGCTAGGTATGTTATGGTTTTGTTAAAGGTGCTTATGGCTAGGTATGGTATGGTTTTGTTAAATGTGCTTATGGCTAGGTATGCTATGGTTTTGTTAAAGGTGCTTATGGCTAGGTATGGTATGGTTTTGTTAAAGGTGCTTATGGCTAGGTATGCTATGGTTTTGTTAAAGGTGCTTATGCCTAGGTATGCTATGGTTTTGTTAAAGGTGCTTATGGCTAGGTATGGTATGGTTTTGTTAAAGGTGCTTATGGCTAGGTACGCTATGGTTTTGTTAAAGGTGCTTATGGCTAGGTTTGCTATGGTTTTGTTAAAGGTGCTTATGGCTGGGTATGCTATGGTTTTGTTAAAGGTGCTTATGGTTAAGTATGCTATGGTTTTGCTAAAGGTGCTTATGGCTAGGTATGCTATTTTTTTGTTAAAGGTGCTTATGGCTGGGTATGCTATGGTTTTGTTAAAGGTGCTTATGGTTAAGTATGCTATGGTTTTGCTAAAGGTGCTTATGGCTAGGTATGCTATGGTTTTGTTAAAGGTGCTTATGGCTAGGTATGCTATGGTTTTGTTAAAGGTACTTATGGCTGGGTATGCTATGGTTTTGTTAAAGGTGCTTATGGCTAGGTCTGCTATGGTTTTCATGATTTTCATGATCCCTTACATAGTATTATTCCTAACTAGGTCTAATGAGGAAGGCACAGACAGACGAGAGGGGGACCAAACAGATGGAATACAGAGGGAGAAACTGAATGAAAAAATCAGGATGGAAGAGATCTAAGAGGCAATGAAAGACAGGAAGGTAGGGGACCCAGATGGATAACGGTAGAGTCCTTCAAGTGGGATAGAGAGGCAATATTGTCAGTTATGAAAGAAGAGTTTTAAAGGATAGGTAAAACAGGGAACTTAATAGCCACAAGAAAAA
Organism: Protopterus annectens; assembly: GCF_019279795.1. Classification (NCBI taxonomy): domain Eukaryota; kingdom Metazoa; phylum Chordata; order Ceratodontiformes; family Protopteridae; genus Protopterus; species Protopterus annectens. Next base: position 553,913,038 of record NC_056728.1, read on the forward strand.
GAGCCAGACTGGTAGTGATCCCAAAGGAGGGGGAAAAATAGGCTAGAAGTAGGGGATTACAGACCAATCTACTTAATTAACACAGATATCAAAGTATGGTAAAATTGCTAGTAAGGAGACTGGATGAGATTCTACCTAGAATAATACACTGACAATTTTGGACATTTTACCATTTCATTTAAACACATTTTAGTGCAACAGGTAGTTACACGGTTCTTGCTGTAGAGCTTATGTGTCAAAGGATGAGCTTACAATTACTCCCAATTTACAGTCATCTGCGAACTCAGTTAGCAAGAAGTCTTAGTTCATGGTCTGAAGATTAGAAACTTAAATGCCATCAAAAGGGCTCAGCACTGAGCCCTTTAACTTTCAACTGTCCAGATTTTCACAAAATGTCTTCACTTTTGGTTCAGATTTTTGGTCTGATTCTCATATAATGTGTAACTTTTGACAAATCACTGAACACCACTAATTATTGACAGATATTTGAGTTTCAGAATTTGTATCATTCAGAAAACATTTTCTAATGCAAAACTTGATATTCTACCAACTTTCTAAGTTTATAAGAATAATAATTAAAATATGTCCCTAATTTGGAGCCTTTTTTCTCTATTATTTTAGCTTTGCCCAGATTTCTTGCTCTGAAATGTTGATAGGTATTGTAGGGAAACCACTGATCACCTTCATACTCTCTGATGAGGCTCCTGCTGCTTGGACCATGTAGGTTCCATCTTTTAGTCAATATACCATCCATCTTATCACATAGGGCACTATTTTTATTAATCCATTAAACATGTATGCCAGTATGAGGAATGGTGTCAAAATCCTTGTCCAGGTCAAGATATGCCATGTGGATAGCATGACAGCTGTCAACAGCTTATGTTACTTTCTCAAAAAATTAACCAAATTCATTAGACAGGCTCTACCTTGATGATACCAAACTACTGCAGGAATAACCAAATATAGCATATAAATTCATGGTTTATCTGGTCAGTTATAATATGTTTCATAACCTTGCAAATAAGACTTGTCAGATTGATGGGTCTGTAATCCCTGGGTTAGCTTTAGGGCCACCTTTGTGGAGTGACATCACTACTGCCACAGTTTAAGAAGTGGCTCTTCCAGGGTTTGTTTAGTACTGTTTATTAAACAGCTAGGCATATACTCAGGTCTCATGAAGCAAGTAGTTTTAGTATTGGGCAGCATGTTCAGTGCATGCTGTTTAGTAATGATGGGAGGTCAAAAAGTTTAAAGGATAGGTGGGCTTTGGTTAGTTATCTCCAGGGTGAAGTCTGTACTAAATTTGTTAGCTGTAAGTACTTAAGTTAACTTGCGTAAGTTAACTGTTAGTATGCTGGCAATGTCTACTGGGTCAGAGTAGTGGTGCCATTATGAATTTATGAATAAGTTCAACAAATTGGGTGTTTTTTCTTAGTTTTCTAATATAACTAAAGTAGGATTTGTAAGTTCATTGGCTGCCTTAGTAATTTTAATACCACTTTTTAAGTTTTTTAGTTAACTTTCTGATGCTATCCTTGATTTGAGGGTCTTTTGATCGGCTGCATATGTTAAGGAGTTTTTTTCTTTCATTCTAAAGTTTATTTATGTTGGTGGACCACCAGAATGGTTGCCTTTTAAATTTCCTAATATATTTCGATTTAGCTGTGACACTCAGTTCTATACATTTATCTAAATAGGCATGGGACTCATATGTGAGGATACCAGATATTATAATGTTTGTAGTTATGCTACTATAAGTGAATTTAGAAACTTTGTCATAGAACTGAAATGTGTATATCTGAAATCCTTGAATTCTGAAGTATTCACATCTGCAGATTTAGATATTTTAAACACAAGCATTACCAGTTTATGATCCTACTTAACTGTGGAAGCAGATACCAGGATAATAGTACATGAAGAAGCTACTTTGGTAAGGACCAGGTCAAGAATATTATGTCCTCTAGTATTTTTTTAAATGTGATCCAGGGAGTAATTGTTTATGAAATCTAAGAACTTTGGGGCAAATCCTGTATTTGAGGTATAGGTGCTCCAGTTTATTGATGGGTAGTTAATCTTCCAAACTAACAGGGTTCTTGTTATTTTGTTTAGGAACCCTACATGATTGTTAGTGGACATAGTTGGTGTCTAGTAGCAAACTATAAATGGATGGTTAGTCCTGCTTAGTGTGATTTGCAGCTCAATGAGTTTTGTTTGTGGGTCTCTGGGGATCTGTCAAGAGTTGATATGGTAGACATAAAACCCCCATATGGAAGGTGTGTTTTCTGAACATTTCAATTAGGTTTCATTACTTACAGAGGTATGGACATGCTCCAAATGCAGGATAGCAATTAAAAAAACTACTCATTTTGTTAGCTTCTGCATTTGAAGATGTGATAGACTCCATATGTGTCTGAAATGTTCTCCTGAAACATCACCCACTGTCTGTGACATACTTTTCTAAATATGTGTTTTTTAACATTTTCAAACAATATTTGGTTTGTTAAAACACTAACAATTAACTTGAGACCAGTCTGGGATGTACTACGGAATGTATGCAACAAATCTGTTATTTCAAATAAACTCCTCAACATACACCTTGTGATTATTCGCAATGCTTATATTACCTCAACAAAGGTAGCTAGATATTATCCAGTCAAGATGGAAAACATTCGACTTGTCAACAACAGGTTGCAGATATAATGCATGTCTTTTTGAAATGTAAGTTTGTTAGGCACTATGGGATTTTATAAATCAATAACTACATACTATATTTCAAATTGTCTTGCTTTGTATCACTTTCTTTTGGGATCATTTGGTGGAACTCAAGTTTTAGAGCATCACTGTTTCATTCTGATTTTAGCATGTATAACAAAATAATATATAACTTCTTGCTAGAGCCATTTACAACAAAGTTTGGTCAAGCATTTTTGAAAGGAGGAGAGTATGCTGGGAGTGGTTTCAAGATATTGATAGGGTAGGAAGGCTTTGGGCAGAGAAGCAATGGGTGCCCTCATACCCTGTACTATATGGTATAATTAGAAACAAATATAGGAAAGAAATTGTGAAGATGTGGCTTACATAGAGGAATAAAGAGATGGTTGAGTTTTCTAAGATACTATGAAGGGAGTGTTTTAAAAGACTGGAAAAACAGTCCTTTTATTGGTTTGGGATCATTACAGGAGATGGATTCACAGATAGTTTAGAACACATTTACAAATTTTTCATCAAACAGAAGTGACAGATGGGGACTGTTGAAGATGTGGGGTTGCTTAGGCCAAAGCTATTTATGTGATTTATGGGTGCTTAGAGGTCCACAGGTTATGGCAGGCCTGTATTGCTGAATGGCAAGCCATTTTTGATAGGTCAATACCTAAAGGCTGACATTTTTTTGTTTTTAGACACTGGCAGTAAGCAATTTGGTTGGTTGAAAGAGTTAAAACTTATAAGATTACATCTAGCTGGATGGGTTATGAGATTGATTGGTAAGGCTTGGAAAGGGGGAATTCACTGGACACTGGTCTTATAATTCCCAACAATATTAGAGCTTATAAGTGCATTTTACAAGTACAAGGAGATGGCAGAACCTAATGATTAAAACTGCATGGGCTAGAGTATGTAGTTTTTATTGGTTGTATGACTAATATTGTTTTTATCATATATATGCTATCTGTAGATAGCCTCTTCCTAGTCTAGTCTAGTCTAGTTAAATAATTGCGCATCCTTTAGTTTTTAACTCTTCACTGTGTTTTCTTATCTGGAATGACACTCTTTTTCTTTAGTACTTATTTTGGCTTTGGGTTACTTTTGAGATAATGACTCATAGTTTCTTGACAGTGATTTGTTAATGTCTGTCATACTATTTTTGATACAATGTACAACATTAATATTTGGTTCTAAATGTTTGCTGTTCTTCATTGAAAGTAATGCATTTTTCTAGCTATTGTTAATTATGTATGTTATGTTTATGGAAAATAAAACTAAGCACTGTCTAAATTAATTTAAAAATTCATAAGAGCATAAAAACTAAAAGTTCCAGAACTTGTTTATGGACTGGACAGAACCCTGGTCATTGTTGCAAAAGTATATTCCTATAGTTTCATAGGTTTATAAGTAATCAGTAGGCTAATGACCCTAGGGGGACTTTTTAAGCCTAGCCATACTTCCCAAATGTATCTGGAATGTTCTATGTACTAGGGTTATTTTAAAGAGTATATGTTGGCTTGGACCTGGGTGGTCAAGCATATACAGACTGACTCTTGACTGTAAATATTATATTTTCTATACAGTCTTTGCACTTTTTTCAAAATATGCATTTTACTGCATAATTTACCAAATCTTTTTTTAATGAAAATGTTTTCAAAAACATTTTGAAAGTGTTTCTAAAGTGAAAAAAAATCTGCCATTTTAGCTTTGTTTCTGTGCAACACTGACTACAAGGTACGGATAAAGAATGAGATTGTACATGTTTATGGAGATGATATTTCATCAATAATGCTTGCTTAGAAAAGATAAATGTGCCACTGATCTCAGAATTAGATAAATCTATGAAATATACATCTTTCTTGTCTAGGAGGAGTTGGAGAGAGTGTTATCAGTCCCCATCTGAGAAAGCAGTTCTCTATGTGGTGACATCAGACAGTAAGATATCCTTTATGAATTATAACCAGCAAAGTATTATGTGTTGTACTGGTTAAGAAGTAAATTTGTTTGATTTAAAGCAGTTGTAAGGGATATGGATATGATATAAGTGAAGTACCCTGCTAAATATTCAAATCTGTGAGTTTTGCCAAATATGTAGTGTTCTGTGTAATGAGGCACTTTCATTTCTTTAATGAGGTGTTTCAAAGTGATATCAGATGTGTTCTACATTAGCTTCAGTCTAGCAGTATTCTTTTTTTTTTAGATAATGGCTTATGGTATTGGGACTATATATTTCTATTGACATATCTGTTACATTTATGGAAAAATCCCCACCCATTTGCTGAACACTGCTTTTACAAATGGAGCTTTAAATGAAATGGGTTTATTTTAAACTCCATTTAAGAGGTCTTTTCGATCAAATATTCACATTTGCATTCAGCTTTGGAAGTCAAAATACCTCCAGTGCATATGTGTGTATGGAGGGTTGTGCCTCAGACCCAATTACATTAATATTATTAATACCAGAATGAGTGAACAATGGCAAACAAGGAGAAATCCCTCTTTTCAGTTATCCCTCACAACAATTTGAATGTTTGTTGACTTGGCCAGCAGTTACAATTAGTACAAATGCATTTCAAGAAATCAGATAATGCCTTTGTGGAATAAAAATAATAGTAGTAATTGTTGTAAGGTTCACTTTAATGTAGTAAGCATTTCACTCCATCATTATATGATGCTTACGTAACAAAAATTACAGAGTCCAACACAAATGGCTAGATAGAGTGACATAGTGATACAACATAGATGGTTTGAACTGCACTCCTTCTTAATAGAGATGCACATTTAATAATCAATTGCTTCTTTTTTAATCTGATTACATTATTTAGCCATGATGTCCTGTTTGAGATGTGTGAAGGGTCATTAGGGGTAAACAGATAGCCAAACATCTGTTCAAAGCTGCTTACACAGCAAACAGAACCTTAACAGATAATGGCAGAGATCTAGGACATATCTGCAGACATGAAGACTTGACTTGCTAACTGACAATTCAGTAGAGATAACGCATTTCTTTTTGATGACGGGCTTATGCAAAATAGCACCACTATAAGATACTCAAAAGAATATGGATCATGTGTAGACTGCATATTCTGCTTATTATATTAATAAATGTGATGGAAATGCATGGAAACAGTGTTCATAAAATATAATACAATGTAGTTAAAATTCTGCTGTCTTCTGATTTTTTCAATTACTTCTATAGCCATTTGTTTTCATTGAATAAAAATAGAGTCCCAGCTGAGTTCCATGTTTAGTGTACTGTAAGCCAAATCATCTGCAGCTCAGTCCTATGAGTGTTAGGTAGGATTTTTGCTCAATACAATATTCTGCTTAATGCAGAACTTGACAGTGCTTGCCTTTAGTCTTTTGAAAAGATAGGAATAAATTATTAGATACAGAGAGAAAGTGAGACCTGAAGTCCATGAACAGTAGCAGCATCCTTCCATAAGACCTGAAACTGGAATGTTGTAGAGTAAGGATGCATGGTCATCCTTTTCTTGTTACAATGTAAAACCTTATAGTACTATATAAGCTACCTCTAACTGGGATAGTCTGAGTTGTTTTATAAGGGTGAGCAATCCCTGTTGATAACATTTTACATTAACAGTATGTAAAATCGTGTTTCTCTGTAAAATAATGCTTAATCAGAGTGATACCAAATGCTAAATATGTGTTACAATATACACCCTAAAGAGGAAAATGGAAACAATAAAGAAAGACTAAATATACATCAGTGGTAAAAATAAAATGAAGCCTGAACACAAGGTTTGCAAACCAGTAGTAAATGTCTAGGGTATAGTACAGTAGACTTCTGTGATGATGATGCAGGGAAGCAGCAGTCAGATCCTTCTTACCTGAATAATTAATGAAACTACATTTATTTTTATTTATTTATTATTTTGTTGACTAGGAAAGTCCAACTAGGACAGAGCCTATTTTCAGCAGAGGCCCGGGGAGAAATGCTTCAGACACGTCTTTGGATTGTGAGAGGAAACCCATGCCAACACAGGGAAAACATGCAAACTCCACACAGAAGGCACCCCAGCCAGGAATCAAACAGAGAACCTCTTGCTGTGAGGTGACAACGTTAACCACTGCACCACTGTACCACCCATATATACCATATGCAAAAGGATAGCTTTAAAGGGCTGTGCAGCATTAAAAAAAACTGGAATTAATACTGGAAATTTAAGGAGTATTTTACTGGAAGATTGTTTTTTATACTAGTAATGTTTCAGTAGTCAATAAGAAATCTGCATTATAAAAAGGTTGTCCAGGACATCTTCCATGTCCCATGAAGAGATACAAATTTGTTGGTAGCAGGGATGAAGCTTGTATTCTATTCTAATATGAAAGCATGAGTAAACTTTCTTTTGTTTGTGTTTAGTACTTCCCCATCAAACAATTTTGCACTCTTCTGTATACTTATTACTACATGAGAAAATGTCTCATTTAAAAAAAAATGGGAATGTGTAGAACATCAGAACCAAATTTTGGGCACACGTGTTCAAACAGGATGGTATGCATTTATCAAGATCAGGGAAGAGAATTTTTGCAGCAGACATTTTGCAATATTTTGACAAACACAAGGCAGGATTTTTGCAAGGTTGAAAGATGATAACATTTGCTGCATCTCTGATGATTGTTAATGCTAGGAGCACTAATAATGAAGTTTTATCATTGGAAAATCTAATGCGTTCCCACAAGATTGATGTTATTATTGTTTGTGAAACGTAGTTAAAGAACAATGACTGGAAACCAGTTCTGTCAGGGAATAAATGTTTTTACTGTAACAGACATTCTGACAAAAAAATCAGGTGGAGGTGTTTTGATATGGATTAAAGATAGTTAATAGACCTGTGATCATTACATGTTGAATGATAACACTAATACTATAGACTGCGCAACTCTGACAATAAAGACAACCCTGGAACATATAACAATTGTTAGAGCGTATAGACCACCAAAGTTTACTGCAGATGACCTACAGGAATTCATACATTTCTTGCATAAAACACAGAAGGGTAGAATAATAGTAACTGGGGACTTAAATGTACCAGAAACAGACTGGAATAATATTGATGCAACATTATTAAGGAAAATATTCATAACGTGTTCATGAACAGCAATTACTTCAGATTCTAAAAAAAAGAAGAAAAAAAAAGAAATACAGGGGAATGGAACATACTAGATATTATTTGTGTTCCAAAAGATATCACTGTTACTTCATGTCAAGTTTTAACACCATTGGCATGCAGTGATCATGCAATTATAAAGGTCAATTTGTTGCTAGATAATTCTGCCAAACTGAAATCTAAACCAATGCACAGAATGTTAATAACAGATTATATGGTAGCAAAACAGTCACTATGTAAAACAAATTGGAGTGATGCATTCAGTGGAAAAACTGCAGAAGGAATGTAAAATGCTTTGAAAGAGAAATTGAGTGGAAAAAAAATGTTTACTGTCAGGATCTAGGCATAAATCATCAGAGGGATATATTTCCATAAGAACAGGATACCTGAATAAGGTTAGAGACAAACAATATACGAAAAGGAAAAGAGCGCAGACAACAACTCTGAAAACTGAAAACAAGCTGTACAAATTAAGCACAGTGTGAGGCAAGTTAAAAAAAAACTTGAAGAAATTTTATATAAAGATATTGAGCATAATAGAAAACCATTTTGTACATACATAAGTTGTGGAAGGAGAACAGACATACAAATTGATAAACTCTCTGTAGATCTTAAGATTTATTCTCACATACAACAGATTATAGATATATTTACAAAATCTTATGCAAAACAGTTTAGCTCCACAAAGGGGGTAAGTTGTTCTAGTGATATCCAGGTAACCTCAAATATTGGAATCAAAATAGATTGTATTGAAAAATGACTATGCAAACTGGATCCAAACAAAGCACTGGAAGGCGACAAAATAAGTAATCACCCGAGAACACTTCAGCAAGAACTTATAGTACCATTATATTTAGTATATACTAGGTCATATAAATATGGGGAGATTCCTCAACAGTGGAGACATTAGCTTATTAAGCCTGTCTTTAAGAGAAAGGGGAGTAAGACAAACCCAGAGTCCTATAGAACCTGAAGTCTATTTTCATGTTGTGGAAAAATAACGGAGAAGGTAATATTGGATAAGTTATTGTCAGAACTGGAAAGATTGGTACTTGAAACCATATACTAGTAAGCATATTTTGATAAATAGACAATAATAGGTCTATTACCACCTGTAACATGATGTTCTATAACAATATAATAACAGCTACGAATGAAAAATTGTGCTGTGACATAATTTATATAGATTTAACTTCAGCATTTGACAAGGTTATACACAAAACTCTAATCAATAAATTAAAAAAAAATAGGTATTTCTTTACTCTTGATAAGATGGATAGCTACTTGGCTTACAAATAAAACATAGCAAGTATCATACAGCAATTTGACAAGTGAAATTCTTGGGTACAGTCAGGGTGCCCCACAGGGCTCTGTCCTAGGAACTTACTTGTTTAGACGGTATCTTTCAAACCTTTTTTTCATCTAAGGTGTTCTATAGTTTGTATGCAGATGACCTGAAATTGGGTAAACTGATTACATGTGTTACAGAAAGGGCACGTCTGCAAAAGAACTTGACTATTTGGGCACAGGAGAATAATATGCTGATAAATTCATCAAAAACTAAGCATATAAGATTCAGGAGACATAAATTAAGAAGTGAATATCTAATACAGCACACAGTGATTGAAACTGTAGATTAATTTAAGAACCTTGGTATATGGGTAGATCCAGCTTTAAGTTTTTCTAATCATATCAACAGCTTGGTTAATGATAGTTATAGAATTATAGGTTGTACAAAATATTTCTATGTATGTATATATGTATTGGACAAAAATGTTTTATTTTCTGAGATTCTGTTCATACAATTTAAATAATAATAAAAAATGTAACAGTGGATGTGCATTCATTCATGAGTGTAATATGTCAAAGGCTGTTGACTGACTAGTTAACATTCATATCTTTTAATTAGGCCTTTAATTTGTTCTGCATTTCCCTCCTGTTTTGGAAACATTGAAAATAAAGCACCTTTTCCACAGGTCACTCAATAAAAAGAATGGAAGAGTGGATTTTGCTAGCCATTATGTAGAAGAGTTTAGAGCAGTTTGAATATAGCACATTCAAGACAAAATATGTACTCCTGTGGCCTCTGTGCAAACTCATTTAAATATGTATTATTATTATTTATTAGAGAATTGATTCTCATGTCTTTTGTGTCACATCATTTTCTTGATGTGTTGATGAATTTCTTGTTAAACATCCCAAGACTTTGAAAAATATAGCAATTAATGCGATTGGTAGCTATAAAATTATTTTAGTTTCTATCCACAAATGATGAACCAGAAAATGTTGAAGGGGTGGAGATCATACAATCTTTTCAAAGCCCATGGGAGACAGATGTATGTAGCACACTCTGAGACTTCTTAGAGAAGTAACTAATTAAATGGGTAAATCTCATAAAAACGGATGTCTCATGATGCAGAAAATGGTCTCCTTCTGGTTTGAAAGTTCTCATAATTTTGTTCTTGCAACTTTATATGGAGACATTTGATAAGTAGACACTTTTAAAGGTGTATATGCTTAGTCAATTTTAAAAGTTTAAAAGCTTTATACCACTCAGTCACAAGAAATTCTGAAAATGATGCTGTGCATGCTAATAATTAATAAGCTCATTTTCAATCTTTACCAGCCCTTAGCCTCTAAGGTAGATTACTGTCATAATGTCCCTCCATGTTAGCAATCCATTTTCAGTAACTGACAATAAAAGTAGATTTGATGTATTTAGTATGTCATTTCCTATACTCTTACAAGACACTCATATGATAATGATAAAGCTAATTCAGTTTCTTGTCTTGTTTCATCTCATAGGTTTTGATCTTTAGTGTAGTGAATTAATTCTTAGATTCATAGAGGATGGAAAGGCAGGTAAAGTTGCTGTCATAAAATGTTCTAGCTCTAAGGATAGAGATGAGTTATGGCTAACCCTTTAATAAGTAGACCTCGCTTAATGAGGAAGGAGACTGGGTTCGATAACACTAGTAAATAAGCCACTGTAGTTCACGATTCATGAATCTTGGAACTTTTAGCAAATGTATTACTCGTCAAATGATGAGCACTGATGAGGCTACAATACTTCAGATCAGTAGGCTTTAAGAAGATGGAGGTCAGGATGGAGGCAGAGAAAGATTAGGAGAGGACAGAAGATAATGGGTGTGGTGGGTATCCCTCTTGTTTACCCAAAATGTGCTGACATGGCTTTTATGGGTATTCATACTGATGGTAAGGATAACAAAAGAATGACATAAAGTGCTGCAGTTGAACCAAGAACAGTTGGATGGGCGGTCACTATTATGTGTGTGGATAGGACATAGACAGTTATGGTTTATTTGACTGGCAAAGTATGACAGAACATTCTCGAGAATGGTCAAAGAAAGCTGCCCGAGGTAGACAGATATGCCAAGTGGGAGCATCAAACAAGCACTGACGCTACATGCAGAATTGAATATAAGTAACAAACAAAACTACACGTGAAGCACTCCAGCTTGGAGGGCTCACTGCCACCAATCACTTAGCTCTTCTCACATGAAAAGTCCACCTGGAGATGCAAAGAAAGCAATAACAGTTGTTTAAAAGTTGGTACAAATCAATATCACTAACATCAAATCAGTTAGGCGCTTTTGTCCAAATTTTGAATAGAACTTTCTTCAGAACCAATTATAAGTACTAACTAGTTATCTTTATAACTTGGACCTTACTAAACATGGGTACCTTAAAGGAATACTGTCCAAAAAAACATAGTATTCATAAAATAAACTGTAAAACTCATAACATACACACTAACAGATTGAAAATCTACAATATGTTTTAAATAGACCAAATTTAAGTGCTAAAATTGATTAAGTTCAATACCTAATTAAAATCTATACCATTATGTTCATGACTGTACATATCTTTTAGTTTACATATCAAAGCCATCCAAGCTGGATCTTATTTTACCCCGTCATCCAGTCAAACGATAGTAAATAAATAGTGAAGTAGACGAATAAATGAGAAGTGCAGCTGGTCAGAATAATGTTGAAAAATATAAAAAATAAATAAAAAAATGTTCCAAGATCCAAACTGACCTAATCTCTAAAATCTTCCTAACCACTATAGATCTCTCTTAGTTTATAAGAAGTTGTTGAATAAATATAAAAGTGTCTGCACCATTGTAAATGTCATATAATTCAAATGAATTTAAAGTTAGTAGTGTATTAAAAGATGGAGCTCAAGTGTTATGTATGACATCTAATGGTGAAATAATAAAATAACAAAATAGTGAAATAGTAAAAGATTAAATTGCTAAATTACAATATTACAGTGGACATTGTCCCTTATGGGACCAAATCAGACTAATTCATATAATATTTCTTTATATTTTTACAATTTACCTATCATCACTTTTAAAATGGGAGTTATGGACAGATTCTCATTTATTCCCAAAGGAACACTGGCATTAAATTTCAGTTGTCAGTGCAATTCCCTTTACTCCAAACTATTTTCCCATGCTCTACCCCCCCTGTGGATCAAGTGCAACAGTGTCTAAAATGGCAAGTTTAAACTCATTAAAATTAGGGCAAGTCATAGAATGTTTGCATAGAGTGTTGTTTAAATTTTTCTTCTTAACATCATAGAGATGTTCATAGATCCTTTTTTCTCAAAGATCTATTTTTTTGCTCACACAATATATACCAACCCCTTACTATAACAATTTCCCTTCTTGGGTATTAATTCTTTACTTTTTAATCCATTGATACAAACTTTGTCACCTGTCCAAAATAAATCCATTAATTGCACTTTTGTGTCTATTCTTCTATTAATTGATTTTGCTATCTTATTCTTCTGTTCAACTTTCATTATTACCTTTTTCATATGGGGGGGATTTATATACAAACCAAGGAGTGTGCATATGCCACTTCAGTCACAACCTCACTGGCATTATATACCATCCAATATTTCTTAATAATAGTTTTACTTTAGTGTTGTCCAGTATATAAGGAGCTACTATCACCCTTTCAAAGGTTTTTCTAGTTCATTTGATCTCATCTCCCAATGTACTATTCATTATATATTGAACCAGGTCCAGCTCAAAAGTGGTTGAAACTTAATGCTTCAGTTTTCCATGATCTCTTTTCTCACCTCCCATACAAGTTTCACATTGAGCAACCTTGTCCATCGTTGCTTCCAATAGCTCATCATCTGATATCATGTGAAATAACCAAATAAATTGCTGTATACATTTTTTGATAATTACTGAGGGTGGGAGTCCTAAAAAATATTAAAATATAAATTTGCCATTCCCCTTAGTGATCTTACTGTCCAAACAGTCAATCTTATTAGGATCAAAATAGTAAGTTAATAAGTTAATTTAAGAAAAAATGTGGCATTTTGAATGTATACTATAAACTTCTTTACTTCATCTTCTGGACCACTCCATAATATAAAAATATCATCTAAAAATGTAAAATACAATTTAATATAATCAGCATAATCTGATTTAAAAATAAAATACCTTTCCCATGTAAGCATGACCAAATTGTAATATACTGGAGAACAGGCTGTCATAACTTCCCTTCCTTCCGAGGAATACAGATATACAAATCTGTAACATCTATTGTAAGAAAGCTTATATCATTATCCCAAAGATCTTAATTGATTATGCATAAAACATCCCATGAATCTCTTAAAAAGTGTCCTACTGTATTATAAACTGGTTTAAACATTCTATCTGCACCACAAATAGGTTCATAGGTTCATAGGTAGGTACTAGGCTATCTGCCTGAGGGCATTTATAAGCCTAGCCAGAGTGTGTCAGCTTTCGCCACCCCATTGATTAATTAACTGATCCTCTGTCAAGAAGAGCAAATTAAGTGATCCCAGGAGTGTATTTTCTGTTGTTAGTGAGGGGCATTGCCTAATGTAGTTAGGAATTTTGTTCCAAAGCATGGGGAGTCTCTGTGACAAGAATCTATCCCTCCAGCATGTTCTATTTATTGTTGGGGTGAGGTTTAGCTCACTAGAGCGAGTTGCTCACAGTGACTTGGATTTCTTTAGTTGGAGCATGTCCATCAATTCTGAGTTGGACATGGCTTTGTAAGTCAGGCAGAGATCACCTCTGAGTAAGCTATATGCCACTGAGTACAAGCAGAGTTTTTCCAGTCGGGCTGCATAGGACATATGTTTGAGGCCAGTAATCCTCTTGGTGAGGTACTTTTGTGGTCTTTCCAGCTGTTGGAAGTGTCTTGTGAGGAACATCCCAAATGGGGCATTGTACTCTATGATGGGCCTGATGAGTGATGAGTAGAGTGGCACTATAACCTCTTTATTTCTAGATGCGAACCCTTTAGTAATTAGATGGGCTACATAGAAGAATTTCCTAACTACTTTGGCAATATGATTGTCAAAGGAGAGATTACTGTCTACCTGGGTCCCCAGATCTCTTATTACCTCTTCTGTACTAAGGGGCTGCCACCTATGTTGTAATTCATGGGTACTTTGTTTTTCCCATACGGAATGACTATGCATTTTTTGGCATTTAGCTTGAGACCATGATTTTGACACCAGGTGTCTGTCTCAGTAAGGCCCTTTTGGAGAATGTCCCTGTCAGCCAGAGAGTCAATTATGGCTCCCAGTTTGCAGTCATCAGTGAACTAGGTTAGCCATAGTTCTCCTGTGTTTGCCTGTACTTCTGAGAAATATATGCCAAACAGTAGGGGTCCCAGGACCAAGCCTTGTGGGACACCACATGTGACTGGTTTAGAGTTGGACCTGGAGCCCGCTATTCTTACAGTTTGAGTTCTGTCTGTAAGCCAGTTGGCAACTCATCTCATGACATAGGGCTTTATATTCAGGCTGGTGAGTTTTTCTATAATTCCCGGGTGGGGAATGGTGTCAAAAGCTTTGGCGAGGTCAAGGTAGGCTTTGTGAACCACCTTCCCCTCATCTATGGCCTTGGTGACTCTCTCGAAGAAGTCATCCAGGTTTAGTAGGCATGATCTGTCCTTAACAAGGCCGAGCTGGGTAGGGTCAAGTGTTTGGAGGTTCCCAATGTCTTTGTTAATGAGTTCCATGATGATGCGCTCCATAGCCTTGCAGACTAGGCTACTCAGGCTTATGGGGCGATAGTTACCAGGGTCAATTGTGGCCCCTCCTTTGTGGAGCAGAATAACCGTAGCTGTGTGCCGTTCTATGGGCATGAAACCTGTGGAGAGGCTGAGGTTGAACAGTGTGTTTAGGTGGGGGGTTAGTTCGTTCTGTAGTTCATGCAAGACGCAGCCTGGGACACCATCTGGCCCCATTGACGCTGTGCTTTTGGCTTTTGAAAGGGCTGTTTTCACCTGTGCGTCTGTGATTTCCAGGACATTCCACTTTTCCGGTATTGTTGTGGGTCCTTTTGGGGGTGAGAGGGGGGTGAAGTTTGCACTGAATCTATCTGCCAGGATGTTGGCAATATCAGTAGGTTCAGTATATTTTGTGCTATTTTGCACTATCTCAGAGCATATCTGCGAGTTGCCACTTAGAGTCTTGATAAAGCTAAAGAAGGCTTTGTGGTTATCTTTCGAATGCTTGGCTATTTTTCTTTTGAAGTTAGCCTTGTATGATTTTATGAGGCACCTTACTTTCAGAACCCTGTACAGTGGCTATAGGTCTAAGAGTAGATTTTTCATATTTTTATGCACTTTACGAATCCAATCAATGGTAGGTATTCTAGGGCACATGTTCCTAAAGAATTCAAACATTAATTCAGTAATCATCCCTTGCATCAACCAATCATCAGTTAATAAATCCATGTTTCTAAAGGCCATGTTAATTTCATTTTCAGAAAAATTTGGGAGAAAGGGCTTAACTGATTTGGTGTTACTTATATTGATTTGTACCAACCTTTAAACAAATTAAACTGTGTATTATTTTCTTTATATCTCCTGGTTGAGATTTTATGTGAGAAGGGCTAAGTGGTTGATGGCAGTGAACCCTTCTAGTTGGTCTGCTTCACAGTGGGAGCATAATAAACTAAAAAAAGAAGGAAATGGTACACAAAATGTCAGTAATAATTATTTTCTGTTAACAGCAAAATTCCAGAAGGTATCGAGAACAATACTTGCAGAAATGTAGAGAATGCAAAGGCAAAATTGAAGAGGCATCTGATTATGAATAAACAACAAATGATATGGACCATATGGAGTGATATACAAAAGGTTTTATATTGTTTAACAAATAATAATAAATGAAAATGAAAAAAAAAATGTCATGAGTCTGTCTAAAATACTATATCCAGAATGTATGAATTCTGCTGACATTAGGTTTCCTAGCCTGTATATGGCTATTGAGGTCTATATTATAAACACAAAAGCTCAAAATAATGAATACATCTACATCAACATATAAAGTTCGATGTACAAAAACAGCGAAATACATAACTGGCGAAAAAAAAATGCCGAACATATTTGGTCAGCAGAGCGATCTTGGGAATGAGGAAATATATCCTTTTCCCCACTGTAGTGGGGTCTCAGAACTGGTATAATTAAGTAGGGGGGTGTGAGGGGCACAGCCCCCACATGGGGGGTGCAGGGGGCGCAGCCCCCCTGCAAAAGTGTGTTCATTTAATTTTATTTAGTTAGTTTGAGCTTACCTGCAAGGCGCTGTTGGTTGATGAAATATGTTTGGCATTTTCATTTTCACTGATTACGTATTTCGCTGTTTTTATACATCGACCTTTATGTGTCAGTGTAGATGTATTTGCTATTTAGTGCTTTCGTGTTTATAATATAGACCCGGCTTTTGATAAGTTATATTGCAGAAGAAATAGAAGGAGAAGGAATAAGAAGGCAGTATGAATAAAATATAAAGTAAAAATGGTGTTACTGCTCAAGGAGGAGACTGGGGTTAGAAACAATGACACTAAAAGGGGCATATTCGATAAAAAAATCATGATCAAATGGTGGCTATGGCAAAATAGAGCACCATGAGAGAGAGAGAGAGAGAGAGAGAGAGAGAGACAGAGATAGAGAAAGAGATGAACTGGGATGCACGAGGAATACACAGGACATGATTTTAATGCTGGGTTCCAAGAGCAATACTTGAACAAGCTTATATAGGCAGCTGACTGAGTGCTCAGTGAAAGAAGGTAAAGAATAAACAATAAGGAAAAAATAAAAGAAAGGGGCATGTACAAGATAGGGAATGGGATAGATAACCATTAAAGGTAGTAAAGGGATGGGACCAGAGGCTGCAACAGGATATAGGTCCTATCCTGAAGGATAGGATGTGGTTGGGCTTGGGCCTACCATGGACTGGGGAGAAATTATTGCAGGCAAGCATGGACGAAAAACATTACTCACTGGTGATGGTTAAGCCGGTGGGTGGCAACCAGATAAATACTGACTGAAACAGGCCCTCAATAAGGTTAGGGGAAAATTGTGGCATTAAGGCACAGGTGCCGCATAGTATATCTTGATACTGGTAAAATCATTGAGAAGATCCCGTGCATGGGCTTGGCATAAGGGGACACAACAGAAAGTGATGGATCAAAATGGTGAATAGTAATCTTAAATAATGAAAAATGTTGACTTTTGAAATATATTATTAATATATTTGTTGACTGGGTAAACTTGCTAGCCACACGTATCCCTTTATAGAGGTGACCCAGGAGCACTGCCTGGTTAAGTGATTTGCTAAAGAGTCACAAAGTAGCCAAATGCAGGTACAAGGAATCATACCCTGTACCCTACGCACAGGAAACAGCTCAGAGCTCTAGTCCACTGTACTAACTGCTATACCCAAGCAAGGTAACCATCCCTGTGTGGCTTTAAACACCAGCCTTTCGGCTAACAGCTGAACACACTACCTGAATTGAGAAAGGGGTGAACTAGGTGAACACACTACCTGAATGGAGAAAGGGGTGAACTAGGGGATAGCATATGAATTGATGAATATGCCATAAATATATGCTTGTTAATAAAACTATTTAAATTTTGTCCTGACCATGCATGGTTCATATGGAAAGGGTGGCCAGCTAAGCAGCAATGCACTTAAGAACTTGAATCAGACAGAGGATTCATAATGGCACACTGTAGAAATCTAGGCAATTTTTTGTGTCTTCTCATATTTCTAGTAAAGATTCAGTCTGATAGTCATTTGGTTGAACCTGCTTTTCAGTGACTCTCTTTTCTGACATTCATTTTCAGTGAGCTTGAATAAAGTAAATTTATGTAACTGAGGCTGTGCAGCCTTGGAGTTAATTATATTAAGTAAGGAACAGAGGAACAAAACTCTTTGCATGGGTCTGTTGAGGGGGCTTGCCCCATGTGAAACAATTTTAAGAGGTTTGAGCCTGTATAACAAAACAGGCTCATGGTATTAAGATTTACTGAAAACGACCTCAGTTAAATGTTCTGCAACCAATGGTCTACACTAGATCTGCTTCATTCAAGAATAGTCTGTCATAAAAGAATTTGTATATTATATTAAAAAGGTGACCGTACCTTCCACCTGATGAAAAAATTGTCCCCTCTGCAGACTTTTCACAATTAATAAAATATTTACCATTACACATTTTTGTATTCATGACATGGTTTGTTTAGGTAGAGAGAGTCATAGTAAAAGAAATTGCTATATTATATTAAAAGGGTGACTTTACCTTGCAACTGCTGAAAACATTCCTCTCTGTAAACTTTTCACAAGTAGTAAACTCTTTATTTTTTTGCTTTTTAGGTGGAGAAAGTGATAAGGACAATTGATTGTATAAAAGTCCATGGCAGGCTGTAAACCTGACATTTCTAAGTGTAAGGACGACTGCTACCTTGTGAATATAGACTGAGCTGATCTGACAGGAGAAACATCCTAGAAACGGCATAGTTTCACTTCAGTGTCATTTATTTATGCATAGAAATTTGCCCCGTCAGCAAAGTTAATCTGTGTAGAAACTCAGATGCCATCTGAGAAGTTGCCAGAGCAAAATTATAGAGACTTTTAAGGCAGAAGCAAACCATTTTCTGCATCAAGGGACGTTCAGTTTCATACTGAGAGTTACCTAGTTAATTGATTACATTTATAGTACATATCTCTTCCACTGGCTTTGAAAATATATTATGATCTGCATTCCTTCAACATTTCCTGGTTTGGCTTTTGGGGATTGAAAAATAATTGTATAGTTGCTGATCATATTAATTGCTATATTTCTCAATGTTGAACATGTTGACTGGACAGAAGCACTTAACTCTCTACAGTAAAATAAAATCAAATCAAATCTTGTTCAACTTTAAGTTTTTGTGCTGTTCATAGAACCACAAATCCTAGTATGCATGGTTTTGGTTTGCAAGTTTTATTAGAGCCAATGTTATTATCAGATTTATATGCTTGGTCTGGCTGTGTGGTATGCAGGGATAAAGCCTTGATTATGTCCTAGATGACCTGTACTAGTCAGGGGAGCAGTGGGCTCTAATTAATGGGAGGAATGATGGGGGAACATACCTGCTCATCTTTCTCAGAAGGAAGGATATTGGGGCATTCTCTGGGGTCTGTACAAAATTCGCAATTGCCAGTTGACCAGGTATCATTGATGAGGGTGAGTTCGGTTACTGGGGTGTAGACAGAAATTTCTATTTTGTACTCATACCTCAAACTGCTGCCCCTATCACCTAGTTATCATTTAAAAAATATACTCATCGCTCAAAATGTTACCTCTTTACACTTCAGGTAGGAGCAACTGTTGCAAATTATAGCCATATAAAGGTTAAGAGGTACATTCTCACCACAGAGGTATGTTTTGTATATCTCTATATAGTAGACACTAATGTGGACAGTTCTAAACATTTATCACTGTTTGAATCATAAGGTTTCTGAGAGATGGTAGAAAAATATGGATTCATTTCAAGTCACTGAAGGTAAATTTGGCAAAAGGGAAGAAGAATGAAAACCGTTTGCTGTATACACCTTCAACAAACAACTCAACATTTTTTTCCAGGGGGCCAAGCCACCCTGCAGCTATATATACCAAATGCAAGGTCAAACAGCAGCAGAGAAAAAAAGCAAACTCCACTGTTGGCAAAAATAATTTTGGACAGCAGCACTTGCTGTTTTTGCATTCAGTGAAATTAAGTTCAATGAGATGCCATTCTCCCAAAAAATATGTACTCAGTTGAGTACACCAAGTACGCCTATCTATACCCTTGAGTAAACAAAGTAGAGAGGGATGCCTGAGTGACATGTCCTTATAGAGACAGGGCACATCCATATAGGGAGATAAGGGCTCTTATTGACAAATCTTTACTGGCCGTTAATATGCACGGGCAACATTGATGAAGCTATAGTCCTCCTCTTCTTGCCATATCCCATTGTTGACCCAGGTGGCTGACCCACCAGTAAGAGGAGAGCCAGTGGACTAGACTAGATGTCTACAGCACTTGATAAGCAGTAGGAATAGAACTGGAAATAGAGACTGATAGCAGATGCCTTGCTGTCTAGGGGACCCCAGAAGTAACCCCTTTACCTTATTACAAAATATAAATCTATACATTGCAGCAGTAATGCCTGAATGATAGGATTTGATACATTTTACTGCTTTACGTGCCTCTCCATAGATTGTTTTACTTTCCATTTTGAGTCATTAACTCTCCCTGTCATACTAATATGCAGGGATTTTCAAAGAGGCCAGCTATCAATCTTAGCACCTTTAACAGTGAAAAGTAATATGTCTTGTCCTGGCAGCTAACCTCAGATGATTTAAGTTAGATTCTGTTAATGAGATTTCACCTGTAGACTTGGGTTTGCATCTCTGAGTCTCCATTTGGTTGTCATATTATTCTCAGTGCTGACATAACTACACAATGCTCTTGGGTCACTCTTGAAAAGAAGCACTTCTGTTTAGTGAGTTTGTCTGGTGAATGTACTAAGAAAATGAAACAAAAAATGACTCCACGTAAGCTAGTAGGCCAAGAAGTGAGTACTCTAAATTACTCTAAAATACTTTCCAAACTACATATATATATATATATATATATATATATATATATATATATATATATATATATATATATAATAAACTAAACTGAATTTGGTCCAAATGGAATTTTAAAACAACAACTATATTATAAGTAATACAAACTAGTACTTATGGAAAATATTATAGGTTCGTAGGTGTTTACTATGCTAATGACCACAAGGGCCTTTTTAAACCTAGCCATGCATCCCAAATCTCTGACAAGTTCTGATACCCTTGATAAGTGTAAGCATGGGCCTGGGTGATGAACCATTTACAGGTTACCTGTGTCCATTAGATAGATAAATGGTAACCAAATGAAAGGGTCATTGAATCTAATCAAAGAGAAACACACTAAATCAAATTAAAATTCATAATAAATATTTCACAATTAATTCACTATCCAGTCCATTCTGAAAAATATCAGATTTAAATATATACCAAGCCTCCTTTGGTAATAAAACTTCTGAAATATTAATATATACATTATAATTTGTACATATACATAACATAAAGAATTTCAATAAGAAACCATCCATCACAAAGATGCGCCTTTAACAGTTTCTACTTCAAAAAGTTGAAATGAGAGACAGATGTCAACTTTAGGTATGCAAAGTTATTATATGGCAAATGCACACATGTATATCTCTCAAGGGGTCTATTTTAGTTCACCAAATGTTTATTTCAGTGAACACCTAATCACCGACCCCTATTCCATGAAAATCACTTCTGCGATTCGCTGAATTTACCAAGAGCAAGGAAATACTTTCTCAGCAGCACAACATCTCACTAAATCAAACCCACCCAACTGGGGGGCTTCACCCCCACACCCTTCGATATATATATATATATATATATATATATATATATATATATACATACATATATATATATATATATATATATATATATATATATATATATATATATATATATAAAACAACTCTAAGATCACACTACTGTGGAGAAAAGGGCAAAGTTGTGTAGCTGGCCAACTACTTCTTTGCACATGGTAAATTCATTGAATCGCAGAAGCCATTTTTGCTGACAAGGGGTTGATGATTAGGTGTTTGTGAAATAAATTTTCAGCAAACTAATATAGACACCCTCTCAACAGCTCCAAACACAGCAGGGTGTTACAATTTTAACCTCTGTTTTAGTGTTTTTTTCTGTTGCTCTAATTTGTCCTTTCACAACTTGTATTTGTTTCCTTTCATTGTCTCACTTGTAGAGAGGAGCTTGTAAAAGTTAAAATGGAGTCAATGAATGGAGATACCATGCCAGCTTCAAGAGCACTATAGGTCCATTGAAAGGCCCAATGACATAGTGTAGCTATGAGAACAAACCAACAAGACAGCCCATGGCCTCTTTAAAAGCCGATAGCCTGGTACATTAAGTGCTTGTATACCAGATCAAGGCAAGAAAGTCAGTTGAAGAAGATCAGCTGGCTTATGTTGCTGAAGAGCTTTGATCTCAACCACCACCACAAACCTCTTTATTGTAGGGGTCTGAATGGAAAGATGATAAGTCAGCAAGTAAAGGAGAATATTATTGCTGAAATTGAATTCATTCTCAAGAATTGGTGAGTACCTTCGCAAGGTGGTCCCTGTTTTTCACAAAATCTCACCAAGACAACACTGATATACAGACTGTATTTATATAGACTATGTCATGGACAGAAGTAGGTTAAAAATTAAAAAAGAGAGCTGGGTGCACAAGACCCAGGATAACAAAGTGCCCAATCCTGGTAGGCACACTGGTGCCAGGACTGGAAAAGATGACAGTGTAGAATCCTCAAACTACGAAAACATTCTTACAATGGAGTTAGCCCAGGCCCGGGGGGAAGATGGCCCCCCTGTTGTAGAAGGAAGTAGTAATCCACAAAAATCACAAAAACTGATAGGCCAAAGACGATAAAGGGGACTATTAAGGATACAAAAGAAATTATGCATTGTTACAATTATGCAAAAAGCCCAGAATTTCCAGACACAAGATATACAAAATAATTAAGAGAGAAATTAGAGGAAAGAAAAATACTTCCACAGGAAAAACTGTCAGAAGCTTCAAATGAAAATTTGCATTCATTATTACAACAGAGTTATGAAAAACAGTATATAGATCAAGAAACTTTGATCTGTTTGGAAAAAGAAGCATCTGAGAAAGTACAAAAATATAAACAACAAAATCTAGAGATATTTGAAAAGTATAAAAAAGAAATATGGACATTGGAAAGAAAGAGAAATTTGATATGGTGCAATATTATGCAAAGCAGAAAGTCAAATTAATCAATATAAAGAAGGCAGCCCCAACGATATTTGAAGAGAAATACAGGCAAAGGCATCCTGATATGGAAACTTTCACAATAAAAAAAATAATATCACAAAGAGGGAATGTAGAAAAGAAGATTAGTAAAGTAGAAGTTGAAGTAATGGAGTGCCTGCGAAGTGAAGGATTTGGTGTAGAAGGTCAAACACAGGTTACATCACATCAGGATGGAGTGAGTCACCAAAGTAAGGCAAAGCAGGAAGATCAGGAGACATATGAAGAATAAATATGCACATGAGAAAGAAAAAGATATTTAATATGGTGTAATATGTATGCAAAGGAGAAAGCAAAACTAACCAATACAAAAAGAGAAGCACCAAAGATATTTGAAGAGAAATACAGGCAAAGGAATCCAGACAGGGAAAATTTTATAATACAAAAAATAAGAACACAAAGAGGAAAAACAGAAAAGGAGATTAATAATGGAGAAGTTAAAGAAATAGAAAATGAGGTTATGCAGTACCGGCAAAGTGAAGGATTCAATGTAGAAAATGTAATTCAGAAAACACCGCAATAGGATAGAGCAATGGATATCTAAATTAAGGGGAAACCAGTGGAACAGAAAGCAATTGGTCAGGTGCCATATGACGATATTTTGGAGCGTTCCACAGGAAACCAGTATAAGCATTCACTTGAAGCTAGACAGCAAGGGAAGGAACAATAAAC
Source organism: Protopterus annectens (assembly GCF_019279795.1). Classification (NCBI taxonomy): domain Eukaryota; kingdom Metazoa; phylum Chordata; order Ceratodontiformes; family Protopteridae; genus Protopterus; species Protopterus annectens. The sequence goes on from NC_056728.1 coordinate 553,936,816, forward strand.
TGTGGAAACTTTGATGCAGTCAATGTTGAGGAATGATAGCCCAGTGAGTTCCCATATGACAGAGCAATGGATGGCACAGGATGAAATTGAAGAGAATGTACCACAGGAAGATGATATAGAACTTTCTATAGAATGTCTTCAGGAAATGGAAAACAAGAGATCTGCCCTCAGTTTGGAAGAAAATGAGGTAAGAGAAGAGTTGCTTGATTTAATAGACATAGCTATATTAAGATCAATGAAAGAAATAGACTGCAGAAGGTCAATAAAACCCAAAAAGTCAGAAGTCTAATAAAACAAATGAACACAGTAATTAGGACTGTCCATAGAGAGCCATGCAATATAACAGAAGTAAACAAGATATATTACTGTGCTGCTAAATTAATAACTGATAAAGTTCTACCACAAGAACACAGGGTAGCAAGGGAAAGGAAGGGGAGAAATTGAATACCATCATGGAATTATCGAATAGAGAAAACTATAAAGTAATTACGACAAGAAGTGTCACTGTTAGAAGACTATAGAAGAAGGAATAGATCAACAAAAATACTAAGAAAGATGTGATAAAAGCAATGCATAGTATTAGAACAGACTAGGATCTATCATGCACTATCGCAAATAACGAACTAAAAATTTCAGCACAGGCAGAAAAACTTAGAAGATACAAAGATAAATATAGAGGAAAAGTACAAAATAAGCAACTTATTGATGACCCCAAAAGGTTTTTTAGAGAACTGGGAAACAAGGTAAAAGGAATTGAAAGCTCGCCAAAAAAAGAAGAAATAGATACATTTTGGAGAAGTATCTATGAATATCCTGTGGAACATAACAAAGATGCTAAAGGGACAGAAGAAGTAAAAGAAAGAATAAGAAGTTTAAAGGTACAGGATATGAAATGGGATGAAGTAACAGCCAGAGAGAGAGACTGAAATAAAGTCTTGAAAAGCCTCTAACTGGAAAACACCAGGCCCAGATGCAGTACCTAACTTCTGGTTAAAAGTATTAACATCTTTGCATGAAGATTTAGCCATGAGTAAGAACTATATATATGCGCACCGCAAACAGACACCAACCTGGCTAACAACAGGAAAAACACTGCTCCTACTTAAGAGTGAACATGCAAGCTACCCTAAAAATTATAGACCAATAACTTGCCTTCCAACGACATATAAACTATACATGGGAATTGATGCTGACAGAGTTTATAGTCGTTTAGAAGAAAACTCAATTATGGCAGTAGAACAATAGGGCAATAAATGAAAGTCATATGGAACAAAGTATCATTTGTTGTTAAATAAAGTCATACTAGAGAACTGTAAAAAGGGAAAAAATCCAAGTATGGCATAGATTGACTACAAAAAAGCATTTGATAGTATCCCACATTTATGGATAAAAGAGTGTTTAAAAATATATAAGCTACACCCTACACTGATTAACTAAATTACAGTGACCATGAAACAGTGGCAGACCACTTTGCAATTAAGCTATGATAAAGGACAAATTATTATCCCAGGGAAAAAAAATTCAAAGGGGGATATTCTAGAGTGACTGTCACTGTTGCTATTCTGCCTTGCCCTTAACCCATTAAGCTGTTTACTTAATAGCTTAGTCCATGGCTATAATTTGGGTCCTAGAAAACAACAAAGTGTAAAGACTTCTCATCTTCTCTTTTTCAATGATTTAAAACTGTATAGCTCATCAGATGAGGAGCTGAAAGCACAACTGCAGGTTGTTAAAACTTTTTCAGATGATATAAGAATGTCATTTGGTTTTGATAAATGTGCAAAAGCAACCTTTAAAGCAGGAAAACTGCAGCACCAAGAAAACATCAGCTTGGGACAAGAATGTGATATAAAAGAACTTCAACAAGAGGGAGCGTATAAATATTTCGGAATTGATGAAGGATCAACAATAAAACATGAACACATGAATAAAACTTAGTAAGGAATACTTTAGGAGACTTAAATTAATCCTAAAAACAGCGTTGACATCTAGGAACAAAATCCAAGCTATAAACCAATTTGCTCTTCCTGTTCTAACTTACAGTTTTGGAGTGAATGAGTGGCCCCAAAACAAGTTGGAAAGATTAAATAGGAAAACAAAAAGGATGATTCATGCTCACCAAATGATTTATAAAAATCAGTGTATACCAAGATTATATATTCCCTGTTCCGAAGGAGGGATTGGCCTCCTTGAAATTGATTACATGTATAAATCTACAATTGTGGCACTCCACACATATCTGCTGACCTCCCAAGACCCAAACATAATGAAAGTTTTGAAACATGAGGAGAATAATTCTAAGATGACTTGACTCAGTATCAAGCAGGAATGGAAATCAAACCAGAAGTAGATAAGAATCAGGCAGCAACTGAATGTGCCACAACCAAAAGAAAAAATATAAGGTGAAGGACCAGATGAGAAGGCAATAAATGTGGAAAATGTTTAAATATAGTTGCAAGTATATAAAACTTCTGTAACAACCTCATGTTGATCAGGAATTAATGCAGAAATGGTTAAGGAGAGGCAAATTCAAACCAAGAGATGAAAGGTTAATATTGGCGGCCCAAGATAGTTGGCTATGTACACGCTGGTTTACAAAGTCCATTGAACATGTGGGAGAAACAGACAAATGTAGGTTTTGTAAAACCAAACTGAAAACAGTCATATACCTTGTTGCTGGTTGTGATATGCTAATGGCAGAAGGACTGTATACTGAAAGGCATAATAATGTGGCAAGACTGTTGCACTGGGGATTGTGCAAACATTATGGTATTGAAGTGGCTGAAAAACACTGGAAACATGAGCCACAAAGCATCATAGAAAGTGGTGAAGTTTATATCACATGGGGTCACCCATTACTAACAGTTCAAAAGATAGATGCGAGAAATAGATGAGAGATATAGTGGTCCATGAAAAGAAGATAAAAGTAGCATTGATCATCGAAATTACCACACCCAGTGACTACAGTACACAAAGTCATAAAATATTATGATCTGCAGGAAGAAATAACAGCAATGTGGAAGAAAGATATCCAGACAGTTTCAATAGTAGTAGGAGCGGCAGCTCTTATAAAAAAGAATCTACAATTGTACTTAGATATGTTACTAATCCATGCAACCCCATACGAATTGCAGAAGGAGTCATTACTGGGCACATTGCGGTGCTGTGCAGCACAGTTTTGGCTGGCATCAAAGATTGAAACAATACTGATTTCATGAACTTTAATTGTACTTTGACATAGGAATGGGGTCAATTGCCATCATGGTATTAGAAACCCAGAAAGATTTGGAGAAATTAAGAAGTAGCATATTGTTCTGCTGTTTACAGATTTACTAACTCACTTTGGTTTTGTAGGTAATCCAGAAAATGTTACATCATTTGTACAAAAAATGTGACTACAGACTCATCCTAGTTCCAAGTAGAAACAGGTAAGCATGCTATCCTGGTATTACTGTGATCCTTTGTGATGATGTTGATATTACAAACACACATTTTTTTTGTGTAGGCACAGTACAAAGAAGCAAAGCAGCCACCCATCCTACAAATCAAATAGTTTTGTGTACTGCAGAGATTTTGGTATAGAAGTATCATAGAACTAATTTATAGCCTTCCCATCTAAAACATATTATGCCTTTTGCAGGCTCTCTTCCATGAAGACTGTTTGACAGTGATGGGGGAAGGAGAAATTCTCGTGCAGTAAAGCAAAAATGAATATATGACTTTTCATACATCTGGGTCATATAGAGTAATTTGGGACCAATGTATGTATTCTCTAAAATCTGTGTCTTGGACTTTACAATTCATCATGGGCACTATTCAAATGCGCAAAAACACCAGGATTCAGCAAAACATCTTCACAACACAAAGCAAGTCAATGGAATGAAGGCGGCTCCATTTTTTATGCAGTAAACAAAAAGGTATGACAGCAGAGGTAGTCTTTGTCTACATGATAGCAGAGCATAACTTATGTCTTGCTGTGGCTGATCACATTTTAAATACTTTCAAAATTCTGGGTAACCCATGATGGAGCAAAAACAAAATGGCATGCAGTGCCACAAAGGCATCATGTATAACAACAGATGTCCTGAGGAAGAAGTACCAGCAAGAAACTGCTTCCATGTGTAGGAAATTGCCATTCAGTGTTTACATGGTTCAAAGTAAAGATATAGCTTCTGAAAAATGTCTGGTTATTTTGCTTGGTTACTTTGCTACAATTGCAAGAAATAATGCAATAACCTTTCTTGACAGTCCACAGTATACTTCTCTGACAGGAAAGAATATGCATTCATGCCTCATGCAGACATTAGAAATCTTCAATGTTCCTCTTGTCAAACCAGTTTCTCTTTCTTCTAACAATACAGCATCTATGTTAGGGAAGGAACAATTTAGTGATGTCTAGGCTAAAGATTGCTAACCCTAATATTGTTAATATTGGCAGTGTGTGCCACTATGCAGGTTTGATTACTATACATCTCCAATGACCTGCATTTGGCAGAAAATATCAATTTTCAATTGAAAATAAAAGGGTGCCACAAAATCCTTAATGGCACATTTCCATTATAATTTCTGCAATTGAATTTGACGATTGCATCATCAGCCTACAACAGAGCCAGCATCAGCAATGTGATAATGCAAATGAGTCACAACCGTGAATGTATATGCAGCCAAGAGAAATCAGAAGCAGATGTAAATGATATAGTATTGTTCAAATGTTAATAAAAAAACTTAAAAATGGCAGCAGAATTACATTTCCTTTAAACTCTGAGAACAGCAGGACTTGTTGCAGTAAGAGCAGACAAAGATGAATTTTCAAGCAAAGGTACTGCACAGCAGATTTCATATAGAGATTTTATATAGCTAATATGCAGAGGACAAAATGCCAACTGCAATGTCTATCAGGTAGCACTTTGTGTATCTGCTGAAAAGAGTGCATTTGACTGTAACAAATTACTGTATGGCAGAGAGATAGGTATTAATAGGTCATCAGGATATGTTAGTACTTAGGCACAAAATGTACAGGAAAAACACGCATAAGGCAAGTCAGGTAGGAGAGTGGAAGTCATTATAGCTATAAATGATCTGGCATGTCCTACTGTGCATTTGTGTATGCTATAGTACAAATGGTTCAGAACTGAGCAGTTATACTTGTATAAATTATTACTTGTGCTTAATCTATACCTCTTTCTTGTGCCTGTGTCAGTTTTGCTCATTGCTTTGTTTTCTATTTCACTCACAGACAGAAGACATGACATTTAGTAGATTTGTGATCTTTTGCAATGTTCCACCTTTAAGGATCTATTGTGTGCCTGGGCAAATTCTATGTTCAAGGTCCTAAGCAGTGTTTGCAGTCACATGTTCAGGACAAACATACTATAGTTTGATGAAAGGTGAATGTGAATGGTGCAGACTGGCTTCTGTTGTTTCTGAGTCATCCTTGCCATTTGTGGTTCACAGATACCCTTGTAAAAGTACTCTGAACATCTAGCCCTTCAGAAAACAAGCACAGTCGAGCACATTGTTGTAGTGGCTGTTTATCCATCAGTACACTCATGCTTTCAGCTCTACTTAGTACAGCAGTTTTACTTTGCGATGGTTAATTTCTTCATATCAGAGCATCCTGCTGTTTGTTTGCTGATATAACATTTACATATGATTGCTTTTGTAGTATTTTAAGGGTGTTTTCTTAAAGAATGTTGACTAACAGGGTCCAGGATAAGTTAATTCTTGGGCAAGGGTTCTTCTAATCATGTGTTTAGGCTTCAGCTCTGATATCCCTATACAAATTAGAAATTTGTTGGTAGGGTCTCCCAAAGTTTGCAAAGATGCTTTCATATAGAATTCTTAGAGAATGCTGACTCATCTTATACTATACAAATAATTAAAGTGACCAAGACATTATGCCAATCCACTAGTCTGTTGAGGCTCATGCTAAGTTTCTTTTTTCCTCATGTTAACTTTCTTAATCTAAAAAAAGACACTGCAAGATTACTGTTAGGTTTTTGCAGAGATTACTTTATAAGATTCAAACTAACTAACCTATTCCAGCAACCCACAGCATTTGGTTATTGAATCAAATATGTAGCAAACACAAAGAAGCCCCCTTCTATTAAAATGTTCTTCCTGACTGAATTCCATTTATGAGCTCATACTATTTCTTACTGCCTTCCTTCACTTAATTTTCCTTATCCTAATGCTTCTACTTTATCTTAAGCTATTCCATTCTTTATGATTCCAGGACATTTCCCTGAGATTTTTCATTAATTCTGTTTCTGTTAAGCTTCTTTATCCCCATTTAGTTGGCAATTCAGACCCTTAATCCTTACTGTCTTCATTTTATTCCTCACTTTATTAAAACGCTGTTAGCGCTTTTCCAAACTGTTTCCTTAAATAAAGCTTTGAAATGACATTCAGAAAGCTTGTTTGCCATATGTGTCTGTGTAGTGGCAGTATTACCATTTCCAATACCTAGTTCAATGCAGAATATTGACAAATTATCTTAAGTGACAAATCTTTTTCTTTTTAATTTATCTTGACTGCTGGTATCTCATAATCCTGCTGAACGTTAAAGAGTTTATATATAGGTATGCACATTTTATGTTAATTAGCTGTCCAGATTTTAAGCCAGCTGTATCTACTTTCCAAGAGCCTTTATCCACATTTTTTATGTCATTAGGTTAAGAGATATGGTTAGTCCCCCAATCTCAGCATGTAATAAAATTTTGGTGGATTATAATAGGATAACCTAGAGCAAAATGCAGTCAAGACTTTCATTCTATCCTCAGGTATTTCACTGCACTTCAGTCTTGACTTGTATACCAGTACACTGCCAATGTTAGTATATGTGGTTTAGGCCTCACATATATGTAGTAGCATAAACTATGCCTACTTTGGTGAAATGTTTGTTTTTTTTTCCATTGTGGTGTATAGACTACTTAATACACATGGGTTACCTATTTAATTTTGAAATACTGAAATCACGAATTTCAGTATTTCGAAATTGTAATAGCGAAGTCTTGAAATCCTGGAACACCAGAAGCGCGAAATTCAAAATCCTAAAGTACGGAGATTTTGAATTAGCGCCTCTGGTGTTGTGGTGTGTGAATGGTAAGATGTGAGGTTGGGTATGTATGTATGTATGTGTATGTGTGTTAGTTAGGGGCTTTAGTGTATGTCAGTGTGTGTTTTGACTGTGATGTGTGTGTGCGAGGATATGTCCAATGTGTGGGAGTGAGTTACCTGTGTGTGTCTGATTGTGCGATCTCAGAGTTAGTATATATAAGTAGGGGGGGTCCAGGGGGGCTTGCCCCCCTGCTTATCTGTAGTGTAAGATAATATATTTCAGTTGGGGGGGGATTGTGTGTATGTGTTTGTGTGTGCTGTATCTGTAGTATACCGTCAGGATTTTGAATTTCGTGGTTTTAGGGTTTCGGTGTTTTGCGTGTTAGGCTATGTAATTTCGAAATACTGAAATTCGGGATTTCAGTATTTCGAAATTACATAGTGAATCCATACACATATGCTCTGGACACCAGTTTTACCCTGCTTTTTATCAGAGGCCAAATACCTCTCCAATGTAAATTGACTATAATGGCAGTCCATGACACCAAAAGTCCTCTGAAACATGGTTATGAAGCCACATGTTAGATTCCCAACGACCTGTAATAATGTGTGGTACAGAATTATACTAGGCTACTTAAGCATAAAACATGCAAAAGACTTCCATTTTACCCTCAACGATTTCACTGCATTTCAATCATGATTTACATCACAGCACATTGACTTTGCAAGTACATACAGTTTAGGTTTCATGCTATATGCATTAATGGCAGTACAGTCCTGTTGACTTGTTTGCCGCAATACTTCTTTCTGAGTTTCTTTGATCCTAGTGATTCTGCTTTAATGCCAGTTTATGACATCAAATGACCTTGAAGCCTCTATTGTTGATACCTGTGCAGAAGACCATATGTTAGTTTCCCTATGACTATTTGCAATAAAGGTATTATGGAAGTATACTAAGACAGGCAGGTAAAAGCAACACATTGCCTTTGTCAACACCTGGAGTTAAGACTTATACTGCAAGAAATGTTGTCATGTCTGATGAAATATTTATTATTTTTGTTTTTTGTTTTCTTTGAGTGTAATGATTGCAAAGTGTGTATATGTTGCGGATAGTATTTTCACCCTCCCTCCTGAGAGGAGATCATAACTCACCCAAAGTAAGTCAAACATTGATCCAAAAAGTTGTCTAAAACACTCCATTTGTTAGTAGTGTATGAGGTTATTTGTCAGTTCTCTCTAACTATTCCAGTCACACCTGAGTCTACCTTTCTACCCTCAAAGATTTTGCTGCATGTCTGTCCTAGTGCACATGGACTTACCCTATATGTACTGCCAGAAATGTTGTCTTTGGTTGTGAAATATCTGGCAGTTGCTGTACAGGATTAAAGGTAAGCGCAGGTAACATGGTGCTTATTGTGGTTCATGGTTTGATTCCCTCAGTCTCCATTTACCTACAGAGTGACTGAGTAAATCCCTTAAGCAGACAATGCTCTCATGCTGAACCTGAAAAAGGACAAAGTGGATTATCTCTCCTCTGGACAACAAATTCTAATAAATACATATTTATGATTTTTTTTTACTTCTGGCACAATGTAGTACATGCATGCATATGTATTCTGTACATTAGGTGACACTGTGTTTTTATTACAGGCCCAATATCTACCATTGGAAACCAGGTATAACACCATGCAGTGACACAAAAAGTCATACAAAACACTGCATTCTGTATTTATTTTGAAGCCATATGGTAGTTTATTTCTGCATTAAAAAGCGTTAGGTAAATACAATAGAATACCCAGGTAACAAATGCACTGTAGGGTGCAGTACTGCCCTAAAGGATTTTACTGGATCTCAGCCCTGATTTACAGAGCAGTGCAATGCATTTGCCCAGACATGGTGCTGTAGCAAGATAAATATTGGCTTATTTGGTTATACATATACATTTTTTTCTTTTGATGAAATAACAATGCAGTAAATCATATTCCGGATACAGGTTGCTTTTCACCATCCTGAGCAAAAGTAACGTACTTACACAATAGTAATTCTGACTGTTACACAACCTGGCAGTGTGACAACTTTTAATTCTATGTAGGCCTGTTGGTGGAGACTACAAAAACAGAGCAATATTTCTGAAACAGTTAGATATTGTCCAGTAAAATACTCAGGAACAAATCTGATATCCAGCTATAATCTATAGTTAAGGTAGGATTTCATGTGATGCTTTTATAGTACAGTCGCACACTGTATTTCAGAGTGTCAAGCCATGACATACCATAAGACAAAAGTTATGATTCACTACAATGTTATGCTTTCTCTTTCTTCATAGTAACATTTCTAATGCTGTAAATCATTTGTTTCAGGTTAAAATGTTATAATTATTATGTTATAAGATTGAAATATGTGATTTTAAGAATTATATATTTGCCAGATAATTTTAGCCCTAGGATTTTGTGTGTCATAAGGAAACAAGTGATTTCTGTTAGTTCTGTAATAGCTTTGGCTTATTGTGGAGAGATTGTACCTTTTGAAAAACTAAAAATGCTTGCCTCTTGTAAACTGAATCTAAAGTCACTGGTATTAGGAAGGCTGTGAGTTGTAATATTAAAGAAACAAAATGAAAGTCAAACGTGTCTTAATTCTCTTTCTAAAATGGGGGAAATACTAGCATACTGTGCCACTTGAATGTACATAACATCAAGTGCCAGAGGATAACTCCCTTCCCAATTTTCTGTGAAGAAGTCAAATAAATATCACATATACGGTAATATAGCTCATCTTGTTGTCAGACAAACATAACATGTCCATCAAATCCATATTAATGCTCATTTAATATTGAGATTATCAATGCCTTTTGTTTTCTCATATAACATGTAAACAAGAATTAAAAAAGGAAGACTCTTTCTTTGTGCACTTATGATATTTCATTGAGAAGAAATGGAAAGACATAGCTGACATAGTACTGTATTTCAGCTTGTTATTCTCAGACAGATACACTGTCCTTGGTAAATCATTTCTATAAGTCTACAGTAATTGTGCAAATGTCTTGTGCTTTCTGACATACTTTGCTTCTTCACCTGTACTCCAAAAGACAGACACTTTCTAAGCACATCCCTGATGTTTGATTATGATACACCTGAAAGAAGTACTGATCGCAGTAATGTATGTCACCCTGTTACTTTCAGTCACATATACTCTTCCTTAACATGTCATGTCAGTGACTGTTCACAGTGATCCATTAATTGCTTCTTGCTTTTACATAAATTCTGCCCCCCACAAAAAAAATAGTCACATTCTATGTACATATTTGGAGTCTGATTGTGAAGAAAATAAGACATAGTTATATATTTAATATATTTCAGCTTGTTGGTCATAAACACATACACACACTGCCTCCTTTTAAAGACATAATAATAATCACTTAAAAGTGATTATGCAATGGGTTTGTGCTGTCATATATATCATGCCTTACTACCTCCAAGAAGACAGCCATGGTCTGTGTTCTACTCTGGTGCAAGATTGTGATGAGCACAAAAAAAACATTTCAACTTATTGCCCATATATATATATATATATATATATATATATATATATATATATATATATATACGTGGAAGCATTACCCATAATTGAATTAGCACAATGTCAATGTTTATTTGGTTGACACCAATTGATCAACAGAAACAGATGGTGAAGATGTGCACAAGATTGAAGATTTCCAAGGTGGGGAACTTTCCATTTCCCAGTAGATTGTGTTAATTTGGAGTTAGAATATATAATTAAAATATGGTGTGGGGGTACAGTGGCTTTTTCTCGTAGAAAACACTCTTTGTTGGTTAAGCCTACTCTGAAGAAATCCTTGGAGCATATGCTCTGTATGTTGTCATTCCGTGTTTCAATGTTTTTACATCATTACTCTGAAGAGTGACATTGTGCTCATTCAATCTATAATAATAGATCCATATATAGATACAAAGATAGGTAGTTATATGTGTATATAAAAATATGCATACATGCATCTTCACACACACACACACACACACACACACACACACACACACACACACACACACACACACACACACACACACACACACACACACACACACACACACACACACACACACACACAGATATACTTGGGGATTACTTTGAATATGTGTTCAACCAGAAAGTGAAGGGAGTAATGAAAATAGTAACATATTTCAGTTCCTGCACCATGATTGCTGAAAAAAGGAATGAATTGCTGCTTCTGGCTAATCAATTTCAAGATACTGCTGTCACACATGGAAATGTGTATGTGTGCATTTTTAAATACATACAGAAATATATATATATATGGGTTCAATTCTTTATTTTGAAATATCACAATCCCGAGATGCATAAAATCGAACTCATAATCCTGAGGATGTGAAATCTCAAAATTAAGAAATAAACCAAAAAAAAAAAGACATCTAAAACTATGTTTTTGCCGGGGAGCCCCCTTCACCCCCCACACCCCCTACAACTTAAATATACTAACTCAAAGATCGTGCTACATAGAAGAGAATGGGAATAAAATTCACTATACAGTGCAGAATGGGAACATTACCGTTCTCTTACTGTAGCGCAATTCAGAGCTAGTATATTTTAGTTGCAGGGGGTGTAGAGGACACAGCCTCCCACATGGGGGGTTGCAGGGGTGCTTGCCCCTCTCCAAAAACTTGGTTTTAGATTTCTTCTTTTTTTTTGGGGGGGGGGGGTTATTTTGTAATTTTGAGATTTCACAACCTTGGGATTATAAGTTCAATTTTATGCATCTCGGGATTGTGGTATTTCGAAATTAAGAAGTGAACCCATTTATATATAGAGATATAAAGATGTAATGTGTGTGTGTGTGTGTGTGTGTGTGTGTGTGTGTGTGTGTGTGTGTGTGTGTGTGTATATATATATATATATATATATATACATATATATATATCCCACTAGTCTAAATAAACATACCAACTCCCTACTAATAGCGCACCTAAATACTCGCAGTATAAATAACAAAATTGCCCACATTCACGCTCTACTTGAAACTCACTCAATTGACATTTTCTGCCTTACAGAAACTTGGTTAAAGCCAGGAATCAAGGATAACGAAATAATTCCTCCTGGTTTCAACATTCTAAGACAGGACCGCCTAAAGCGTAAGGGAGGAGGAGTAGCACTCCTTTACAAAAATGGACTCCAGATCTCCTCTATTAATGACATCCCACCCTTGCAAAATAAAGCTGAAATCCTTATCTCTAAACTGCAGATTAACCCTAAAAAATCCATCTATATAATTTGTCTCTATTTACCCCCTGGTAAAAACAGCATTATTATTGAAGAAATCCTCGGATGGGTGTCTACAAACTACCCACAAGAAACAATAGTACTAGGTGACTTCAATTATGACTGGAAAACCATTAATACCATCAACCCCTCCACACACATTAATCTTCATGGTTTTACCCAAACTATAAACCAAACGACCAGAATTAACAAACCTAATAACAAAGAAAGTACCTTAGACTGGATACTCACAAATAAAGACTCAACCACTTACAAAGTGGGTACCTTACCAGATGATCTTAGTGATCACATGCTCACCTACATAATAAGACAAAAAAATGATATCTTTATCACCCCAACATATAGAACAATTCGGTCTAAGAAACAATTCAACCCCAAACTCTTCCAGAATGAACTTAGAGCTTGTGATTGGAAACCTGTTAAAAACCTTCCACTCAATGAAGCTGTGACATATTTTAACTCACAATTTCTTGCCATCCTAGATAGGCATGCGCCCCAACGATCTATAAGAATGAAATTCAAACCAGCCCCATGGCTAACACTTGAAACTAAGAATAAAATACTACAAAGAAATAAGGCTTGGCATAACTGGAGAACTAACAAAACCTCTCCTGATAGACAAATCTTTAGACAATCAAGGAATATGACGAAAAGGGCTATACTAACTGACAAAAAGAACTACTATAGCAAGCTTCAACAAACTCACCAAAAGCAACCTCAGAAATTCTGGGCAAGCATCAATAGTCTCCTTAAACCTGGTCACTGTAGTACACCATCTCCTCATGTTGCTGACCAAAACACCCCACTCCAAACTGCAAATAATTTCAACACTTACTTTACAGAGACCATCCAGTCCTTGGCTAGCCAGCTTTCTTCTGATAATATGAACCTAACTTCCCATAGTTCTATAACCCTACCAACTTTCACATTCCACCCCATCTCTACTAACTCTATCTATAAAATCCTCATAAAGCTTAAACCTTCTTCCCCCTCAGCAGACCAACTACCTGCTGAGTACCTGCAAATAGCAGCAAATTCCATTGCCTTTCCCATATCCATCCTGCTAAATAGAACCATTAATGAAGGTATCATCCCAGATATTTGGAAGGTCTCCCATATCATCCCACTTCATAAAGGTGGAAAATCCACTGATTATTCCAACTACAGACCAATAGCTCTTCTTTCACCCTTAGCTAAAGTCATGGAAAAATGTATTCACCATCAGTTACTTAACCACTTAATGAAACACAATATTTTGGCTACTTGCCAACATGGCTTTAGGCCATTTCACAGCACCACCACCGCCCTTCTATCCTTCACTGATACCATCAATAAAAACCGTAATAACAGCACCATCTCTTCTGCTCTCTTCATTGACTTGTCAAAGGCTTTTGATATGGTCAACCATCCCCTACTGATAAATACCCTAGAACTTCTGGCCCTCGACCCCCCAGCTATTCAATGGTTCAAATCTTACCTTAACAATAGGCAACAAGCAGTTGTCTGGCAAAATAAACTATCATCCCTTCTACCAGTCTCCATAGGAGTCCCCCAGGGCTCAATTCTAGGACCTCTTCTTTTTTCTCTCTTTATCAACGACCTTCACATTGCAGTCCCTGAGGCCACCTGTATTCAATATGCTGACGATTCAACACTTATATGCTACGCTAACTCCACCTCAGACCTCCACTACATAACCCAAAGGGTATTTAACATGGTTGAAGAATGGTTCTCAATGCCAAAAAAACCAAGCTGCTACTATTCAACACTTATATGCTACGCTAACTCCACCTCAGACCTCCACTACATAACCCAAAGGGTATTTAAAATGGTTGAAGAATGGTTCCTAAAACGTTGCCTTCTTCTCAATGCCAAAAAAACCAAGCTGCTACTATTTCCACCTACCAATAGGTCCCCACCTATTGATCTCTATTGTATCTAGCAAAGGCACCCTGATAACACCTGAACAATCTACCAAACTGCTAGGAGTGACTATCGACAACAACCTCTCCTATGATATTCACATTAACAACACCATACAAGCAGTGAACAGAAAAATTGGTTCCTTATACAGAATCAAACCTTTCCTTACTCCTCAAGCCAGAACCACCATTGCCCACTCTCACTTAATCTCTACACTTCTCTATGCTTCATCTATTTATACTAATTTAAAAGAACTAACCTCCAAAAATTTCTCATGCCTATAACAATATCGCCAGGTTTGCTACCAGCAACCCATACAAAACACACCATTGTCTTAATCTTAAGCAACTCAACTGGCTTGAATTACCTAACTTACTAACATTTTCTCAACTCATCATTGCTCATAAAATCTTTTATCAACCTAAAAATACTCCGATTCTCACTAACCTTATCACCCCATACACAAATCTAACTTCACTTCGTTCCTCTGCTAGATTACTTGTCTGTACTATGAAGTCTAATAACTTGTCAGGTGATAGCATTTTCTCAAATACTGTTGGTAAACAATGGAACCTCCTACCAACAGACCTAACTCAAATACCATCCCTTTCTCTCTTTAAACTAAGACTCAAACTTCACCTAAAATCTCACTGGATATGCCCCTGCACAAACCCTGACTAACTGCCTCCTCCTTCACTTCTATCTTCCTACTCCCTAGGGTCCACCTTGACCCTTTACCCCACTAATGTAGATTACTGATCTCATTTCCTTGCTCTAGGACTTCTCCTCTCTTCTACCTACTTCCTCTTCAACGTTCCTATTTCTCTCCTGTTTACAAAGGTTTGCATAGAATTTTAATATTTTTTTTCCCTCCATACTCTGTTTTTCAACGTTTAAAATTGCTAATGTAATTTCCAATATTAATCTTTATTTTGTATAAATGTTTTTCTGGAGCTTTTCTCCTCGGGCCTCTACTGAAAATGGACATGTATCCAGTTAGACTAGCCCGGTCAACAAATGTAAAATAAATAAATAAAAATAAATATATATATATATATATATATATATATATATATATATATATATATATACATATTTCAATATATATATATATATAGAGAGAGAGAGAGAGAGAGATACTAAATCCACATGTAACAAGTTATAATTAACAGTCCCTGCACTGTGATCATAGAACTGCTTTAGCAGCCATGATAATGTATTCCAACCCCCTGCTCCCCATTACTGAAATAAGAAAGAAAGAACAAAATAAATGGAATATAGCTGTTGAAAATGTGTTCTTATACCACTGTACATAGATATATCTTGGTTCCTGACAATATTCAAAGAAATACATTTAAATGAATGAGAGAAAAACAATCTCTTTAGGTCAAAGCATCTGCTTTTCTTGGTGTCTCAAGTCAAATGTCTAGAGATTGGCAAGTAAGCACTGAGATCAATTGCTCTGAGCAAATGACCTCAAATGCTACCTCATAAGGTAACAGGACATGTATTGGGTATACATGTTATATTACTGTATTAGTCTGCTGAAAGTAAGAAGTTATGACTGTGAATAGCCTGACCCTTATTTCTGGGTTTTGTTTTCCTGGTTAATTTCATGGGAAGTTGTATGGTAACTGTTTGCTTCTGTAATTAAAATGCTAGTGAAATAATTAACCCTTAAATGTCTTGAGGGTGGAATTTTTATCACCATCAATATAATAATAATAATAATAATAATAATAATTATTATTATTATTATTATTATTATTATTTTCCCATTTTAAAACTAAAACAGATATGCTTAAACTCAATTTATCATGTTATTTACTATTCTGTCCTTTTATCATGGTGCCGGGATAAATCATGACCTAAAATGCATTTCTAAACATTTGAACCCTTAACCAGTATATGAAAGAATCATTAAATTAGTATAACATATATTTATGTCTCTGTTGCAACATTTGATGTCTATTCAGAGCCTAATTAGCAATGTACTATCCATTGAAAATATCTGCAGTAAGGAATGTATTCCACTGAGCAGTTCAGATAATTGTTCAGCTGCATAAAGTAACATGGATACTCACAACTGCTCATGTTAATGAACATAGTTGAAAGCTTGTGTTCACCAATCATTATAGAGATAAGCAAAAAGGAGTTAGCAGACAAAGCTTTGGGATTTGTGCTTGTGTGTGTGCCTGTGACTGCATGTGTGAGTATCTGCCTTTGAGGTCACTGTAGAGGTGAGGTAAAGGGCAAAGTAGGTAGGTGCGTGTGTGTGTGTGTGTGTGTGTCTGTGTGTCTGTGTGTTTGTAAATAGGGGATTGGGCGAGTGTGTTCATAAGTGTGATCAGGTGGGGGGATTTTGTGTGTGTGTGTGTGTGTGTGTGTGTGTGTGTGTGTGTGTGTGTGTGTGTGTGTGTGTGTGTGTGTGTGTGTGTGCGTGTATGTGTGTGTGTGTGTGTGTGTGTGTGTGTGTGTGTGTGTGTGTGTGTGTGTGTGTGTGTGTGTGTGTGTGTGTGTGTGTGTGTGTGTGTGTGTGTGTGTGTGTGTGTGTATGTGTGTGTGTGTTTGTGTTTGAATGTGTGTATGTGTGTGTGGGCGAGTAAATGAGAGAGAGTGCCTGTGATAATGCGATGCATGGACCACCAATGATAACTACTGCAGAAGAGTGCTGATTATCAGTAGTGACAGTTAAGGGCAATTTAGAGACATAAAATTAGACAATAATGAGGTTTTCCTCATTACAGTTAACATGTCTCTGGATCGCAAATTGCTGCATCATATAAACAGTCCCTTTTTATCTCAGCCCTAACCAACTGCACTGGGATTCTATCCGAATCCTTGAACATTACTTATACAAAGTATTTTTTTGGTTGTTTCAGCAGCTAATGAATGGCAGGTTATTCTCTTGTCTATGTAGCAAAGGCTTTTGTCAAACAGACTAATAGTACTAATTGCATACCAGGCAACACTACTTACTAGTTATCTTTAAAATTCTTCACTTTTCACTTAAAGAGCTGGTCACAGTCCCTTCCAACTAAATTATAATTGCAATTATACAATCTAAAAGAGATTATTCCCAATAAATCAAAGACTATATTTTCGAACATTAGCATCAGTGTTATCTCATTAAACTGTTTTCCATTTTATTCTAAGATTACAAAGTAAATAAGTATTTCTTATAATGACCAGTTTGTTTTTTTTAGTTTCATTATTTTCAAAAAAAAAAAACTTAAACCATATCATCCATTACAAGAAGGTGAACTAATTACATTTGAACAAATGAATACACTTATCTCTAAATGTGTAAGCATTTATCAGTTGCTGTTTAGTAAAAAAGTCAAATAAATTGTGGCACTTTTGGTGTACAGCACTGGAGGAACTCCCTCCTGTAAGAAGAGAAGAGAAGACTTCGACTTCATAGTATAACTCAAATGTTACTTTTTATCTCCTAATATGATGCAAAATATATTCACTTTAGTTTCACATTCAAACTAGAGATATGATAGGTCAGAATCTAGCTGGAAACTGCTTCCATATTAGTTTTGTCAATACTTGATTCTGTTCTAGGAATCTATTCAACAAATTATATAAATAAATCAGGAAGGTGGTGTCATTTTGAAACAATGGATTATGCTTCTAAGTTTCAGAATCACAGAAATGGTTCATGACATATGAAAAGGCCTGGTGAGTGTTGTTAATAGCAAGAGGTTCAAAATGCATTACTACATCAAGGAAGTAACCGATTTCTCATTCTTACTGTGATGTCCACACTCTGGGCCAGTAATAAAGAAGCCTGAATCCTCATCACTGGCACTGGAGAGGGACGTTCAGTTGGAACAAAAATGGATGCACCCAGTATTTCTAGGGGTCCCTATTAAATTATTGAACATTTCTAAGTTCGAATATCATATGGTCGACACCATATGATCGAACTTTGAAAAGTTTGAAGGTGAAAGGCAATGACTCTGCACAGAATGGGAACATTTCCCTTTTCTGCACTGAAGTGTGGTCTCAGAGTTGGTATATTTAAAATAGGGGGTATGTGGGGGTGCAGTGGGGCTTGCCCCCCTACTCAGAGCATTAAGGTAAGTGTTTTTTTACATTTTTATTATATATTCAAAGATTCAAGTTTCGCTCATATGTTGTCAAACATATGAGGTTCAAAATGTTGAAGCTTTGAATATATAATATAGACCGTATTTCCAGATGCAGATGTCTTCAACAAACATAATTTCCCTTATGTATACACAGGTAACACAGTCAACCCAGGGGATGTGTCCTCTCTGTCTTCAGATCCCCCGTGAGACTTCCAACTGGCACAGCTGTAATGTTGGGTCCTTAGCCAAGTGTCCAACCCAAGTGTTCCAGCACCCTCTCTGTGAAACCAGTGCTCATGTCCCTACTCCAAGCAGCTGACACACACACTCTTTGAGATTTGATTTTCACGCACACACACACACACACACACACACACACACACACACACACACACACACACACACACACACACACACACACCTGGGAAAGGCTGGCACAGACTTATTAGCTATGCCCCCTTCTTCCCAGGCTGTAAGGTAGTTACAGCCAGCAGACACTCCAAAGACAGCTAGTCTAAGGCTCTTACAAGGTACCCAATTATAGTGAGTGAAATTAATGTTAATACAAATGGTAATGCTAACCTAACAACAAGCCTTTCAGGAGTGACTGCAGTGTCACCAAATAGCTATAAGTCCTGTCAAAGTTTAAAATATTCTCTAAAGAATCAGCCACAATGAAAAGTGTAAATATATTTAATAATAAGTACTAAAACAACATGAAAATACAAAATATCTATTTACAATAAACACCAGAGTTATAATCACAGGAAATATTAAAATAACACAGATGAATAGATTCACACAGATACAAAAAAACTGTACTTAACTAACCTAAGTATATTTTCCTGACTAATCTAAAGAATTACCATTCCCTGGTTCACTTACTACAACAAGACAAATGAAGTAGCTTAGCAAGGCGTCTATGTCAGGTTTCCAAAACACAGTGCCATAAGACTTCACTCTCATCTAGTATTAGAACATTATTTTTCTCCTAGATTAGAGAATTATATCACTTACATCTGGTCATCTGACTTCTTGTTCCCATGCATTCCCCACCCCCTTGGCTAGAAGCTGTCACGATTTAGCACCTATGTGTAAATAACACACACACACACACACACACACACACACACACACACACACACGCGCGCCCGCGCGCAAACAAGCACACACACACATATATACACACAGAATCTTGGTAAGATCTCTTGCAGCTCCTAGAAGTCATAAAACCATAAAACACGTCCACTCTTCCTACAGGAGCTAATACACCATACGTCTTACAGTCACTGTATCACTGACGTAATTCAAAACTGTGAGATAACATCTTTATGGCTTAAGCCCAGTAATTTAATTTTATTGTATTTTCCAAATTTAGGTGGAGCTGAGATTAACCTCTTCTCTTCCAATATTCTCTGTTAAAACATATACATTTAAACAGTTATAATAATGCATGTACATTTCTTTTTCTCACCAGAAGGGCACACTGCTGATACATTTTTAACATAAGCAGCTTTACAAATACATTTTTAACACAAGCATTTGCACATATCAGTTTGATATACAAATGACATATAATTCTTTACAAAATTCCAGCTAGCTGTGCTGATGTATGTTAAACATCCACTGCCCTACTTTTCCTGGCAGAGCTGGAAATACCTCACATTGTTACTTCTCTCCCCACTTTGGAACACTCAAGCTAGTTTTTCAAGTGACCCTTGAGAAACATTGTCTGAGAGGAATGTGCCTACCTTGGAATACATTAACCCATACCATGTCTTGAGAACCCATCTGGATTTTCATTGCTGACCCCACTACAGTGCTGCAGTGTCATGTCATGTGTCTGAAATGTAGATCACAGCATGTGTATGTACCATTAAGAAGCATTTCCAGATTTAAGTATGTGCATATAAACAGTGAGCACATGCAGGCAGCAGTGCCATTTTGAGAGAACAGCAAGTGTTAACATGTATGAGTGTGGTAGTTAGTCTGTTTATAAGTTTATTTAAGTTTAGGTTACAATGTCTCATTCCTGATGTGTTTGTGTGTAATAAAGCTGCTTGAACTGAATCCATGAATGCTCATTTGTTTTATCCTGACCAGACAAGTGACATGGTGTCAGAACTGGGATTAAGGGATCAACTTCTTCAAGCCATGAGGTGCAGACTTGAAGGTGAAGTTAGATTAAGCTGGAGTGAAATGGAGCTCAGACAAACAGAAAGGGCCAGAAATGCACTTAAGGTAAAAAAAAGTTCACAAATGATTCATTTGGCAAAGAAAATAAAAGAGAGAATTTTACGTCATAACGTGTTATTAATCAACCGAGTAGCACAAAATGTATTTTTAATCAAATGAAAGGCAGAAAAATGCATTATTAATTAAAAGAAATGGGACTCAGCATTATCTTTGGTTTGCATCAAGAACATGGTTAAAGCAACTGCATGTTTTTTAGTAGAAGACCAGGTTTGGGTGCAAACTACTATGTCACATTGACCAAAGTCATTCAAAGCATAACTAGAGATGTTTGAAGTATCTCAGGCTGTGCACACTCTTTGCAGAGTGTGAACTTTATTACAGTGCAATTATTTCCAAGAGTTTGCTGTGTGAAAAGTACAGTTATATCGCAAAGTGCAGTCAAAGTGCAGCCTTTTTGAAAGTTTCTTGTGCTGTGTACATTTATTCACATAATGACTCCATTCCAAAATGTTCCTTACACTGTGCAGAGTTATTTCGCAAAAGTACAGCCATTTTGAAAGGTTCTTGTGCTGTGTACAGTTTATTCAGAAAGTACAGTGCATTCATTTTGAAGTGTTTCTTATTCTGAGCTTCTTCTGCTTTGTACAGTTTATTCAGAAAGTACAGTCATTTTCAAGTATTTCTTACACTGATAAGAAGTGGTTTCATAAAGTACAGTGATTTCAAAGTGTTCTTGTGCTACAGAGACTTATTTTGCAAAGTACAGTTATTTCAAAGAGTTTGTTGTGCTACTGGGCATAATTACAAGTACTGGCATAACGTTCTGACATATATATTTATGTGTGTTTGTTCATACATAATTTCAGGCACCTTCACTAGTGTGTTGCTATGGCAGAGACATTTTGCAGTCTAAGTTTACTTGTGTTTGATCATAATATAGCAGAGCATTGGACAGTATTTGAGCAGGAATATTATATTTTTATACAAGTAACTTTTTCTGACAAAGATGCACGTACAAGGGCATTAATTTTGCTTATCTTAGCTGTGTCAGAGGCTATTGAAAGAGAACATTCATTTGTGTATGTACTAGCAGTATATGCAGGAGAGGGGGGCAACTGCCATGTTGTGGTATCAGCTGAATCAAGGGAGGAACCTGAGTGCTTAAAATGTAAATTTAGAGAAATGAACAACCCCCAGACAAATGTTACATTAGAGAGGCACTTACTTTATACAAGAGACCAAAAACCAGGTGAAACTTTTGCAGCTTTTATTAATGAATTGAGAAACAAAGGCAAAACATGCAGATGTGTTAACTTGAAAGATGAGTTAATAAAGGACAGGCTTGTGTGTGGTGTTAATAGTGCTGCAGTGAGAAAGATTTACTTTTTGACAGTGATTTGATGTTAAGCAAAGCCATAGAGATTTGTCAAATCCATGAGCTCACAGAAAGGCACACCAGTATGCTTGCAAGTGATAACAACATCCTTTCAGCAGCCTCTAGAGCAAATGCAGACAGCATGCAACATGTGGCAATCAGAAACAGGCCTAAGCAGATGGCAGCAGCAACCCCTGTGGGTCTGGGAGGGAGAACCCATAGCTTTATAGCAAGTTCTAAGACTAGATCACTAAACAGGGCATGCTCAGTACAGTATAAGAGTGAGACAGCAAAACCCCTGTTGTAACTGTGGTGCCAGTTATGAGGCTAAAAGAGAGAAGTGCTTAGCATTTGGTCAGCAATGCCACAAGTGTAAAAATGGAATAATTTTCAAAAGTTTTGTAAATCAAGCAAGCCTCATTCAGTTATTAAGAAAGGCTACTCAAGAAAGCATGTGTATCATATAGAAAGCTGCAACCCTACTTCCTATGTAGATGATGTATCATTGGTCGGTGAAAAGGTTAATGCAGTATATTTGCTGGCAAAGTATGAAATATTTTGTACTGTCCAAAGTAGACACTGGTTCAAAGTGTAATGGGATGTCAGCAAAAACATTTGCTAAAATGAGTGCTGGTGAGCAACTTAATTTGGCCAATTGTGCAAATCTTGTTGCTAATGGAGGTGAAGAGATTCAAACCAAGGGCTCAGTAGTGCTTTCATGCTATTCGGCTAGGAACAGTTACAGCTTGCAATTTTATGTACTCAGAACACCTGTGCAGTCATTATTAAGTCTCAGAGACAGTTTAAGAATTAAACTGCTTTTTTTAGCATATGTCCCAGTTCCAGCTTTGCTGATGCTATTTTCTCAGAGTATGCTGATGTTTTCAATGACAAGCTAGGTAAACTTCCAGTTGTGCACTCCATGAAAGTCAACCCAGAGGTCAGTTCAGTGGTCAGACCAGCAAAAAGAGTTCCAATAGCTATGCAAGATAAAGTCAAGGTCAGACAAATTGGTGCAGCAAGGTGTGATTTGTCCATTCACAGAACCAACTGAGTTGGTGTCTTCCACAGTAGCTGCTCATAAGAAAAGTTCATATGAAATCAAAATATGCACTGACCCAAGAGACTTGAACAAGTCATTAAAAAGACCTCATCATCCTATGTGTACAGTTGAAGAAATTGCCACCCTCATGCCAAATGCCACTGTTTTTTTCTGTCTTAGATGCAAAGAGTTAATTTTGGCAAGTAATACTTGATTGCAAATCTTCACTGCTGTCTACATTCAGTACCCCATTTGGTAGATACAGATTCCTCAGGATGCCTTTTGGAATAAATTATGACTTTCAGCATGCAATGGAGCAATTTTTTGAAGGCTACCTGTGTGCAATAATAGTTGATGATTTACTGGGTGGAGGTAACGGTGAAGCAGAGCATGACAGAAACCTCAGGAAAGCTCTGGACAGACTGCATGAAGTGAATTTAAAGCTCAATCCTCTGAAATGCAAATTTAGACTGCCAGAAGTTACTTATGTAGGTCACTTATTTATCAGTACAGGCTTGTGACCAGACCCTTCCAATCAAGCAGCTATTCTTGAGATGCCAGCTCCAGACAATGTCCAAGGCCTACATAATTTTCTTGGTATGGTTAACTATTTGAGCAAATTTATCACTGACTTTAGTGAACTATCAGCACCTTTAAGAGAGCTTACAGGCAAAAATGTTGCCTGGTCATGGTTAGAACAACACCAAAGAGCATTTGATAACCTCAAACAGCAAATTGCTAACCCACCTACATTAAGATAGTATGATGTCCACAAACCAATAGTTCTTTCCTGTGATGCTTCAAAGTTTGGTCTTGGTGCAGTTATTCTTCAAGAGGATAGACCTGTTACCTATGCATCTAGAACTCTTACCCAAACTGAGATGCAATATGCTCAGGTTGAGAAGGAACTATTGGCAGTTGTGTTCACGTGTTCGAAGTTCCATGATTATATTTATTGCTGAGCTATCCAGATAGAAACTGACCATCAGCCTCTAGTCATTATTTTAAAGAAGCCTATGCATTTAGCACCAATAAGACTACAAAGAACGATGCTCAAATTACAAAACTATAATTTCAAAATGGTCTATACAAATGGCAAACTTCTTTATCTGTCTTGTACCTTATCCAGATTGTCCAGAAATACCATGGAACAGCTTGATGCAGAGAATTTTGACCTTGATATCATGGAAGTGCATAATTTTCCTACCAGGAGACTTGATGAGCAAAGAGATTATACAAAGAGTGATCCAATTTTGCAAAAGTTCCACCACTTCATCAATGTTGGATGGCCATCAAAGCAATCCTGTGTACTGCCAGAAGTGCAACCTTACTTTCCATGCAGAGATGAGATGCTGATGGAAGATGGTATCATTTTCAAAGGTCCAAAAGATATTCTTCCTCCTTCCTCTCATTGTGAATTCATTCAGATTTTGCATCATGGCCACCCAGTTTCTGGTTCTACCAAAAGAAGGGCGATAGTACTAGTATTTTCGCCTTCTCTACTAAAAGACATTGATAAAGTGTTTCCTCTTGTTCAGTGTGCAACAGTACTAAGCTGCATTTTCAAAAAGAGCCACTTCATCTATGCCAAATTCCTGAACTACCTTGGTCAACAGTAACAACTGACATATTTGAGTTTAACAATCAGCATTACTTAGTGTTGGTAGACTCTTATTTGAACTGGTTTGAGATCGATTTGCTACATAACCTAAGATCCAGTACTGTTATTACTAAGATGAAACATCATTTATCAGTCCATGGTAGTCTACACAAAGTTATTTCTGACAACGGTTCTCAGTTTACCAGTCAACTGTTTCAGAGATTTGCAAAAGAGTGGGACTTTATTCATGTTTCTAGTAGTTCTGAATGCTCACAGTCAAACGGCCTTGCTGGACATGCAGTACAGAGTGCAAAGCAATTACTAGACTGGTCAAAGCATGACAATACTGATATCTTCTTGAATTTAATTAATATCAGAAATATACTCCGTGACAACCTATTTGGCTCACTTGCTCAGAGAGTTTTGTCTAGGCAAACCAGAACAACCTTGCCTATCTGTTCTAGTTTGTTGGTGCCTAATGCTAAAAACAACAGAACAATCAAAGCCCACCTTTTTAAGAAGCGTTCTTCTCAGAAGTCTAGCTATGATAAAATGAGCAGATTTCTTCGTCCGTTAAAAGAAGGAGAGACAGTGAGGATGCAAACAGCGAAAGGCTTTTATCAAATTGGTCAAGTGAGAGGTATATGTGCCACGCCAAGATCCTACTTAGTGGAATTAGAGGGTATAGAATACAGGAGAAACCACAGACATCTTCTTACTGTGTCAGAAATGATATCACAGCATCATACCTGTGATACAGACTGTAGATCTCAGAGCAACTCTGACAATGTTCATAGAGAAGAACATGTCTCAGTATCCATTTAAGTTCCTGATGATGCCCCAGTTTGTCCCCAAAGCTGAAGATTCCTTGAAGACAGTCCCAGTTGCTAGACCCAATATTGACTTTTATGTTACATGATTAGGTTGTATTTCAGACCTAGTGTAAAATACACAGCAATCTGAACATGATTCTTATATATGAGTCTGATTTTGTATGATTGCATGTCAGATAACTAGTTCTGTATAATTGCATGTCAAAAGATCATTTCTGTAAATTGCATATCATTGAATACTGTCATTTAGTATATGGACTATTTCTCAAAGAGGGAGGATGTACATCAGAGCATGTGTATGTACCTTTAAGAAGCATTTCCAGATGTAAGCACATGCATATAAATAGTGAACACGTGCAGGCAGCAGTGCCATTTTGAGACAACAGACAGAGATTTAACATGTATGAGTGTGGGTAGTCAGTCTGTTTATATGTTTATTTAAGTTTAATTTACAATGCCTCATTCCTGATGTGTTTGTGTATAATAAAGCTGCTTGAACTGAACTCACAAATGTTCGTCTGTTTTATCCTGACCCGACGAGTGAATCCTATAACCTTATGGTCCACCTTAGTAACTTGGCATTTTGCTGGCTGGCTCCATGTAGCTGTAGATCTCCCTCAAACTCCTCCTGACTCCTATTGTAAATACTTAGCAGCAGGGCCTCCCTACCATGGTAAGGCTTCATCATGTTAACATGGTACAATTTAGCCCCTGTCTCTTGCCTAGCAGTTCTACCATGTAGTTAACATCATTGATCTTCCTTACCATTTTGAAGGGTCCCTTCCTAGCTGCCTGCACATTATTTTGTCTGACAGGAATGAGAACCATAACTTGCTGTTCCACAGCATATTGTTGGGCTCTAACATTCCTGTCATATCAGAAATTTTTATGCTGTTGGGCTCTTTTCAGGTTCTCCTGGGTCAAGCCCATGAGCTCCCTAAGCCTCTTCCTGGGTTTTAGGACATATGCCACAACAGATTTCTTGTGAGATTCACACTCACCCTCCCACTCATCACTAATCAAATCTAAAGGCCCCCTTCATCCTATGCCCATACAGCTACTCAAAGGGTGAAAAATCTGTGGAAATGACAAATTGTCCCACTCTCTCTTAAACTGGTCTGCAAGTGGCTGCATCATGGTATTTAGCGTAGAGTTTGATCTCTCCATCAGATCATTAGTCTAGGGATGGTAGGCGGTGTTTCTTAGATGCTTCACCCCCAGTACTTCCGCAGACAAGCCTGTGGGTCTAACATGAAATTGGCACTTCTGTCAGTCAGTATTTCTCTCGGGGAAACCTACCCTGCTGAAAATCTCTAACAAAGAATTTGCCACCTTCTCTGCCTCAATGGAAGACAGAGACACCACCTCAGGGTATCTAGTAGCAGAACCTACTGACACCAAGATATACTTCTTCCCTGCGGAACTTGGGCTACTCATATACCCCACCATATCTATAACTACCCTCTTAAATGGCTCCTCAATGACAGGCAAAGGCATCAAAGAAGCTTTGACTTTGTCTCCTGCCTTGTCTACTTTTTGGCACTACTCACAGATCCTGCAGTACCCTGTTACATCCCTTGCAATCCCAGGTCAATGAAAGTTCTGTATAAAACTTCTCTTGGTCTGCTTTATACCCATATGACCCGCAAAAGGAATGTCATGGGCTATGGTTAGAAGTGCCAGATGGTAGGCTCTAGGCACTAGCCAACTGCTGCATTACCTCACCCTCTAGCTCTCCCTCAGGGGTCCACTCTCTATATAGTAACACTTTATTCCAGTATACAGAGTTCCCTTTTCCTTGAGAATCATCTGCCTCTCTAGCTACTTCTCTCACGCCTCTTAGTGAAGGATCTGAGAGCTGAGCCTGTCTCAGATCTATCCTTGTAACTCTTCCCAGCTACCCTTCCATGGGAATTCTGGTATCTTCTGACAGCGGTGCCTCACTGTCAGCCTGGGTACTACCACTCACTTCTGCCCTTGCAGTCACTCTGTCTAAGGGAACATCAGTACCTACCAGCTGTGGCTCACCTTTAAGCTTGCTGTTACAGGGTAGCTCCCTCCTTGAAATAGCCACCTCACAAGCCCTGGCTTCAGGTGTAAGGTCTGTCAGGGCTACCAGACCCACATGCCTGTCCCCAAGCCTGACTGCATGTAACTGCATGCACACAAGGTACTGCATTATCAAAGTCATTCCCTATCAAGACATCTGCAGGGATATCCTCAAACACACCTACTTGTTTGCTTCCTTTTCCACCCTCCTCAAGGTGAACACTGATCAAAGGCATTTGGAATGGGATCCCTCCTAAAGCTCAAAATGGAGTAGACTGTCCACCATGGGTACTCTTATATTCATGTGCAGCACTGGGCACTGGGTATCCCCTTCCTGTGCAATCATGCCCTACTTGCTACATAGAGATCCCCTTTTTTCCCCAGCTCATCTGCAAAGTTACACTGTCGGTCTGCCAGCCAGATTCTCATGTCCTCAGGCAAAGTGCTAAGGGCTTACTCCTTCACCAAAAGGTCTGCCAGCCCTTCAAAAGAGGTGACCTGGCACCCGCTCACCCACCTATGAAAATAAGTGCTTAACTCAGCAATATAATCATACACACTTTTATCTGCTTTCAGTCTATGCTCACAAAACTTTTTTCTATAAGCTTCAGGTGCTAACTTAAACATTCAAGTAAACATTCCTTTATGGTGTCATAGTTTAAACAATCAGTATCAGATAATGTAGAAACAGCAGTTACAGTTTTACCATGGAATAAGGGGTTCAGGAACTGTACCCAGAACCCTTGGTCAACATTATACTGCTTACATACTCTTTCAAATATATGAATAAAACTATCAAAATGATTATACTCTCTAAAGTGTGGAAGAAAATTATTAACGTTTATTGCTTTTGGGGTTTAGTTATTCCCTTCCCCATTACCTCCATGACCCTGGAAAAAAGTCAGCCTCTCCCTCTCACGTTGATATTGCTTCTCATTTTCTTCAACCTCCAAATGCCACCGTTTCTCTGTTGATTCTAATTCCCAATGTTTGACATCTAGATTAAGTCTCTTTAACTCCAAATGGATTTTTAAATCTTCTGAGAAAAAGGTGAACTGTCCTGTTTCTGAGGGCTGCAAATTCCCATCAGCAGACTGGTTATCCTCCTGGCTGCTGGTCTGAGCTGTGATTAAGGCTGAAATGAATTCCTCTTTAGTCAGGTTGGCATGCACCAGTCGTTTGGCTTCACATACCTTGGCCAACTGGTTCTTTGTCAGCTTGCCATAATCCTCTGCTGACATCTTTGTCTGCTTTCCCTGAATAAACTAAACTAAGAAAAAATAAATACAACCTTTTAGGAAATTAAACTCTGAATGTTTACCTTTACTTCTCACCAGTATGTGACATCCCCACTCTGGGCCAGTAATCAAGGAGGCTGAATCCTCACCACTGGCTACACTGAGTATTTTCAGATACAGGTCTCTACATCAAGCACAGTTTTTATTAAGAGCACACAGGGACCACATCAGTCTGGGGCTGGGTACTTTCTATTTGTCTCCAGATCCCTAATAAGACTCCCCACCCCACTGGCACAGCTGTAGGGTTGGTTCCTCAGCTGAGTGTTCAAAGTCCTCCAGCACCCTCTCTGTGAAACCAGTGCTTTGTGTTCCTGCTCCAAGCAGCTGACATACACACTCTTTGAGATTTGATTTTCACACACACACACACACACACACACACACACACACACACACACACACACACACACACACACACACACACTTGGGAAAGCTTGTCACAGATTTACTAGTTGTGCCCACTTCTGCACAGACTATAAGGTGGTGACTGCCACCAGACAACCCAAAGCCAGCTACTCTGAGGCTCTTACAAGGGTACACAAATACATTGAGTGAATTTAGTATTAATATAAATGGTAATGTTGACCACAC
Source organism: Protopterus annectens (assembly GCF_019279795.1). NCBI lineage: Eukaryota > Metazoa > Chordata > Ceratodontiformes > Protopteridae > Protopterus > Protopterus annectens. The sequence goes on from NC_056728.1 coordinate 553,966,198, forward strand.
AGCAAGGAATTAGGAGTGGCCACGGTGTCATCAAAGAGATATAAATCCTCTCAAGGTTTAAAATATTCTCTAAAGGACCAGCCACAATAAAAAGTTTAAGCATACTTAAATAATAAAAGACCATGAAAATACTAAATATCTACTTACAATAAACACCATAGTTTCATTCACAGCAAATATTAAAATAACACAAATGAATAGATTCACACAGATACAAAAAAACAGTACTTGACTAATCTCACTATATTTCCTGACTGATCTAAAGAATTACTATTTCCTGGTTCACTTACATGGCAAGATGAACTAAGTCTGTGAGCCTTCTATGTCAGGTTTCCAAAACAGAGTGCCATGAATCTTCAGTCTTAACTAGTATTAAAATGTTATTTTTGTCCTAGATCACAGAATGACATCACATACTTCTGATCATCTGTCTTCTTGTTCCCATGCAACCCTCCTTGGCTAGAAGTTGTCAAGATTTAGCACCTATATGTCAATAATGCAAACACACGGAGCCTTGCTAAGATCTGCTGCAGCTCCTGGAAGTCATACAGCCACAGAACACTATTTTTCCTACAGGAGCTAATAAACCTTACTTTTTACAGACATTTGCATCTCTGGCTTCATTCAAAACTGTGAGATAACATCTTTATGCCCTAGGTCCAGTAATTTAATTTCTTATTATTACCACAAGTTCGCTGGAGCTGAGCTTAACCTCTTATCTTCCAGTATCCTCTGTTAAAACATACACATTTAAACAGTTAAAATAATGCATGCACATTTCGTTTTCTGACCAACTGGTCTCATGGTTGGTACATTTTTGACACAAGCTGGTTTACAAGTGCATTTTTAAATACAAGCATATGTACAAAACAGTTCAATATACCAACAACATATTATTCTTTAAAAATTCCAACTAGCTGTGCTGGCATATGTTACACATCCACTGCCCTACTACTCCTGGCATACCTGGCAATACACGACCAAAAAGATACAAAAAGAATAGCTGGAAATACCATATGGAAATACCATATATCGTCACACTTATTGTTAGTGGTTCTCTCATGTTATGAATCACAGTTGTATTGAACTGAAAGTTCCAACCATGAGTAATAAAATGGGTGATCAGTAGAAATAGATGATTCCAGAGATGGACTTAGTTCTGATTTAACATTAATCTGTGGTGCTCTTTTATGATTCTTGCATCCTTACTATATAATGTATACTGCAGAAATGAGCTTCTGTTCATAAAGCCAGGCAAATCTATAGCTTATCCTTTTATAATATTCAATATTAATACAGTCAAATGCTTTTAATGACAATTGTTGCCTGTCCTGGTTTGTATCTTATTAGCTCTCTTCTTTAAATGTTCAGTCCTCGTATTTGTATGTCTTAGAACTCTTAAAGTGTTTTTCTAATGTATTTGTAATAATAAACATGTACTGTGTCATATAAAACTACTTGTTATCTGAATATTTAGTTTTAGAATAACTGACAGTTTAGAACTGTATGTTTTGCAGTGTATGATTGCACATAGAGTACTTTTTGGGGAACCTTAATACCTTTTTATTCCTTTGTCATGGTTTTCCCATTCCTCATTGTCTCATTTTCTTGCTTAAAATCTTAAACAGACCCTTTCAGTTTAAAAGCAGAAGCTCACACTACCTTTACAAATGTCAGCAAGGACTAATCTAGAAAAGATGATGCAACAGGAATTCTGTTAGATTGAATTCTGGCTTGTCCACATGTGGTTTTATTTGTAGAATTACATAAGAAAAATGTTCTGATATGCCCATTTGCAGTAGTTTGCTTAAAATGTTGTAATGTTGTATCCAAACTATTCTGAAAGAAAATAACCAACAACTATTTAGATTTTCTAAAAGACTTGATCCTAGAAATATAGACTCATAACTGCCTTTAAGGATTAGTAGTGTGTGAACTCCTCTTATTTATGGCTTTTGAGGATGTATATAGAAGAGTGTTACTGTATGTCCTGACTAACACTGGTGTGTAGTATACATTTTGATATACTGGGATTACTGGAAATGGAATCACTGTTTCTATATAAAATTATACAAGGTTATGAGACCATAACCATATAGAGCTTAGAACCCCTTCTTGCCAAAGTAATAAATAGCTCTTTGCAAAATTGTCCTCTAACTTTCAAACTTAAAAAAAAGAATGACCTTGCTTAATGGGATATATAGTACTAGATTTTATAATAAAATATTTATCACTTAAGATGATTTCTCCTTGGGATGCCATATTAAGCACACCTGGATATCTGGGCATTCACTTTAATTAGATGCCATAACATAATCCTATGTATAATTAATTGCACAAAATCTGCATCCCTTCTCAAAATACAACTATTTCCTTTGAGAAAGACAAAGTAATGTATTTGTGGAGGCACTGTGATTTTTTTTTTACATGGGCTATCTTAAAATCACAAAAGCAGAATCTAAAGCAAGCAGTTACCATATGCCCAGCTGGAGGGTCACTGGAATTTACCAGGAGTAAAAATTAAAAATTATACCAGCATTAGCCCATCATTGCTTTAGCTCACAATCCTTTAGAAACAAAATAAAAGCCATTTCTAAACTTCTTTGCACCTTTCTGAAATAACCCCAATAAAAAAGGAACATGTACATTCTGAGGGTCTTCAGCTTCAACCTAATTTGTTCACACAGAAACGAGATTCTAAAAGTCCTACTATCCTAGAACATTTTTGTATGGTTAACAAACCAAAGCAACTAGAACTCTTCACTAATATCTTCTCTCTGCTAGGCCTAGTAATCACAACCATTGCAGTCAAAATATACTTCATCCACATTACCCCATTTGTGAACATGTCCAAATAAACTTTAAACTCATCCAGACAATTTGCAATTCATTAAAAATGATTATTTTTGATCAAAATATTTGGACAAAAATCAATAAATTAAAAGCCCGACACATCTTCATGGGTTGATCACCTATTTACCTCTGCAAAGTTAATATTGCACTTGACAATCCTCTTGCTTCTTTTCCAACAAGAACACTCGTTCTTCTACCTACTTAACTGAAATTACTTGAAACTTCAACAAGCTGTCTTTATTCCTCCCACAGGGCGAGTATCAGAGAGACAGTCTCCTAGATCTGCTAGCTAAAGTGAATGTACTCAGTATTCTAAAAAGAAGCTATTGCAAGACATCAGACCAGTGAATAATAAATTGTATGTTTTAGTCTAGATAGTCAAAAAATCATAAACATCATAGGCTATTAATTAAGAAAAAGTAGTGAAATGTCAGCTAAGTGTTAATTTTGGAGTTTTTAGAATGATGCTGCTTGAGAGGCTTGATCACTGAGGCTGTCGAGAAGACATATAATAGCATTGTCAGTATATAAACATTAAATATTTATTTATTTATTTGGCAGTTGCCCATTCCCAGCAGAGGCCTAGGGAGAAAAGCTCCAAAATACAGTCAGATAGAGTTCATATTATTTACAATGTACAATAGCTGGAAGTTCATGATATCAAGTATACATAAAAGTGGTTTAAGATAACATATTGGTAGGCAAACATTTACAGTGAATAATACAAAATTAATCATAGTTTTTAATATTTACATAATCCATGAGGCTAACAATAGATAACAGTAGAATTCTATCATTAAAGAAAGAGCCAAATTTACTGATTATGTATTGCGTGATACAGATGGGAGGAGAGTAGGTGGACGAGGTAGGAATATGAGAGAAAGATATAGGGTGGGGTTGTGAGGTGTACAAAGTGAGTTGGATCAGTAGTAAGTGGTGTTCATTATTATGGGGAGAGGTAGGGTTAAGGAAAGAAGGTCTAATGGGGGGAGAGGAGTGGCATTAACAGAGGTATGAAAGATGGTAATAGGGTGGAGAGAGTATGTGAAGTATATAAAATTCTATGGAGGATGAAGCACGGGTATTGGTGGAAAGGCTATGGTACAGCAGGTATGAGAATCAGACAGGGGTAGAGCATGCACAAAGCCAGGAGTCAGTTAAGGGTGTCCTAAGACGTTTTTTGAAGTGTGTGGGAGTTCACAACAGTTAGAATGTGTTGTGGGATAGAGTTACAAGTCCTGGAGATACGGTTGGAGTACAGTGGGTCTTCAAAACTGTTATTAGCTTTTGTTACTTGTACTAAAAAATTGGCAGAGGATCTCGGGTGCCTTTTATTGGAGTAGGGTAGAAGTAGATTATGAACTGTTGAACACTTGTCAGGTTGGTGTATCACACCATGGGCAGTTGTAAGCTGAATGAAAGTTAAGAGGTTGGGTAACTCTAGCCAGTTAGGTTGACGTAGAGCTGCAGAGTGATGAGATGTATATGGGGAGTTTGAGGCAGATCTGGCTTTCTTATTATACCACTCTTCTAGTTTAACCAGGTCTGTTTTTTCAGGTTGGTGAAGATAGGAGAGGTGTAGAGAAGGGTGGAGAGTAGGTGGGATCTGGGAAGATTGTCTAATGGGGTTGGTGAGGCATATTTTAACTCTATATTGAGAACCTAGCTTTATGTGGACCTTTTTAATAGTTAGGGATAGGAGCTTGTCGAACTTCATGTTATTATTGATTGTGACACTGAGTAGCTTTGTTTGTGGTACAGTATCTATCATGGTATTGTTGCAAGAATGTTTCCTCCTTTTTCAGTCAAAAATACAAGAAAACCTGGTTCTAGGCTCTTACATGAAAATACAGGAGTTTACAGTGGATAGAAATTGCTGGAAATCAAGCATACTTCATTGCCATGTTGTTGGACTGATGTTCAATTGTCTGCAGAGTCTGTGAAGCCTACTACAGTCTCAGATATCTGTGAGTTAAGGATTTTAACCCTGCATGCTGCTAAGTGCCTGAAAATGAGATGGGAGGTGCTGGAACAGGCTGGATAAGCAAGAAAAGGAAGAGATATGAAAGAACAAGAAAAAGAGGATGTAGGGCTGTTACTGCTGCTAAACTAAAGGCAAACCCTCACAGGCCTGCATTGCCCAAAATACTGCTTACAATTGTACGTTTTCTTGACAACAAGATGGACTACTTAAGAATGGAACTCACTTCAAAGAACAAGGTGACAGACATTTGTTTAATTATGATTACTGAGGCATGGCTACACAGCAATATCAATGGCAATGCAGTTAATTTAGAGTTTCACACTGTATCTTGCAGACAGAAGCCAAGCACTGTGTCTAGGGGAGGAGTCTGGATTAATAACAGATGGTGCAGTAACTGTGTGGTCATTGTGTCTCACTGCTCTGAGAATTCTGAGTTTCTGTCTATGAAATGTAGACCTTTTTACATTCCTAGAGAGCTAAATGCTATCTGCATAACAGTGGTGTATATCCCATCTACTGCTAACACAAATGAGGCACTCACCAAATTGTACCAGTCTACCTGTGACATGCAGAATAAACACCCTGAGTTTGCTCATGTGATAACTGGTGATTTTGATCAGCCTGATCAGAAGTCAGTACTCCCCCCATTACTACCACCATGTAAACTTTCCAACAAGGGGTAGGAGTACCTTGGATAAAGTGTACACCAATATAAAGCAAACCTACAAAGCAGTGCTGCATCCAGACCTTGCCAGCTTGAATCATCATTCTATTGTGCTGGTGCCTGCTTATAAACCTGCTCTGGTCAGGGAGAAACCCACGGTGAAACAGATCAGAATTTAGCCTGAGGGAGCATTATCAGCTTTCCAGGATTGTTTTGAGTGTACTAACTGGAGCATTTTCAAGGAGGCAGCCACAACAGACCAACACATCGACCCAGATAAATATACCAAAGCAGTGATGGCTTACATCACAAAATGCGTTCATGGTCTCACAGAGATCAGAAGCATCATCACAAGAGCTAACCAACAGCCATGGCTTACAAGTAAAGTCTATGATCTTCTGAAGCTCAATGGAAGTAAAAAGGGGGCTACAGAAAGCCAGTCCCAGAAAGGCAGACAGTCCAGATAATATCTTGGGTAAGGTATTAAAGATCTGTGCAGACCAACTATGTACAGTATTCACATATATATATTTAACACCTCACTTGGCATAGCAAAGGTCCTTTCATGTTACAAAGCAACAAATACAATCCCTCTACCCAAAAAAGCCTCACCTTCCAGCTCAAATGATTTCAGGCCTTTTGCATTAGCATCCACAGTTATGAAATGCTTTGAGATGCTAGTCAAGAAACACCTGTCTGTGGAACTACCATCAACTTTCAATCCACTGCAGTTTGCCTATAGAGAAAGCAGATCTACTGCTGATGCAATAGCGGTCGCATTGTATCTTGCTCTTGAGCATCTGGAGAGCATGGACAGCTATGTGAGAATGCTATTCATCAACTTTAGCTCAGCATTTAACACAGTTGTCCCTATGCAATTGATCAGTAAACCAGTACATCTGGGCATCAGCAAACAGCTCTGGAATTGGATCCCGGACCTTTTGATTAACAGGCCACAGAAAATATGTGTAGGCAAGAATACCTCTACGAGCATAACACTCAAAACAGGTGTTCTTTAGAGTTGCGTTCTCAGCCCCATATTGTTTACTATCCTAACCCATGACTGCTCAGCAAACTTCAGTGCAAATCATATCATCAAGTTTGCTGACAGCACCACAGTCATGGGTCTCATCAGGAAGAGGGTGAGAGTGCATACAGAGGAGAAGTTAACACACTGATTGCCTGGTGTGGAAGAAACAACCTTGACCTGAATGTAAAAGATCATTGTAGACTACAGGAAGAGGAAAATGCCCCATACACTGCTCTTGATCAATGACAAGACAGTGGAAATGGTAAGCATTAACAATTTCCTCGAAGTTCATATCTCTGATGTTCTCTCTTTGTCCACTAACTCCTGCCACATAGTGAAAAAAGCAGATCAATGTCTCCACTTTTTGAGAAGACTCAAAAAGGTGAAATTACCATTATCAGCACTTTCTACCTTCTACAGAACAGAAACTGAAAGCATCCTAACATCCAACTTTTCGGTATGGTATTGGAGCTGTTTGGTCACAGATAAGAAATCACTGCAGAGAGTGGTGAGAGTTGCCAAGAGGATAACTGGCATTAGTCTGACCACAATCCAGGATCTTTTTACATCAAGGAGCCTAAAGAGAGCCACTAAAATACTAAATGATGCAACTCGTCCTGCAAACAGTCTGTTTATGAGCCTGTCATCTGGTAAAAGATACAGCAGTATTTGATGCAAGGCAACTAGATTCAAAGACAGTTCTTAATTCCAACATTTGGTCTGATCATTAACAGGTCAAGATGTTGGGATTTCCCATTCACTGTGCAATATTATTTTCTCTGTTATTTATTAAGCCCAGCCAAATATTATAATTTATACTACCTTCTTCAGCTGCTACTGCTATGTGCTTGTTCACCCATAATGTGGTACATGGTTCATGTGCAATACTACTACCTTAACTTTGCTACTAGATGTGTATTTTAGTATCTTAACAAGTGTGTGTTTCTAGGAATATATGTAGCTATATACTTGTGCAGAGTTGATTTATAAGACAGTGGTAGTATTATTATATGTTTTTTTTAAATTGTGTCTTTCTATGTTTGTGATTTCATTTTTGTCTGCCCCATGATGAGCTGATTGCACAGAATCTCATTTAATCTACACTTGTATAGATCTAAATGACAATAAGGTTACTTTTAACTTTTTAACTTTTTTTTTTACTTTGAATAAATTGTAAAGGAGGTAGGGCAGGCTGTTTTTTTATTTGAAAACAGCATTAGTTTTGTTTTATTGGGATGAAGAATTAATTGATAGTCAGTGAGCCAGAATTCTATAGCTGAGAAGGACTGTCGGGCTATTTCTTGGATTTGAGAAAGTGAGGGTGCAGTACAGATGAGTGTGGAGTCATTTGCATATTGTATGATAGTAGCAAGGTGAGTTTCAGTATGTAGTTCATTAGTAAAGACAGTAAAGAGGAGTGGGCCTAGGACTGAGTCCTGTGGTACACCCAATTTGACAGGCAACATACAGGAGAGCTCATGTTGCCATTTGACTACTTGTCAGTCAGATAGGTAGTTATGAAACCAGGCCAAGGCAGATTGACCAAGTTTTAGTTTTCAGATCTTGTGGAGAAGTTTTTGGTGGGAAACCATATCAAATGCTTTGGACATGTCTAGGAAGATGGAAGATACTAGTTGACCATTATTTCTGAGTTAGTTAATTGTGCTTGTGAAACTTATGAGGGCAGTAGTGTTTCCATGATTGGGATAGAAGCCAAGCTACGATTCTAGAAGGTTATTGTTTAACAGGTAGTTTATCAGCTGGATGTGGATACATTTTTTTAGTATTATAGATAGTGGTGATAGAATTGCTATTTGCCTGTAATTAGAGTTCTGTAGGGGTTACATCTTATGTAATGGAATAATATAGGATATTTTCCAGATTTTAGGAATGTATTTTTCTGAAATTAAGCGAGTGAATAAAAACTGAGACAGGATATGTGATGCATCAGCAGCTAGCTTAGGTATTCAGAAGGTAAACTAAAGCAGCAAGGGATGTGAGCTTCAGTTTGTTAAAGATTTATTTTATGGTACTGGTCTTGACGGGTCTGAAGGAGAAGGTATTTTGATTTTTATCGGTTTCTTTTGGAATGGTTGGATGGGCATTGCAGTTATTTTTGGTTAGTAACAGTATGGAATTAGTAAAATACATGTTCAACTGGATAGCTATACCTGTCTGTAGTATTTGTGGTGGTTGGAGTTGGAGTCAAAAATTGTCCAGGGTATAGTAGTTGATTTATAGCAGTCCAAAATTTTTGAGGAATGGTGTTTCTGTTGGATTATATTATAGTATGATTTTTTTTATCATTTTTGATCTGGGTTTTGGCTTTATTTCTTAGTTGTCAATAAGTTTGGGTAGTTTGTTTTATGTTGGCTTGGTACTGTGACCAAGCTTTATCTCTAAGCTTAAGTAACTGCTTGGTATCTTTTGTTAACCAGGGAGTGCAGTTTGATTTTACCCTGACTGTTCTGGGAGGTGCTAGGCTATTTAATGTGTTCAGGAATGTGTTATTAAATGATGTATGGCAGCATCTAGGGGCAGTCACAATGCTGGAGGATGAATTTAAATGTTTGTGGAGTAAAATTTCTCTTGTTGTGAAATTATCTATATATAGTATTTTTGGAAGGGTACAGTTGTTGCTTGAGTAAGTAGGTAGCTTGGTGGTCACTTAAACTATCAGGGAGGCAACCTGGCCGATAGGCAAGTGAGGGTCTGTTGTTAAAACCCAATCAGGAATTGAGTATCTCTTGGTTCTTTTGCTGAGTCTAGTTGGGGTTTGTATTAACTGAGAGAATCCATGCAGATTGATAAAGTTTGAGGGATTGTCTGAGGTGTAAGTAAGCCAGTCTGTATTAAAGACCCCAATTATAGTTTCTTGGGGCAATAATAAGGATGACTAATGAAGGCAATCTTCAATTATGGTGGGGCTGTTACCTGGTGTGTTGTGTATTTAGCGGGGTTTATTTTGAGTTGAGTAAATAATACCTCTATATTATTGAGTTCTGGATGTAAGCATTTTGGGTTAAGTGTGATTTTATAATAAGTATGTCTTCCGCTTCCATGTTTATTGATTCTGTCCAATTTGTGAATGTAATAACTTGAGGTTAGAATTTTATTGTTGTTTATCTGAGGTTTTAGCCCAGTTTCAGTTAGATCTAGTATATCAGGAGAGTAGAGACAGAGTGAACCGTGAAATTTGTGTATTTTTTGGCTAGGCTCCTAAGATTCATGTTTAGAAGTAAAAGGTCATATTTTTATGGTGTGGAATAGCAGTATTATGAGTATGTGGGAGGGGTATACTGTAGGGTTGATTAATGTTGGGGCCTGGATTTGGTTGGATATCACCACTATGTCTGAGGTGTGAAAAAGAAAGTAGTATTGGGTTTGGGTGTTTATGTGTTAGTTTAGTATATTTATGAAGTAGCCGGGGTAGCAAGCTGACATACACACCTGTAAGTGAAGTATTCTGCTTTAGTGTTGTTGAACAGATTTGGTGCTATGTCGATGTTTATGGATGTAGTATGGGGTGGAAAGGGAAGCAGCATGGTGGTTGAGAAGAAGGTTGTGACTGGATGTTTGTCATATGATGTTACATGGGAGGCCAGGAAGAGAAGGTGTAATAAAGAAGGATGGAGTGGCAGCATTGCTGAACTTGGGATGCTAGAGTGAAAGTTAGTTGCAGGAGTTTAGACTGGTGAGGAAATGGTTAATTCACTTGGGAGTTATATAGTTGAAGTGTTTGAACTATGTTGAGATGAGAGGCAGTTTAATGGGTTGAAATGATAGGCAGTTAAATAGAGAATAGTTTGGCTAGTAAGAGGTAGAGAGAAGGGCAGTGTAGTGTGGTTAGGAGAGGGGAGGCACTTACTGAGTAGGGTGTTTGTGGTTGTGTGTTAGGATTTGTGATTGGATAATTGACAGTGGTGGGTGTGATTAGGTTAAAATAAATGTAGAGTAGTGGGGGTGAATGGAAATTGGGGTTAGTGTAGGGGAGTGGACTGAGCCCGTGCAGAGGGAGGATGAACAGAGCAGGTTGAACATGGTCCCAGTAGACCGTGCCAACAAAAACAATAAAAAAGGTAAAGCAGTGTGAGCCAGTAAATATGGTAAAGTCTGTACTTTACTAAGCACTTTGCTTGTTCTGCTTGTATGGGGACAATAGCTAATTGTAAGGGAAATATACAGGGAGGAAGAGTAGCTAGCAAGTAAGGCACAGGAGAGAAAGCCATGGGGAGCACAATAATGCAAAAATAGGGAAGTCAGACTAACAAAAGGGGACTGAAGTATGTACTAATTATGGGAAGGGGGTGGATAACGTTACATGCACGGTATTGGAAATTGTCACTGTTATGATAACATGTATTAATGAAGAAGCAGCTGTTACAACTTATATATATTAATGTGGCTAAAAAAATTTGTTTTAATCTCTAGATATATGTCCAAACCACTAGAGATGGAGGAGAGACCCAATTTGAAATAAGCTGTCTGGAATGTGGCATAGGCTATATTTCTAAAGGGGAGGGATAGTAGTCCCTGGTGATGTGTAAGATAATGCTTTACATATAACAGGAAAAATGTAATAACATCTCTATGTTAATCATGTACATTAGATAAGTAAGGTAGAAATAATGCCAAAACAGGGTCCACTAAGAAAACTAGTAGAGTATGAAGCTGCCAGAGGATGTCAGGTGTGAGGCTTGGGCTGTTGATATAGGCAGGCTTAGAACATTAAATAGAAACTGGCCAAAACCGAGTCTGCTAAGATAACTAGTAGAGCACAAAGCCACTGGGGAAGTCAGGCGTGAGGCTTAGGCTGTTGGTACAGGCAGGCTTAGAACCTTGCTTTGGTCATAAAACCAATTTGGTTAGCATAAAACTGAGTACAACACTTTAATCACTTATCAACAGTGCTTGCACATCACTGGTAGCGTATGGAGAAAGATGCCACCGACATAGAGTAATGAAATATGTTGTTTACTATGGTACATATATGCAATGCATTAATTTAATATGCCAGTAAACCATATATTCCATTTGCTAATTATTGTTAAATAACTTATTTGTCATGGCAGAAATACACATTTATGTATTATATGTTTATTTGTATAAGTTACGTATATGTTATATTGCTATGGGCATATATCTGAAAAGTACACACCATGAGTCCCACAAGCTAAGGAAATATGCATATTAGACTGCACCAAAATAAATAAACTAATAAATAAATAAACAGGCAAATAAATAATGTGGTGAATTCTAGCAGCTGAGACACAATATTTAACATAAGGTGACCGTGTTTATATCTTATAATATATGCTGACAGTAATTGATAAAACACACTAAATAACTATATGTGAAAAAAATGCATGTTGATAAGAATAAGGGACAGATATTAAAATACTTTCTTTCAGTGTAAGTAAGTAAATCCATAGCAATATGTCTCTGTGAAGAGGTATTATAGTACAGTAACACCCTTCTGTCGAGAGTAAGTGTTTGATGATCTTTTGTTCAGCCATATAACTTTGAAACAGTTTTAACTAGTGAATTAAAGTAAGGAATTATTTGCATAATTCAGAAGTGAGATGCATTTCAACAAATTCTGGCAGTATTACCATGAGAATATTGATCAGTTCTGTGTAGATATCAACCCCTCATTGAATGACCACCATGTTGTGACTCCACATATTAAACAACTAAAAATAAGCTGTAAGCAGCAAAATGCTCCTGTATTAAGAAGTCACACTCATTTGCAGATTACCCAAATATATATGTATGTGTATATATATATATATATATATATATATATATATATATATATATATATATATATATATATATATATATATATATATATATATATATATATATATACATATGTGTGTGTGCACGTTCTTGTGGTGGGCTTCCCTTTATAACAACTCTTACTTGCATATACTGACTGTGAGTTCTGACAAACTTGGAGAGAGAGGAAAACAGTCAGTAGTGATAATCCATGCTTACTTGTTCATTATAAAATAATTCAATTCCACCAGAATAAACATACAAAAGTACTGCCTAGTGATTAGCAGAATGATAGCCAGTAGTTTTCTATGCCAGGTAAATTCAGTCATTGGGAATCAGCTACTGAGGATCTGAAAATCAATCCCATGATAAGGTGTCTTTTTGTAATTTTAATAATACATGCAGGCTGATTTAAGAAAATCAGGGCTAGTATTACTGCCTTTGAAAGATGCCTGAAATGGCCAAGTGAGATATTTGAAAATGTTGAAAGGATAGCAGTGAGAACATTTTAAGATATAGAGCATTAACATTTAATTTAGGACATGAAAAATTATCTATGTACTGTACATATGGATTATCTTCCCATCCTGCTACCATAAATACATAACACAATTTTGGACACCCCCTTTTTTAAAATAACTAACCAGATGCACATTTCACAGCAGTATCTGCATTTTTTTCCAGATTGCAAGCCATGGAGTATATTTATTTTGCCACTCAGAACAACAAAGTCCCATCAATCTATATTTTTGCACACATATCTAGAAAAGAAAATTATTTGGTTGGACATTGCAATTGATTATTTTCTGCATTTAATACTTCATCCAGCATCTTAGCTTTCATTGAAATTGACTAGAGATAATGAACTGTATAACTAACAATTATTCAGTGGAAACAACCTCCCCTCAGACTGGAAGCCTGTGATGGATAAAATTAATTTTGCTAAATGAATGTGATTGGCAGGTAGAATGCTGTTTCACTGCTTTCTTTTTAAGCTGATATAATGAATATTTCCTTAAGAACTAAAATTACCCAGTCCACTCCAAAAAGCATTGTTTTTTTTTTAATCTCCCTTTGAAAGAACAGTTTGCTGTATTTTAATGGTGTACTTTTTTTGTTTTGTTTTTTTTTTTTATTTGCAAAGTGTGGAAAAACTGAATTTGTTTTCTGTCTTCTGTCTCTTTCAGTAGTCATTTGTCCTTTGAAGTTCCTATACCATGCAGGACAACATTTCTGTGTTATGTTACTTAGGTGAATGAAAGTTTCTATGTCTGTTACTGCCATTACCATAAATCTAAGTTATGCACCTGTCATTTTTCATTACATTGTGCTTTTTTACTTGGATCATTTTTATTTGCAGAGGGTGGCATTACACATTTAGAGTTTAATGCTCAGCATTCATTATATTCCTGAATGATTATATCACAGATGAAATGTGTGTAGTCCTGAAGTATGCCTTTTAGCATCCTTTATTATCATTCTTTTACTGCACATCTTCTTTATAAGGACCTCCAACTAAAAATAGAAATATATGAAATGTATAGTTTTGCACTAAAATAAAATTCCTTGCTCTGTGAGAACTAAATGTGTTTTTGGAACAGTCTCTGTGGCTCTTTGATCATGTAAAATATGCCAGGTTGCTTAAGTATGAATGTTAAATTTACCCTTGCAGAGAAACTCCTCAAACTGTTTTACTTACAGTTTAGTTACTGGCTTTTTTCCTGATGAGTGGCTTACACAACAGTGGCAATGCCTTTCCATAGGGGTTGGCTTAAAAACTGACCCAGGTAATTACAGGCTTGTCAGTCTTACAAGCCTCACCTGCATGTTCATCATCCATGGAATGTACTAGAACTAACTTCACAAATTGTGATACCAAGAACCTTGTTTGACTTGACCTCCAACAGTTTGGCTTTGTGATTTAATCTGGGAAATTTCTTTGAAAGGGTTACAGAGGCTGCAGGTGGTGGGCTTGGAGTTAAAGTGGTGTATCTTGACCTGGCCAGGGTCGTCAACAGCATTCCCTATGCTGCTATCATACAAAAGCTAAATGCTTTAAAGATCAATCCATATGTTTTAAAAAGCATAACAAACTGGCTAAAAGACAGAACTACACAGTGAAAATTGTGTCTGTCTCAGCAGAAAGTATGAAAGTGACTTGCAGTGTCCCTTAGGATTTGATTCTGTGACTTCTCTTTTTTGGTATATATTTCTCAGATCTCCAAGCAGAAAGACAAGACCTCTGGTTAACAAAGTTTGCAGATGACTGCAAAGTGGTAGTTCTTCTTAAGTCACTCTATGACAACCAAATCCTCCAGAAAAATGCTCACCCTAGTAAACTCATGGTTCATATGTTCACAGGTTCATAGGTAGGTACTAGGCTATCAGCCCAAGGGCCTACGTAAGCCTAGCCAACAAGATTCCCTGGCTTACACCACCCAAGAAATGGGCTCAAACTAAACACTGACAAGCATGGAATCATCTCTTTTGCTAGACAACCCCCTCTCCACATCATAAATTCTAGACAACACACCTCTACAAAATGAAACTGAAGTCAGGGAACAAGGTATGTGAGTTGATAGATCCCTCTGTTTTGATCATCTTGTGACAGTGGTTATCAAGAATTCATGTTATTTGGCCCATCAATATCTGCATGGAAATCACTCTCACATTCAGCATTGATCAAGCCATTTACAGAGTATAAGCCCCTTTGGGCTATGTCTCATTATACACATCAAATAACTGGAAAGACTCCAAAGGCTCCTACCAAAATATCACAAGCCTAAAGTCCTTAAACTACCAAGAGAGGCAGGAAGCTCTATCCTTTTATTCAGCACCTTTTAGAATTTTGAGGGGAGATCTTCATCTCACGTATTATGCCATTAGAGAACCATTTGTTCTGTACCTCCTGTTTCTTTGCAAGTCCAACATTTCCGCCAACAGTAGAACCAGGGACCTAAATCTTTACCGACAGATAAATAAAACATAATGGAGAGGTATTTTTATAACAAAGTGCCTCACAAACCTCTGGAATAAACTTTTCCTGCATGTTAAGGAGTGTGACTCGCTATCTTCCTTTAAGCAAAAATTAGATGACTGGATGAATATCCACAACTTTACTCCAGGAATGACTGGTATGACCCTTCCTGTATAAAGGAGTTGTGGCCAGAGGGAGGGTACTGGTAAGAAGACAATGATCATGAGAGTGAGTGTCCTTAGAATTTCTATAAATCTATTTATTTTCATTAATTACAGTCTTAACATAAGCTGGTGTACTATAAAGCTCTGTATTGGATTGCCTGCATTTGGTGATGCACTTTTCATCCTTTTATGAACTTTGAGCTACACTATTGTTACTTTATTTTTATTTCATTGTTTTTACTTTGTGTGATTTCTCCATTCTTTTTTTTTTAAGATTCAGGAAACACTTCTTTTTTTCTTTTGAATTTACTGATGGTACAGTGTATGGATTGGCTGATAGGAGTATAAGCATGCCATTGCCTCTCAATAGCTCTTTAATTGCCATGCTCTGTGAGCAGCTATAAGTTGAGTGAGCACTGTAGCAACATATGTGTACTTTTAGAAAACGTCTTAAAACAGATAAAATAGTAACATCAACAAACACTTTCTCAGGAAGTGGTTTAACACTATCACATTATACTTTGGGTCAGTAAGAACTTATTGTGGTGGTGTACCATTCCCAGCTTATTGTGGGATTATGTAAGCATCCGAAGGTCTTTTTTTTTTGATAAAACTATCAGCAGTAGAAATTTCTGAGCAACAGTTTGTATTGAGACATTTTTATGGTTGTATTAATAAGAACTGAGTCTTTAAGAGTTTTGTACAACATACCAAATTTTATGTTTAGAGACACAGCAATCATGTTGTTATTAATATAGATATCAGGTTGCACAGTGGATTTATTATACTGCATTATATTGTATATTTACTACAGCAAATTGTCTGAAGGAATATAACATTTATTTTAAGCATTGTTTTGTTGTATACTAAACAATTGATCAGAACAGAATTTGGTTTATTGAAGAAAAGACACATTAGTAGTGTTTTGTGGGACAGTTTGTTGACACTGGGTAGTGTCTTATTGTATTTTTAGAGTCTATAAATGCATCACTAATTTTATTTGAAAAGAAAGCCAGTATAATCATATTTCTAAGAAAAACACAATTAATTTAAGCTGACATAACAGTGAATTCCACACTACAGATAAAATCATTTCTTTGTGGGACTACATACTTAAATTAAAACGTAATTCAGTTAGTCATTTTATAAAGTACTAATGGATACATTAAAACTGATATGTTTTGATGACCTGATTACTGATTAATAGCAAGTATATAACATATGTAGACACTGTGGTGTATTTATGGAATATATAATAGATGCAAACAATCTAATTGTATAAAATTATAACTGAACAAAATAGTGGACAGTAAAAATATAAGTGAAAATGCTAGATGCTTGTCATTTTGGTAAGAAATTCATAGCTATTCAGGAATTTATCAAAAATTGGTTGGGGGCTATACTAAGTATAATAAATGGAGTCACAACTAGTAATTTAGTCTCACCATAGGTTAATACTGATATAAGGAATGGTAAAAAGACAGCAGAGACATTATCACTCCACAGGAAGTAAAGAATGTAAAAATAAAGAAATGAAATTAAAAACAAGAAAACGTGTAAAAATAATAGCAAGAATGATCTTCCAATACTTGAGCAGTATAAAGAAAGTAAAGAGAGGGCAGATGAAAAGAGTATCTGTAGCAAAGACAGTTCCACTGTAAGTGAACTATGTAACTTCAGAAAAAGTGTCATCCAAGGTAAAATGAAAAACTGAAATGTTAATTCTTAGTGCATCCTTTGATTAGAGGATCAGATACACAACAATCACATCTAATTCCGAAGAGACATGCTCCACATAAACACGCAGAGAATAATATTATGCCCGCTATAGATTATATTTCAAAAACTGGTCTTTACCCTGAAATTATTGTACAAAACAAAGTCAATACTACAGATAAGGAATAATATTAGTGAACCAGTTGTTCACAACCACTATGATATCCCAGGTCATATCACTGTTAGTGAGATGAGAGATAGTAGCAATATAAATGATTACCTTTCATGTGACAATAACTCAAAAATAGCCAAACAAAATTTCACTGTTAACAAAAATATTTCATTGAGAAAAAGGACCAGAAGGGCAAATAAGACTGTATCAATTGAAAAGTACAAAGAAACTAAAAGGTAAAGGGTTGATGGCTTTGAAATGGAAGATGGTTATAATACACCGAATGAAATCTTAACGGCTGCAAATGGTCCAAATCAAGAAATTTTAATTCTGGGAGACTCTATGATAAAACCAGCTGTTAGTCAATGCAGAATAGCTAAAACTACTATTACTTTGTCAGCCTTGCCTGGTTTAAAATTAGCTGATATCTCAAAACTGATACATAGATTAACATTAGTCAAACCAAAGTATAACGCGTTCAACAGAACCAAGACACTCTCCTCCAAAACAAAGTAGCCAATCTGGCCAATCTGCCATTCATAAACTCTACAACAGAAGGAAGAAACTGTTGCAGAAAAAGGTGAAGTCCCAAGGCTGGAACAATCCCCTTATTAGCCTCAATAAAAAGTTGAGATTCCTCATCAAAACCTCCAAAGCCAGCTATGAAGGCAGAATTGTGACAGACACTAAAAGCAACCACAAAGCCTTCTATAGTTATATTAAGAATCTCCATGGCAATACCCAGATTTGCTCTGACTTACTGCACAATGCTACCTCCTATACTAAGCCAACAGATATTGCCAACATACTGGTGGATAGATTCAGTGCCAACTTTACCCCTTACCCTCCCCTAAAGGGCCAATCTCAATACCAGAAGAACGCCTGGCACCCAGCATTACTGTTGCACAGGTTAAAACTGCATTTTTCATGGCCAAGAATACAGCTTCCATGGGACCCGATAATTTCCCTGCCTGTGTTCTACATGAATTACAAAGTGAACTGGTACCACATCTGTGTGCCCTGTTCACTCACATCCTCACCTCAGACTTTGTCCCTACCGAATGGCGCACTGCTACAGTCATCCCTCTCCATAAAGGAGGAGTGACTACAGATGCTGGAAATTATCGCCCCATTAGCCTGATGAGTCTGATATGTAAGGCTATGGAGAGCATTATCATGGACCTAATTAACAAGGATATAGGAAATCTCCAAACTCTAGATCCACACAATTTGGTTTTGT
The DNA here is from genome assembly GCF_019279795.1 of Protopterus annectens. Classification (NCBI taxonomy): domain Eukaryota; kingdom Metazoa; phylum Chordata; order Ceratodontiformes; family Protopteridae; genus Protopterus; species Protopterus annectens. The sequence goes on from NC_056728.1 coordinate 553,984,779, forward strand.
GAAAGGTAGATCATACCTGTTCAACCTGGTTGACTTCTTTGAGTCAGTCACCAGAGTTGTGGATGAAGGTAAGGGAGTTCATACAACCTACCTTGATCTGGCCAAGGCCTTTGATACCATTCCTCACTCAGGAATTATTGATAAACTCACCGAACTAGGCATCAACCCCTATATCATTAGGTGGGTTGCAAATTGGCTCACAGATAGAACCCACAGTGTGAAAGTCGCAGACTCCAAGTCAGACTGCTGACCAGTCATGAGTGGAGTCCCACAGAGATCAGTCCTGGGTCCTCTCCTGTTTGACATCTACTTCTCAGACGTCCAGGCCAACACGGAGGGAATCTGGCTGACCAAGTTCGCAGATGACTGCAAGTTGGGAGCCATTATTAACTCGCCAAGTGATGCAGACATCCTACAGAAAGGACTCACTGAGACCAATAACTGGTGTTGAAACCATGGCCTTAAGCTTAATGCCAAAAAATGCGTCATCATCCCCTTTGGGAAAAACTCAGTTCTCACTAATTACCACATTGATGGGAGCCCACTGAACATTGAAGGCATTATAAGAGATCTGGGGACACAGGTTGACAGCAACCTCACAGGTTGACAGCAACCTCTCCTTTGACCACCACATTGCCACTGTGGTCAGAAATTCCTTCTATGTGGCACATATCATTACGAAGGGTTTTGCATCCAGGAAGAAAGAGATCATCATTTCTCTCTTCTATTCCCTCATTAGATCAATCATAGAGTAAAATGCCCATTTGGCATGTACCTCACTAGACACCTGCAACAGCCTTAAACACATGTCCTACATGGACAGACTCAAAAAACTCCAGCTATTCTCTGTCTCATATGGTCTACTAAGAAGCGATCTCTGCTTGACTTACAAAGCCATGTCTGACCCAGCTCTGTTAGAAATGCTACATCTAAAGAAATCCCAATCCCTTCACACCAAATGCTCCAGAGACCTCAACTCCATTACCACAATCAACAGAACATGCTGGAGGGACAGGTTCATAACCCAGAGACTCCCCATGCTCTGGAATAGACTTCCCATACATGTCAAGTAGAGCACCTCACTGGACCTGTTGAAGAGAAATCTTGATGAGTGGATGGGAAATAAAAAGTTCACCCTGGGGATCCCTCCAGTGGCTCTACTTGATAGAGGCACTGGGAACTAACATGGAGCAGCACAACACCAGGTCATTTCTATGGGCTAGGCATGTAAAGTCTCCAGGGCCATTAGCCTAGTACACACCTATGAACCTATGAACCTATACTTCATGTGGTTGTAAATAAGTTGAGAAACACACCATTAATTAACATGAGGAATTCTATGTTGGATGTGATTAAATGCTTGAAAAACTACAAAGCTGACTGCATATTAAGTGAGATTGCTCTGTGAATGTCACGGACAGACTATGTATAGCAAGACTCATAAATTCAAAAACTGGTTAAGAAAACTTTCCCTTGTTTGCAATTTAAACCTAATGATGTATTGTGTATTTATGATCACAGACCCTTTTCTAGATATAAGTTGCACTTCAAATCATAGGGAATACCTTACATATCAGAAAAATGTCTAATTACAATAAACATTTTTAATTAAAAAGTCAAGTACAATTTCAGTCCTCACACACAATAGATTTGATAGTATTTTGAAATGTTATCTGTGTAGTGGTTACAGTTTATGGAATAAATTTGACAAATTTGTTGGACTTATTTTTCAGGAAAACTACAAAATAATTGCAGAAGTGGAATATTAGAACAGTTCAGCCTACTAAATTAGAGATTTCACAAAATACACATGTTTAAGATCTAACTACACAGGTACAGGAGTTACTATCTGGATTCATAATGCCACCTTTTTTAATTAAACAGATGACAGAAGTGTAGAACATCATAGTACAAACTGCAGACACTGTAAACAAAAAGAATGTACAATTAGTACTATTACTTAACTCCCATTCTGGGCTGCAGTGGTGGTGCTGCGGTAGCATTGTCGCCTCACAGTAAGACATTGTCCTGTTCGATTCTCAGTTAAAGCGTCTTCTGTGTGGAGACATGCGTGAATGGCCGTACCTTCGTTGAAGGTTGTGCATCAGGGCTAGTAACTCGGTACGTAAATATCTACTGCCAATCATTAGCGGACCAGAGTTCCACTGTGGCTACCCCTAACCGGGAAAAGCCGAAAGATCCAACAACTTAACTCCCATTCTGGATAATACAACACACTGGCAATATTTCATAATTTTGAAAAACATTTGGATAATAATAAAATGATTATGTTTGATTTTAACTATCCAGGAATTACATGGGGAAATGTATCTGCAAATACAATTTTTGAAAAGAAATTTATTAACTTAATTACATTTTGGGATGACTCATTTTGCAACTGAAAAAACAAATAAGATGAAACAATGCTCCTGATTTCAATGCAACTAATATTCCAATATAAGTATTAATATAAAAGTTGTATCACACTGGAAAATTATGATTATAATTCTATAGTATTTGATTTGAAAATTATCATTACAAAAAAGAGTAAACCACTAAAAAGTATAATTGTGGTCTTATAGATTATGAAAAACTAATAGCTCAGACTGAACATCTTTATTTTCCTCTTACAACTTGAAATTTCATTACGAGACCTTGAAAGATATACTGATTAATACTGTGTAATCAAATGAATCTTATAATAGGGGAGGAATTGCATTTAGTGTTGTGGAACAGAGATAGTTTCAAGACACTTATAAAAAAAGGAAATATATATTTCAAATACATTTTCAATAAGTAAGAACAAGAACATTTTTAATAGTGCATGTAAGGGCTTGAAACATAAAATCAGATTGGTAAGAATCAATTAGGAATTAAGGCTGATTAATGACTTATTAAATAAAAAAATGTTCTTATAAATATATTAATTCACTTTCTCATAACTTACTATCAGTTAATATAAAGTCAATGATGTCAACATTTAAAATCTTTGGGTAATAGCAAATAAATTCACCAAATTCTTTCCAGCTGTAATGATAGTTCTAAAATGATAAAAATCAATTCTTTTAATATTTTATTTAATGATGATTACTCATCGTTTACTGTCAACATGGTTAAGAAACTTTAAGTAAAATTAAAAAGACATCTGCTATTGAACCAGGCTTTGTTCCAAATGCATTACTATTCATTATTAAAGAGGTAATTATGCCAATCTTATATAAGAGTTTCAATATTTTTTATTGAATTGAACTGTACCAAAACTTTTGAAGCTTTCATAGTTGCAGCTATTTATTTTTTTGTTTTATTTTATTTTTTTATGAATAGATAACAATAGCATTAGATCTTGGACTATCACCGAGAGTTATGTATTTGAGTCTTTGCTAAAGTTTTGAACTGCTTATTTTTTGAGTAATTAAAATATGTTTAATAAAATTCAAAGCAAATTTTTACATAATTAGATGGATAATAGAATAGCTAACTGATAGAGAGCAACGTCTTAAAATTCAAAATACTTTGTTAAATCTTCTAGCCATGATGTCTGGAGTACCTCAGGGAGAAGTGTCAGGTCATGCATTGTTCAATGTTATATTTTCCACAATACCAAGAAGTTGGAAACTTTATATTCACAAGTACACAGAGAATTGTATAATATGATTTATAATACATAATAATGATACCAAAGACTTAAATGATACATAATAATGATACCGAAGACTTAAATGTAAAGTCTTTGAAACATTGGGCTACTGCTATAGGACTAAGGTTTAGTCTTGAGAAATGTAACATTATACTAGTGATACATTAGTAAGTGTGCACATGTAGTCCTAAGCATATACATTCACTCACCTTTGCACAATAAGCAGCAATGAATATCTTAACATCACTTGCTTACCACAAAATCACAAGAAAGTCTAATAACACAGGACCAATCACATTGTATGACCACTTTGCAGCATGAACTTATGAATAATCTATTCTTGCCTTTAACCACTATATTGTTAACAAAATAATAAAAAGCACACATAAATGATTCCCTTATGTCATAAAATAAAAAGTATTTTTTTGAAGAAACAATCCCCTGACTTTCAAGCTAAACACAACAGAAAGATGATCATTACCTGCTTCTGTCACAGGAGACTATGCTGCACAGCTGTCAGAAAGGACACACTTTAAGTCCTGAAACAAGCACTGTTTGGAATGGTCAGATATCAAAAGGATTTAACCATTTTCCTTTTCACACAGCTGTGAATTAGCTATATCACTGTTTATTAGGTGAGCCTTTCTTCTCTGTCAATATTGTTTTGCAAATATACATTACCAGATTTGACCAAATGCCTATCCAAATTAACAATCTATAAAAATCAGCATTAACTGCATGTACAACAGGAGAAGTATTAACACAGGGTTCACAGAACACATATTTGAATGGGATGAAATCAGCAGGATGTTGAAAGGCCTATTTTAAACCTAAAAGGGATGGAAAGATTTTGTGCAAATGTTAGATAAGACAGTGTTTCATGTCACTACTTTACCATTATGTTGGCTTGTGCGGGATTTGCACAGCTGCTTATGTGAGTCTACCATCTAGATAACTGTATATTAATCATATGCACCATAGGTGATGTCTTACTACAAGTGTGATAAAGACATTTTTGGAGACATGATATCATCATTATGCTGCAAGGTGTATGTGAGGCTTATATGGGAATGAAAAAAATAGTGTGGGTTCTCTCCCTGTGTCAGTATCTTCACTAAGTGTAGATATGCACACCCTATGTGTAGGATAATCCAGTCATCTCTGTGTACACATTCACAATATCTGGAGAATGCTACATTCAAAAACCAACATACCTATGTCCACAAGCTAAAGAGCATTGTGCCAATCTCCAGCACCATAAAAGGCTTCCAACATTTGCGAAATTAAGCACATTTCAGTGGATGGCCTCATCAGAGTTTAGCAATTAAATTGTCTGGGCTAAACGTGTGAGACAGCACTCTCCTAGTGCAAGTCTACACATCAGATCTGTAGTAAATACAATCCTACCTAGATCGGGAATTGCATGCACACATCCTGATACAAGTGAGCCATTCCTGGATTTGAACACCTACCTATCTAAGGACAGAAGCTAGAATAAATTAAATCAATTGCCAGAGCCACAGGATAAGTTGGTTGGACTATAACTGTGAGACACAGCACATTTGAAAGGATGAAATTATCATTATTTTGTGAAGGACATGAGTATCTTAAAGTGAGGAGAGAACCCTCTTCTAATGTAAATGTATAGATAAGATGTCTGGGGAAGCCCTTCGTACCTATTTCTAGAAACACACACACACACACACACACACACACACACACACACACACACACACACACACACACACACACACACACACACACACACACACACACACACACACACACACACACACACACACACTGATACAAGTGAGGTAATTGGTGGATTTGAACACCTATCTATCTATCTACAATATGTAATTTTGAGAACATTGTATCAAACAGAAGTGCCACAGGAGAAGTCTGACTGAAAGTATGAGATACAGCATATTTGAAAGGATGACTTGATCAAAGTGCTGCAGAACAGATGTTTACACTAAACAGAGTACAAATGTTTCTCCTAATTGGAAGTCTATGCATCAGATCAGTGCATGAGGCCATTCCTACCTAACACTAGAGGCACACACACACACACACACACACACACACACACACACACACACACACACACACACACACACACACACACACACTCATACTAGTCAGTCACTGCTGAATTTGAGCACCTACCTATTGAAGTACAAATCTAAAGTACATTTTATCAATTGCAAGTGCCACAGGAACAATATGACTAAAAGTGTGACTGTGTTGCAGAGTAGATATCTGGGCTAAAAGGAGAAAAATTGATAGAGGAGCCATTTCCTAGTGTAACAGTTTGCCATGACTTAAAGTACATGTATCAGATCTGTGGGTGAAATCATTCCAACCAAGCACTAGAATCCCCCCCCTCACACACACACACACACACACTAGTCAGTCTTTGAAGGATTCAAACACCTACCTATCTGAGTACCCAAGCTGGAGTAGATTGTAGAAATTACATGTGGCACAGGAGGAATCTGACTGCAAGTGTGAGACAGAGCACATTTGAAAGGATGACCTCATCAGTGTGTTTAAGAGCAGATTGTGTACATCACATGTTTGGGTGAAAAGGAATGTGTATAGACAAGCAGACAAAGCATGTTGATCACAACAAACTACATAGTGCTCAGATAAGTTTTATATTCTTTCATGGACATTGTGGTATGTGACTGATATGTAGTTGTTTCAGATTATGCTATATTGACTATGTCAATAATGGATGATAATCAAAGGTGTCAAACAGTGGAGTGACAATTAAACATTCCTGACCGTTCAGATCAAAATCACTGTATGCAAATCTTGCATTGGTATGCCATTGTAAATATCTTATAATTCTGTGTACAATGTGCAATGTAAATTCAAAACATACATGTCAAACACATGAAAAGACACTACTTAGTGCCACTCAGCAAGTGTATGTGTAAACGCCCACACCATTGTACATCATTTGCAAGTATGACATGCTGGGGTGCATAGATCATTTACATAATGGGGTGTTTAGAAAGCATCACAGTAAACTTGTATCAAGTATAAAAAGCCATTAAAACATGCACAAGTAATATAAGCCTCTGACATTATTATTATTTTTTTTTCTCTAAATCACTTCCTTAATTCATTAAAGCCTATAGGGCCTTTTTGTATACTTCCAGTTAACACCCATAGCCCCTTATGGCATCCAGACTTTTAACTAAGTCACTTATTGGCATATAATATATAGAATTGGAAAAGGCAAGGATTTATTAATAAAATGATACTAAGATTGTTAATATAGGATGTTCTGAGGTAGAAAAGCCTTGATTATCTTATACTTTTAAGTTGTTTATTCAGAAAAAGCTCTGGAACCCAAGGATGTATACAGGCTGTAAGAGATGCAATATTCCACACCACATAGGTGTTAATGAGTTAATTAAGCCATTGGCAAGATCATTTGGATGACTGATGGCAAGGTATTAGTACATGCATAATTACTTTTTCATTATTTGAACATAGAATGGGAAATAGTGGTCTGCAGTGCTCCATGCCATCTTTTGCGTAAATAAGGTCATAGGTTCATAGGTAGGTACTAGGCTATTGGGCCTAGGGCATAATTAAGCCTAGCCAAACTGTTTCAGCTTGCGCCTCTCAAATGGTTTAGTTACCTGTGCCTCTGTTGAGCAGAGCCACAGAAGTGATTTCTGGTGTGATTTTCCTGTTCCCCATCCACTCATCAAGATTCTTCTTGAAGAGTGCTAATGAGAAGCTCTGCCTCACATATATGAGAACCTTATTCCAGAGCAAGGGGAGTCTCTGGGACACAAATCTATCCCTCCAACAAGTTCTGTTTATTGTTGAGGTCAGGTTTAGGTCCCTAAAGCATGTAGCTTGGGTAGATTGGGTTTTCCTTAGTTGGAGCATTTCCAGCAATTCAGTGTTAGACATAGCCTTGTATGTCAGGCAGAGATCACCTCTGAGCAACCGGTATGCAACCAAGTACAGTTGAAGTTTTTTTAGCCTGGTGGCAAAGGGCATATGTTTTAGGCCCTTTATCCTCTTGGTGAGGTAATTTTGAGGCCTTTCCAGTTGTTGCAGTTGTCTAGTAAGGTACATCCCAAATGGGGCATTGTACTCAATAATGGGTCTAATGAGTGATGAGTAGAGGGGGACAATAACTTCCCTTTTTTTAGATGCAAACCCCTTCATGATATGGTGGGCCATGTAGAAGGATTTTCTGACCACTTTAGCGATGTGGTTATCAAAGGAGAGGTTGCTATCCACCTGGGTCCCTAGGTCTCTTAACACACTCTCTGTGTTAAGTGAGCTACCACCTATGTGGTAATTCGTAGGTACTTGTTTTTTCCCAAAGGGAATGACAATGCAGTTTTTGGCATTTAGCTTGAGGCCATGATTTTGACACCATGTATCTGTTTCAGTGAGCCCCTTTTGAAGGATATCTACATCAACAGGAGTCTCAATTTTGGCGCCCAGTTTGCAGTTGTCTGCGAACTTTGTTAGCCATAGTCCGTCTATGTTTGCTTGTACCTCAGAGAAGTAAATACTGAACAGGCGAGGTCCCAAGACTGAGCCCTGGGGTACTCCACTTGTCACAGGTTTGGAGTTGGACCTAGCTTTTCCTATTTTCACTGTATGGGTTTTGTCTGTGAGTCAGTTAGCAACCCATCTTGTGATGTAGGGGATTATATTTAGTTTAGTGAGTTTGTCTATAATTGCCGAGTGGGGAATAGTATCAAAGGCTTTTGCAAGGTCAAGGTATGCCGTGTGGACCACCTTTCCCTCATCGATTGCTTTAGTGACAGTCTCGAAGAAGTCAACCAGGTTTAGGAGGCATGACCTGCCCTTTACGAAACCAAACTGGGTAGGGTCTAGGGTTTGTAGGTTCCCAATGCTGTTGTTTATGAGTTCCATGATGATGTGCTCCATGGCCTTACAGACGAGGCTCGTCAGGCTTATGGGGCGATAGTTCCCAGGGTTGGTGGTGGCTCCACCTTTGTGAAGTGGGACAACCATTGCTGTGTGCCACTCAGTGGGCATGTAGCCTGAAGAGAGGCTGTGGTTGAACATGGTATTCAGGTGAGGGATTAGTTCATTTTGGAATTCATGTATCACGCAGCCTGGGATGTTGTCTGGTCCCATGGGTTCTGTGTTCTTTGCTTTAGAAAGTGCCATTTTCACCTGGGTGTCCATGATTATGGGGGCAGTGCAATCTTCTGGTATAGATATGGGCTCTTTAGGGGGTGAGAATGGGGTATAGTTTGCACTGAACCTATCTGCCAGTATATTGGCGATATCAGTTGGCTCCGTGAATTTTGAACCATTATGCTGTAGCTCAGAGCAGATCTGAGAGTTGCCATTTAGGTTCTTGACATAGCCAAAAAATGCTTTGTGGTTGTCTTTAATGTCCATTACGATTTTTCTTTCAAAGCTCGCTTTTGAGGATTTTATAAGGGATCCTAGCTTTTTGCTACGGTTGGTCAGGGTGCTCCTCCATTCCTGGGTTTTTACTCTTTTTTTGTAATAATTTCTTCCTTCTATTATAGAACTTGTTTATCACTGGGGTCCACCAGACTGGTTTCTTTTTTTGAAGAAACTGGTCTTGGTTTTGTTCAGAATAGCACAGTCCATGTACTCATGTAAGTACTTGTAGAGTGCTTTTGTGTAGGCTACAGCAGATTCGACCAAGTTGTCATTCTGCATGGGGGTGATGAAGTTTGCCATCTCTGTTTTAAGCAGCATAAAGTTTGGTTTGGAGATGTTTTTCACTGTGGTTTCCTTGGGGGGGGGGTGGTATGTGGATATTGAGGGTGATGAGTTTATGGGTTTACCTTTAAAACCGTGAATTGCAGTGGTTTGAGTGCTCAAATGAGCGACTCGAAACCACGAAACGGACAATATCAACAAACCTACATGTTCGAAAAACAGCAAATCGAACAGCAGATTCACTGTTTTTTGAACATGAAAGTTGAAAAAAAACAAAGTGTAAAGCAGGGGGGCAAGCCCCCCAGCACCCCTCATGTGGGGGGCAAGCCCACCACATGCGCCCCCCCCCACATCCCCCTACTTTATTATTCTAACTCCGTGATCACACTACAGTGGGGAAAGGGATCATTTCCCAATCCCCACTATAGTGCAATCTGCCCTTGAATGTTGAATGTGCAATGAGCGAATCTCACTGTGCATTCGCTCATTGCACATTCAAACCTTTTTCCGTTTGGCGTTTGCAAACCTTGCAAACTGCCTTTTGGAAATGTGCTGTTCGTCCTTCTGCAAATCGTGGTTTTAAAGTTAAACCGAGTGTATGGTATGATCTAACCAATGAGGGATTTACCTCGGGTGTGGAGCACTTGTCCCCCATGTTAGTGATGACCATGTCCAGTATATTGTTGCCCCTTGTAGGGGTGTTGATAAGCTGGTCCAGGGCATTTGAGTTATTATATTCCAGGAAACATTGAGCAAAGGTATTAGTGCTTGAGTAGGTTTCCCAGATCCCAGATGATGTTTGAGTAACTGAAATCATCCAGTATTAGGGTGTTTGGTTGGACCCCCCTGTTTTTCAGTACCTCGAGGAATGAGGAGTGGGGGGGCTTGGGGCAGGGATGGTGATCTGTAGCAAGCTACAATCTGGATTGCAGTTTTGCCCATTGTCATTTGCACTTGGATGATCTCTGAGGCATCATACTTTGCAACTTGTCTGGAGGTTTGGTTATCCTTGATGAATATGGATACGCCTCCTCCCTTGGTGTTTTGGTCTAGGTTTTGTGGCCAAAATGTGTGGTATGAGTTGTAGCATGGAATCGCTGGGGTGCTCTCTTGAGCCCTGAACCAGGTCTCATTTACTGCACAAATATCGATGTTCTCCATTTTGAGAAGGGCCTCGAGTGAGTGCATTTTGAGGTTTAAATGCCTGGCATTGAGGAGCATTACCCTCAGTTTTTTGTCACTGATACTTATTATGGTGGTGGGTTTGTCTTTTGAGCCTTGCCTAAAAAAGGCACTATGGGGGTGACAAGAGCCTTGACCAGTATCCTGAATCCCAGGGTGACAAGTGCAAGACATTTCATAACAGTTGTGTGCTATGATGATGTTTTCTGTGTCATCATTTACACATTTGTCATGATAATTGCAATGAAGTGTTCCTTATCTGATAATACAGGGGCATACTTACTCTGCCCTCGTGTTTGCTGACTGTCCACATGTTTAAGAGATGCAGTGATTTTTCATATAGAGTTGTATTTATTTCTATCACATCACTGAGAGCTAAAGTCACTACATGGTAACATACATTTATGTGTAAGACTTTATATACTTCAGAAAATGTGTGGCAATGCTAAAGATTTAATCTTCCCACCTTCTATATGTATAGGAGCATTTTTTTTATTTTGCCTTGCGTTGTATAATTGTCACCCTGCAAATCTTTGCTTTAACAAGATGTATTGCACCTTCTGCTAAGGAGGTACCATCAGGATTGTTATGGTTGTGAACCACATAAAGGATCAAGAAGACTACTGGTGATGGAATAACACATGCATCCTTAATTTATCAAGGCAAAATGTTATGCCAAATGATAATGTTAGACTGCTGCTGATTCAGACACATGTCCACCTGCACCAATAATCTGTAAATGTGATAATTAATTGAACACACCAAAAGGCAAGGCAAACAACAAGTGTTAAAATGACAATGAAAACAGTATGAAGTAAGGGAGTATGTGTGCAGCATACTACATGAAGTAAGAAAGTACATGTGCCGCATACTACATGAAGTAAGGGAGTATGCGTGCAGTCTACTTCATAACAGAACTGACAACTGAAACACCCCATATGGTGTAGATTCAAGCGAACAGCCTATTTAGCATCGGATCTCCTCATACTGATATAAGCCTGTCTTTCCATAGTGCAAGAAGGCTAAGCACAGTAGAATAAGGGGCAGTAGCCTAATGAGGCTGAAGGCAAAAACTGGTTCTGCCATAAGATGTGAACTGTAAAAACATATCAGTGCAACTGTCTCCTAATAGTGTTCTCAATCTATATTTCTATGTGCAGTGGTGCTAAGCACAGTTGTATGATGATGACTGTAATAGTGCGATGAAAGGCAACATTTTCAGATTTTGCCACAGGACTTGAAATGCCATTTAACATCATTTAGCATTTGAGTGCAATGCCAAGTGTCATGCAAATGCTGCAGATGCAAATTGAAGGTTTGTTTTATGGGCCATCTCTGGTCATGTGTGTTGTGTATGATTCTATTTTTTGACCAGATTAAATGTGTGAAAAGTAGTTGAATGAGCAGTGGTGAAAATGGGGGACAAGCAGAGAATAGGACATATGGAGAAAAAATAAAAGAATGTGCAGAATGGTGCTGGGAGAGCTCCAAAACTATCTTTTCACAAAATAACAGCATTTTTAAAAAGAATATGATGAATTTGGATAATCACCAGATAAGGGGGGGGGCAGAAATTTAATAATGCTGTGTTGTGGCCAATTGGACCAAATAATGTGTGTCAGCAACACATATAGTTAAAGTGCAGAGCTATGCATAGGATGCAGTTTTTTGTGGGACAGGTGTGCATTTTATTTTTTCATTTTTAGATGGAGGACTGTTGGGGAAGGTGGAGTAGAACAAGAGAGTTAGATAGACAAGGTATGTTAGGTAGCAGGTGAAGACATACAAGACATATAAGACAGGCAAGGATGGTGACGGCACAAAAGGTTGGAGAACAATGATTGGTGATAGGGAAGGAACATCAGAGGTGCATTAGCACCCAACATGAGTGAGAATCTAGCCCTCACCCATAGACCTGTCATCACTGTCTCTTGTCGCTTGTCTCAGACACCTGGGATAGAGCTGGATGAGGCATCAACTTGGTTATTTGATGAAGGACTTTCTCAGTTCTACCAATTTAGGCACTGACACTCCTCTCCATAATGTCGTTCACCAGCCCAGTCAGTTCTTGATGGATGACAAAATTACCATCTCCACTAGCACTACACCTGGTGGGTACCACTGCACCATCCCCTGGGCAGAACTACCTGACCCAGCTGGAGCAGGTAGTGTAGGAGTTGTGCAGGCAACACTGACAGGTTATGACCCAGATGTGCTGGGTGTTTGTGCTGCCTGTGCTGGTCCTGCTGCAGCCACCTATGGTGGTAGGTATGGCAGGCCAAACCCCTGTGGTTCATCTAACTCCCCCTGGTTGTGGTCATTTGTGCTGCAACTGCAATTATGTTGTCAAAATAAAAAAAAAAAAATAGAAAAGAGAGAAAGAGATGGTTAAGGGTAGAAGACATATAACATAACATCAGTTCCATATTATTTTAATATTTCAAAAATATATCCAAATGTACACATGACATGGTAACTTTTGGCATATCCAGATGTAAATGCGAAGTCATAAATGCCTTATTAGGCAAACCATTATGTGACTATAACATATACGATATATGTCTTTCAATTAAAGAAATTCAATTACAAAGATAGACTGCTTAATATTGATTGCAGAAAAAAGATTTTATATATTATTTTATAATCAAAGCTAACTGCTGCTGCTTGGAATTGAACTATCCAATGGCTAAGGAGGTCCTGCTTGCACCTTTTCATGTCATGATAATTTCTACAACATTGTTTGAAAGTGTGTGGATTGCCATTTGCATTGGTAATAGCTTTGGACAAGCTTTTCCAAGCATCAGCCTTATACTACAAACTAGTATATTCTTCCTGCAGAAGCCTATGGCTGTAATACTTTATGAGGGGTGCAACAAAGATCATGGACTCCTCCTGACATCACTTTGGGCTCTAAGTAGAGCAACACCCTCATCATTGCCTGCCATGTTTTCTCAAGAATTGGCACCCAGTTAAGATCTTGCATGTTTCTGCCTGTGCACAATGACAAAAGACCTTGCCAACTGCATTTGCATGACAGAAAGCAAGTAAGTGACCTGGCAGAAAATTTGGATATGACTGCTTTAGGGTACACTGCAGGTGTGAAACATGGCAGTGAATCTTGTCCCTGTGTCCTGCTCAGTGTATTTGTACATGTAATGCAGTGAACTCATCAAATGCTTTTAGCTGATGATAACTGATTTACATTTAAAATGGATATGTTGTCACCTTTGGCCATGCTCTCTGATATGTTGGATGGTAATCACACATATACTCTTGTGACAAGGAGCTATGGCATGCATTTTATATTATGTTGGTAATAATCAGTGTTGTTAATAGACACATTTATATAAATTGAGGCATAATGGGTTGGTGGGGCATACATTTTATAAATTGTGACTGATAGCACCTGAGAAATGAACCCATGACAAAAAAGTAGGCTGAATTGAAATATTCTATTTATTAACTGTTAATATCACAGGAGAGTAAATATTTTCAGGTTGTAAGTTGAGGTGTCACAATTTGAACATGACTGGAGATCTAATTCTGACAAGCCTATGTGTGTTGGACTTTGAGGTGGTATATTATTAGACTTACATTTTGAGGCAAGAATTTATTCCAAGTATTTATTCCTGTAAAACATTTGCATTGATTGGAATGATCTCAGTAACACATGCTAAGGACGGGGCCATACATACTGTGAGATAAGGACTCGTGCAGATATAGTTTTGTCAGAATAAATCCAACATAAATACAGTATTATTGCATAGGCCTAAAATGTAGTCATATTACAGCAGGCCTGTATCTTCATTTTATATTTCACATTTTTCATGCAGTTTCATCACAAGCAGTTTTAAAAGAAAGGAATCTTTCTGTGAAGGATACAAATGAGCTTAGTGAAATACCCTTTCAGGCCAAAGCACTAATAAGGATGATACCTGCCAATTGAATGCACAGAACATTTTGGGAGAAGTCAGATCAGAGACAGGCACCTGCAATAATATCTTAATTAGATGGTACAAGGCTTGGGAACCAAGGTTAAGGAGGAATGTAAAAGTTGTAAGAAATTTACGTGATGTTAGTATTGTGATAGATAACTTTCAAGACAGAAGTCAGTTCAAATTGAGTATTGAAGTCATTACAAATGTTCAGCAGTTTATATATTCAGAAGTCAGTTCAGAAGTCCAGAAACTATAGAAAACATTGCAGTTTGTCTTAGTTCTGTTATTATATGGAGAAGAACAATTCATTCTTCTGTGCAAATGAAGTCTTAGTATTCGGTTTGCAGTCTTCAGTTACTATTTGGTTTAGTTCATCAGCAATGTTATTTGAGACAGTTTCAGTAATATGACTAGTTCAGATTTTGTTGGATTATTATATCTACCTAGTCTGTATGCTGCTGCAACATAATAAACCATTTTTATCTGACCTTTTATGAGTAAAGACTTTTATTCTGAAAGATACAAGAAGATTTAGCACAGCTCCTGGTATTAAAATTAAACACATCTGATTGATATCAAACACATACTTTACATGGCATTCAGTCCTACACACATAATAATGGTACTTGTAATAAGTCAAATTTTATCACAATAAATATTGGTTAACATTATACATTTGCAAGCTTACTTTTAATTAACTATTATCATTCTTATGCTTAAAATACTTCACATAGAGTGTAGTTAATATTTAACATTCATTACTCAGAGTATTGTTCCAAGTTTCAGTTTTTAACAATAGATATACTTCGTGTTCTATTACTAATAAAAAGTCGCTGACAATGGTGCCCTGTTCTATGGAATGAAACCCTGCATCACCTCTGCTGTTGCTCAGAACTTACTGTAGTAATACATTAAGCCACAGAGGAATTTACATAACAGGTCTATTTTCTGCAGTCAGTAATGCCTGAAGTGCTGACTGAAGTACAACAGCACCAGTTTTGTTTGCGCTACGAACAGCTAAGTCTATGTGCAGGCCAAATAAAATTTTGAGTTTTTGCCTTGAAAAGTTAACTGTCATTTATTACTACTCACTACCAACAATCAACACTACAGAATTCCAAGCATCATGCAAAGGCAGAAGCTAAAAATGTTAAAAAAAAGATAACAGGAAAACATTACTCACTCTGCTGATTTATCCAAGTGGTGCCCTAAAAGTGAAATGTTGGCAGTAAGGATTGAAAATGTCATGGTCATGTCAAAATATCTACATTTGAACCCAGCAACTATGGCATTTACCTGAAACATTCACTATTTTAACAGTGTTTGCCACATGATAACTTGCTATGATAGTTGCATATCATCATGCTTTCATGTCATGAGACTTGTTGAGGAAGCTTATGTAAGGTCATGTTATATACAGCCAATTCAACTAAAATGCATGCCTGGGTTGAGGAAATGTTGTTTATGTCATGAGTACTTGTTCAGACATATGTAAAATAATTTTGATTCAAGATCCATATTTCACATTTCATTCTGTTGCTGCTTCTGCTTCCCCTAAAAATTTACTATTACTATATTCAGTAGTCAGATCGCAGGAGACACATATCAAAACTACCTTAGTTATCATCCTTTATACAAAATTCTGTTGTCACAAACCAAACAATGACAATTTCCATTGTATTTCAAGTTCAAGGACAAACTTTTTCTTTAACTGTGAATACTCACTTCAAAATATCCAAAGATGGAAACAAACCCTGCATTATTAGAGACAAGAGGCCTTGCTAGAAGAATGATTGCCAGTTGCAATGCTGCTGCATTTAATAGCAAAACAAATGAAGAGAAACAAAATAATAAACCAAACAAACATGTGCAACAGAAAAGATAATGAGTGTGGGCAGAGAGAGAAATATGAATACAGTGAAAAAATGCAACTAATATTCACTTGTCATATGATAATGAAACACCCAATATACGTGAAAGAACAGCAAACACACTTTTCAGTTTTACAAGGATTTAGCATAAACAGGTGTGAGGGAGACCTGAACCCACAGCCATCATCACCCACATTCTGAAAGACAAAGGATAACATAATGAACTATCTGGACAATCCAACAGAGGACTGTAGTGCAAGACACAAATATACATTTACAAAGAAAAAGTGTTACTCAGACATACATTCCACTCACATGTTATAAGTGAAGGAAACAAGTATATCGACAAAGATTGCTCATGGCACAAATGTACACCCACCCAAAAAATTTTACCCATACCTGTTTCCAGCATCTAGTGCTGTAGTTACTATAAGACAGACATCTTAACTGAAAATTGCAACAGGGACAATAATGTCATGGATCACAGTTCCCAGCATCACAGACAGGGCCAGCAGACACTAAATATCACTACCAGAGCCTAAACTCTAAGCAAGAATTACATGTCCACTTTACGCATCAGACATAGGCTACCATAAGTCACAAAGAAAGGTACAAAGGGCAGGGCACACTCATCCTCATGTTCACAGCATGGGGTGGGGGGGTTACATGAGGGCAAGGACACAAAAGAAGAGAGAGAGACAGTTTGCAAGACTTTGTGTGTGTGTATGTGTGTGTGTGTGTGTGTGTGTGTGTGTGTGTGTGTGTGTGTGTGTGTGTGTGTGTGTGTGTGTGTGTGTGTGCGTGTGTGCGTGTGCATGTGCATGTGTGTGTGTGTGTGTGTGTGTGTGTGTGTGTGTGTGTGTGTGTGTGTGTGTGTGTGAGCAAGATGAGGTGTACTGTCTGTGGGTCTGCAGAAACATAGCCAAAGCAGTTGTGCTAGCACTGTGACATGGTATCCTGGATAGGTATGAGCCATCCACTGTAGAGAATTTATTTCCGCTCTTTCCCCCAACCTCATGAACTACCTTTGTCAGGAGTTGCAATGCTAGTTCTATGACCCTAGCTAGATGACAGGGTGCTACCTGAATGTGAATGATGTCTACTGGATGAGCAGTCATCACAACTACATCCATGATTGTGATCATGTGGTCTACCACAGCTGGGTGGATACCTCAGTCACTGAAAGAACAGTGGAAGTAGCATCATTATAGGAGTGGGGACTGGCATCGCCATGTCAGCTAACATCAAAAAACAGAGTGGATCTTCAGCAATGTGGATGCTGACTGTCCTCCATTGGACATTCCAAACAGACACTGCATGATCCAGTATGTCATTCATCTCATCCAAGGACAGAAGCACACAGTTCAGGCAGTGTCACATGTCAGAATGCAGAACATGCAGTACTCTGATTATCTCATCTGAGGCCCTGGTGGAACTTGCCTGTGCCTGCATAAAAGCCCTACACATACTTTGAATGGCACCTACAGACACACCAACATCAGTGGCAGAGCAAAAAGTATGCCTCCTCTGAGCACCACTACTGACATCACTGTGAGGTACACACCTTAATAATGGCTAGAGGGAGTGCCTGCCAGTACAGCAACTTGGGCAATCATACTGCCCTGATCAGCTGAGTCACCCTTACTCTGTCCTCTCTCAGAGGGCAACATTTCATGGATATGCATAGGCATACTGACTATATCCAAACTCTGAGGAGAGGATGTGGGACCCACAAAAACAGTGTCAGGAATACCTTCTGCAACCCTAGACTGTGCAGCTCCTTCACCACCATCATTGTTAGAGGCTACCAATACTCTGACATTGGGAGGTAGGAGCTCAGTAGTGCTGGTGGCAGGTTCGCCTGTGATTATGGTACTAGCCAAAGCCTTCAACACTATTCCCCACTTGGGCATAATAGATCTCCCAGCTAGGCATCAACCTGTATGTTACCAAATGGGTAACTGGATCATTGATAGAACCCACTCAATTAAAATAAGGGAAGCCACTGTTAGTAGTAGACCCATAACAAACGGTATGCCCCAAGGATTGGTCTTGGGGCTTCTAATGTTTGGGATATACTTTTCTGAGGTGCAAACCAAAACCAATGGTCTGTGGCTGACCATGTTTGCAGATGACTGCAAGCTGGACACTGTCATAAATTCCCCTGGCAATGTGAAATTCCTGCAAGAGGGCCTTACCCAAACTAATGACTGGTGCCAGAAGCATGGCCTCAAACTGAATGCCAAGAAAAGCATCATTATCCCCTTTGAGGAAAATGACATCCCCCACTAATTGTCTCATTAGTAACAATGTGCTAAGCATGCAAACAGTCATGAGGGACTTGGGCACTCAGGTTGATAGCAGCCTGACATTTAATCACTACATTGTCTCAGTTGTACGGAAGGCTTTCTACATGGCCCACCTCATAAGTAAAGGTATTTCATCCAGGAACAAGTAGGTCATAACATCCTTGTACTCCTCCCTTATCAGAGCCATTATCGAGTACAGTGCCCCCTTCAGCATGTACCTTGCCAAGTACATGCAGCAGTTGGAGAGATCACAGATGTTCCTTACCAGGAAAATCCAGGGTCTCAAACACCTATCCTATACAGATAGGCTAAAAGCCCTGTCCCTCTACTCACTCTAGTACAGACTGCTCAGAAGTGACCTGTGTCAGGCATACAAGGCTATCTTAGACTCAGCCTTGATGAAGTTGCTGCATATCTGTAAGTCAAACTTCACTCATGAAACCCACATGCAAGGCCTCAACCTGGTCTGTGACATTAATAGAACTTGTTGGTGGGATAGATTTGTGCCCCAATGACTCACCCATCTGTGTAATAGACTCACTCTCCATTTCAGACAGAGTACCTCACTAGCCCTCTTTTAGAGGAACCTGGACGACTGGATGGGAAACAGAAAATATACCCCTGGGATCCCCCCTATGTCCCTGCTGGACAAGAAAAACAGGTGCTGACTTTGGAGAAACATGGATGAAATTCTTGGCTAGGCTTATAAGGGCCTTTGGGCCAATAGCCTAGTATCAACCAATGAACCTATGAACCTATAGCAATAAAATGCAACAAAAAGAAAAATACAAGAAAAGGTGATTAGACATATGTTATATAACCCTGAGTAAAGCAATACTACACACAAGTGCAAGTAAAATTTTCTATAAGGTTGATTTAAATGATCAATATATAAATGAACACAACTAAAAAGTTATGCCTATACTATTTGCAGGTAGTTGCGGAACCTCAATACCAGGTGTACCTAGGCAAACAAAATGGAGATGGATAGAGGTATGATAAGTATTAAAAAATGACACATGAAAGACAACCTATTTATAACTCTAGGTATACCTGGAGAATTAGCAGTAGACCCTCCTTGTTTGTCTTCCACCTGTGCACCCATGGCTCATGCAACTCCTCTAAGCTGCATGGATATCTTACAGTTGATATAAACTCCTCCATCTCAGTGAGAAATGGTTTGGTAGCAGAATTAACCTCAGTAGCGCACTGTTCCTGTGCCAAAGCACAGGTTCTCTTTTTTGTCTAGGTGATCATAAAACTAGCCTGATGTCCATTTGATATGTAATCATATCCATGGTCACCCACAGCATTCACATCATCAACCACCTAACACCAGACACAATCATGGAAGGGCTTGCCAGCAATGTTTTCCATAAGATCTCATGTTGGCAAAGCACCTGGACTACACCCTTATTCTCAGCATTTGAGAATGCAGGTTTACTTGTCCTGGGACTTTTAGGTGCCATATCCCTGCAACGAAGTAGAAAAATACCTGTCAGACAAATCAACAGGGGCTTTATGCTACCAAGATGATCTAGACAGGGCAGAAAGCTAATATGCATTTACACAGTTATCATAGTTAAAAACTTTTAAATAAGTGATCTATATGAATACTCACATCTAATATATTAAAATCCTCCTGACAGTAACATAACTGAATAAGAGAAAAGACATCTATTAATGCCTGTAATATATAACACAATTATTAATGAAACAAGTGTATAAAATATCACTTTAAAAAAATGACATTTCTATATTCAGATGTGTTAACAATCCTAAGGACATGTGCACAGAACACATTTGTACATAATGTAATACTAACTGTTACATCTTCCTCACAAGAAGAACATTGCAAATTGTGTCCAGCATTCAGTTATATCATAAAAATGAAATACCTCATACAAATGAGCCATCCTCCGCAAACCCTGCAACCAGAAATGGCTAGGACACAAACCTTCTAATTGTAAAAACGTTGTTTATATCAGGTATATACAACAACCTTAACACAGAATATTTTCTGAGATGGCACTCTTTCATTGCTACTTCTCCTAAGTTAGAAATGTGTTTATATCATCAGAGAAATGTTTCCATAAACTCATGCAGCATTAGATGAAGATCATTGCGGCAGTAAGTGTTATACCTTATATGCCAACACAAATGGGCAAATAGAAGACATCACATAGAAGACATCACTTCAATTTTCTATGGACTCATACTAAATTAAAACTGTAAATAGTAGTTGCAAAGAACATAACATACCATGACAGAAATTGTAATAATGTTCTCCAAAAATAATGCAGTCACTGCACTTTAACTCAGCCGTTAAATATGTAAATCAGGTCTCAACTCATTATCATTTCTGAATCCCTCACATTGCATAAGGTCCTGTCAAGTACGGTGTGAGGACTTACACGATGCCACTCAAATGCACTAGCAGTACAAGAGCGAGTATTCAGAAATGTGGCTAGCTAATGCCTTGCAGGTGTGACTCAGCAGGACTGCATGACTAATTACATTATTAAGATGTACACTTACAGAGGGTGTGACAGAGAGAACAGGTAGTGCACTCCATCAAATGGTGCACCATTGAAGTAGTTTTCAAAATGACTAATCATTGAACGGAAACATAGTGAACCGCATCAGCAAACATCGAACAGCACATTGACTCCAACGGCCACATTACCATAGCAGTGAATATCAAGCCATTGATATTAACACTGTTCAACAAGGGGGCAAAAAGATTGGTCAAATTAAATCTTTAGAATTACCATGCATTTTCTGAATAATAAGATGGCTGACATGTAGATCTATGTTATCTTGTAGTGACTTTAGTACTCACAGACTTGATAAAAGCAAATACAGTTACTTAAGGAACACAACAACATGCCTTAAACATCTGGGCAGTCAGCAGATATGAAGACAGTGCTATAATAAATATTTTACTGTACTGATCATGACACATGTAAATGATAATACAGAAAATGTTAACATGACATATCTGTTATGAAGTGTCTCAAAACCAGAACTGTCTATAGGTCTGCACTCCTTATTTGTGAAAAGCTTGGCATGGAGCACAATAGATCACTGCTAATTCCTTGTCTAACTTCAAAACCTCAAAATAATTATGCATTCACTAATATTTTGCTGTCAATCATGCAAATGAGTTTATTAGTGGTGCACTTCAGGGAGCAATGTTGACAAAAAAATAAAGTCAGTGGCATATATTACGTGTGTATATTCTAATGACTTGTTGTACTCAAGATATGATGAGTTCATTGTAATGATGTCTAAGTAATACATACTGCAAATTATGTTTGCACTCCAACACGTTATACTTGCAAATGTACAACGGTATGAGTCATTTGTACATCTACTTGCTGAGTGGTATTAAGTAGTGTCATTTCATATGTTTGACATGTATGTTTTGTATTTACATTGCACATTGTACACACAGTTATAAAATATTTACAATAGCACACCTAGTTAAGACTTGCATACAAAAAAAAAAAAAGTCTTACTTCTTTTTTATGAGTATCCCTTACTAAAATTGGTACTAAGTGTTTTTATTTCATGTCATTTTTTTATTGTATCTAACGATTTTTCTGTAAACTTGTCTACTGTTATATTGTATACTTGTCTTTGTAACTTGCAGGAGCTTTTCTCCCCGGGCCTCTACTGAAAATGGACATATATCCAGTTAGACTAGCCCGGTCAACAAATGTAAAATAAGTAAAATAAAATAAAAAATCCTGATCTGAGCAGTCAGGAATGCTTGATTGTCTCTCTGGTGTTTGACAACTGTGACTAACATCCATCATTGACATGATCACTACACCATAATGTGAAACAGCTACATATCAATCATGCTACCACAATGTCCATGAATGAAAATACTTATATAACTTATCTGAGCAGTATGTAATTACTTATGACATATAACTTATCTGAGCAGTATGTAATTACTTATGACATATAACTTATCTGAGCAGTATGTAATTACTTATGACATATAACTTATCTGAGCAGTATGTAATTACTTATGACATATAACTTATCTGAGCAGTATGTAATTACTTATGACATATAACTTATCTGAGCAGTATGTAATTACTTATGACATATAACTTATCTGAGCAGTATGTAATTACTTATGACATATAACTTATCTGAGCAGTATGTAATTACTTATGACATATAACTTATCTGAGCAGTATGTAATTACTTATGACATATAACTTATCTGAGCAGTATGTAATTACTTATGACATATAACTTATCTGAGCAGTATGTAATTACTTATGACATATAACTTATCTGAGCAGTATGTAATTACTTATGACATATAACTTATCTGAGCAGTATGTAATTACTTATGACATATAACTTATCTGAGCAGTATGTAATTACTTATGACATATAACTTATCTGAGCAGTATGTAATTACTTATGACATATAACTTATCTGAGCAGTATGTAATTACTTATGACATATAACTTATCTGAGCAGTATGTAATTACTTATGACATATAACTTATCTGAGCAGTATGTAATTACTTATGACATATAACTTATCTGAGCAGTATGTAATTACTTATGACATATAACTTATCTGAGCAGTATGTAATTACTTATGACATATAACTTATCTGAGCAGTATGTAATTACTTATGACATATAACTTATCTGAGCAGTATGTAATTACTTATGACATATAACTTATCTGAGCAGTATGTAATTACTTATGACATATAACTTATCTGAGCAGTATGTAATTACTTATGACATATAACTTATCTGAGCAGTATGTAATTACTTATGACATATAACTTATCTGAGCAGTATGTAATTACTTATGACATATAACTTATCTGAGCAGTATGTAATTACTTATGACATATAACTTATCTGAGCAGTATGTAATTACTTATGACATATAACTTATCTGAGCAGTATGTAATTACTTATGACATATAACTTATCTGAGCAGTATGTAATTACTTATGACATATAACTTATCTGAGCAGTATGTAATTACTTATGACATATAACTTATCTGAGCAGTATGTAATTACTTATGACATATAACTTATCTGAGCAGTATGTAATTACTTACGATCGACATATTGCTGCATTGTCTGCTTGTCTACATGCATTCCTTTTCACCCAAATAGATGATGCACATTATCTGCCCTGCAACACACTCATGGTATGTCATCCTTTCAAATGTGCTCCAACTCACACTTGTTGTGAGACCTTTCTGTGGTGTTTACAACTGATAGAGTGTGCTGTAGATTGAGCACATAGATACATTGATGTTCAAATCCAGCAATTACTCCCTGACTTACTTCTAGTAGTGGGTGTGTAATTCTAGATCTAGGTAAGAATGGCTTCCCCCACATGTCTGATCTGTAGATTTACAGCTGTACAGGTCTCTCCCACCACTTTCAGTCCCTTTTAGCTCAGACATCTGCTTTGCTAAACACTGATTAAGCCATCTGTTGAAATGTGCTTTATCTCCCACTTGCAGTAAGAGTTCTTCTGTGGCACCAGAGACAGATACAACACTATCTAGCTTATGGACTTAGGTAGGCAGGTGTTTGAACCTGGAATTCTTTAAATAGTGTGACTGTGTGTTACTACAGTTACAGGGATGACTGAAATATCCCATACATATGGTGTAAATACCTCCACTTAGGCTGGACATTGACATGGGGAAGAATTTTCACCTCTTTTTCACTAACTTTAAAGCCACACACATATGCCATGCAACACAGTGATGTTGTCATGCTTT
Organism: Protopterus annectens; assembly: GCF_019279795.1. Classification (NCBI taxonomy): domain Eukaryota; kingdom Metazoa; phylum Chordata; order Ceratodontiformes; family Protopteridae; genus Protopterus; species Protopterus annectens. Next base: position 554,009,229 of record NC_056728.1, read on the forward strand.
CATAGGTTCATAGGTTCATAGGTTCATACTAGGCTATCTGCCCGAGGGCATTTACAAGCCTAGCCCATAGTTTTGTGGCTTACGCCACCCCTTTAGTATGGGGAACTATACCCATTATTTTGCTGTGCCTCTGTTGAGCAGTGACACTGAGGTAATCCCTGGGGTATATCTGCGATCTCCCATCCATTGGTCAAGATTTCTCTTGAACAAGGCCAAATATGTTCTGTCTTAAGCTTACAATAAGACTTTGCCTGTGGCACTTGTGCAGCTGTATAGGCCACTGTTCAAATCTATCACAAGCCAAAGTCATTTGAGTGTAGTGATATGAAACACCAGCTTATCCAACATTGCCACAAACTCTTTCCATTCCTTATAATTCTAACATAGGTCTTTTAACATATTAAGGATTTAATTCCCTTTCAAATAGGAATTCTGTAACCCTTATGATAAGACTTCTCCTGTGGTGCATGTAGTTAATACTGACTTCTGTCATATGGAGTTAGATAGGCAGTTGTCCAAATCTGGTACTGTATATACAGTATGTAAAACAATATTGATGCACAAAAGTGGTTCACCCAACAACAAGTGATATAGCTAACTCACAGTTGGGTTAACAGTAATATAGCTAAATCAATATGATCCCTTAAATTATATTTTCATAAGTTCATGCTAGGCCAACATTTTAAGCCTAGCCACTAACTTGAGGTCAAAATCAAACTCATTACTTTGTGTTTATGAGGAGAAGTCCTTGACCATTATGCCAAATCCATAATGGGTAAAGATACATGACCATTCAAAACATTGCTTATTATGGACCTTGGAGTTTGTTCTGTCTGAAACTTACACATTAAAGTCTCTTGTCAAAGAAGCAGGTAATGCATAGTTCTGTAGAGTGTTGATCTTGAGAGGCAGGGGTTTGAATCTGGTAATGTATGTCTGTCAGTCAATAGTGACAGACTGGGGTGGCTTAAACTAAGAATGGTGATATGGGTAACTAACAGGGCCACCTATTTTGAGGCCTCAGACTTCATTTTTGGGGAACCATAGTCACTCCAACACAGTACTGGTGCAATACCTTCAATTGTGTGCTTCATGACACATCGGATATGCTCCTTGCTGTGGTGTCAGTGGTTGATATACAGCTCTGTGATGTATAACCTCAGACAGATATTAAAGTCTGGTAAGTTATACTAACTGTATCAAAGAATGCTTGCAAGCAGGATTTGCTTCCACAGAACGAATGCTATTTAGTCTATGACTTCATGGTATCATTTACATATGCCTTTATAATTTTGTTCATAATATAATGATTAAAGACATGTAAGGCTTTTTCACCAATTCCTGATGTGTTTAATACTACAAAGTATTGCTAAGGTGTTCAA
>NC_056728.1:554015610-554055610 GCF_019279795.1 Protopterus annectens
CAGAGATGAACCAGCAAATGAGAAAATCTACTAAAGATGCCCCAGGTATGTAAACCAGTTTTGTGTAAGACTACCTGTTAAGCCTCTGAACCCCTTTGTCACTGTCAAAATTATTAAAGTTGTCTGATTTATGATATACAGGTAAATCATGGATTCACCCTCCACAGCCGTCTGCACAAGTTATGCAATGAAATTATTTATTGTTCCTGTGTTAATACTTGGAAACATCAGTTGAATTTATACATCTGGTGTTGGGTTGTATTTGCTCAAGATATTGAACTTTGTTCTATTCACAGGCGATTCTTTATCTGGCGTCAGCACAGTGGAATTGCCCTCACTTAATGATGTAGAACCTGCAACCTCTGATAATGATGGTGAGGATGAGCTGGGCTAGGCACGGAATACACAGTGTGTGTTAAACACAGGAAGTGTCACCACTGCATTCTCTCCACAAACTATGGGTGCAGCTTCTATGTCTGTGCATAACAAGGATACCTGACCACACAGGGAGGATAGGTTAAAAGAGACACAATCAGTCACAGAAATGTACTGGCCCCTAGTAGACACATTTAATAATCTGCCTGTATCACACATGGGAGTGGGTAATGGTACACACTGGGAACATGTTTACTTCCCCCTGCCTGATGTTGGTGTGTGAAAGGTTGCAATCTATTATACGGATAGGACCATTATTGAGGCCATGGCAGAGTGAATGAGGGTGATGTACAGTGTGTGGGACGACCTTCCAGAGTCCATATCCCATATATGTGATTGTTTGTATAGACTCAGATACATACACTAACATGCCATGTCCTCTTAGGCACTCATATCAAGAATAATGGGCCATCCACCAAGCCAGTATATTGTTAATTCTGTAACAAAATGGAAAGTTCAAGCAGGTAAAACCAAGCCAGGTAACACAACCGTAAAAGACAAACAAGAAAAAATGTCTCAAGGAACCACAGATAAATACAGACAAAGTCTTTATTAAACCACAACAAGCTTCCAAGCTTAAATGCTTTCTCAAGTTGTTTCATGCAAGAACAAAGCCAGGCATCTTAAATAACAATAACTTAATGAGATAAAAATTTTCATTGTCTATATATTTAATCATTAGTAGGTATCAGTTAATCAAAATCACACAAACTTCATAAAAAGTTCACTAAAAATATATTAAACTAAGAATAATAAAGTAATTAGTGCATTCAACTTACATACTAAAACACTGTTCACTACTATTTCATCTAAAATGTTTCATTTTTAATACAGGTTTTAAACTACTAGTACCATTCAACCCAAAACTTCTATCAGTTATAGTAATCCATTTATATTCTATATGTTCAGTTTTCGAGATTAAATGTCCACCCCTTAAACTTACAGAAATATTCAAGTACAATAAACTTAAAATAATTTACCTCATCCATTTCACTTATATGCTTATATAGTGCATTGCTACTAAGCTTCCTTCTTATTTTTGACAAACTGTCATACATCTGTTCCTTCAGCTTTCTATTAAGTTTACTTATGCAGAAGGCTGAACAAATATTGCAAGCTGGCATATTAAATTCATAGAATTACAGTCTGAGTATGCATTATTTTTATATTCATGCTTCACAGTTAGATGTATAAATACATTACCCCAATTATATATTTACAGAATATACAATCTTTACAGGGGAATGTATCATTCCTTTGATTCAACCTTACATTTTTAATTATATTTTGTTCCTTATAACACAGCTTCTGTTTCAGATAGTTAAAACTTTTATAACTTATATATGTTTTGGTAAATATGTAATTCTTTAGCTCCCCTATACTATTTAAAATATGCAATGTCTCTGTATAATCTCTTTAAGAGATGATTCCTTGAGAAGTTTTTTCTTGTTTGACATTGTTAATGTCACAGATGGGTAGCCATTTGTTGCCATGGATGACCAAGATCCTGCTAGTATGGTGCTAAGCACTTGCACTGCTACATATGTTGTGGAGATGTCGACAATCAGGAGACGATATCCCCATAGTTGTGGCAATCACAATAGTGGTACATCTCATATCAGCATTGCTCATGGTCACATAGCACACCAGCATCTATCCAGAGTCATGGTACATCCAGTGCAACAGCTGGTAAAGACAGCTCTCATTGGTGGAGGGCATGCAGTAAATGCTGAAACCTTTGACAAGCATGACCTGGACCTGTCCAGTGCATTGAACTGCCATGCTAAAAAAACTGCTGAGGTTGGATGCCAGCAGACTCACACTTACACCACCACAGCCAGCAGTACATGCCACACACACAGACATGCACACCCTCTCACACACACACACACACACACACACACACACACACACACACACACACACACACACACACACACACACACACACACACACACACACACTCACACAACTGACACTTGCCCTTCACAAAGTATTTTACATTAAATCCTCCCCCAACACTGATAGTACATACATACAACAGCACGTTTTACTTTAGTAATCCTCAGCACTCATGCATTTCCTGTGAAAGATATCAACTCTTATGCTCGCTTCATCACCTGTGCAAATTATGACAACTGCACCTTGCCAAATGTATGTTGTTACTTTGGTTGCCTATGTTAAATGCAGAGTTGGCCAGCCTATGCATTGGTAAGCAGAGTTTGGTGTTGGCTTTGCATGCATGAGCTTTACTGTAATATATCTGTTGTCTACTATGATCTGAAGCTATGAAAAAGCTGCTGCATCTTTGCTAGTACCATGGTATACTGCACCCACTTCCTCCTGGCATTATCATCCTCTAGTGCTGGCTACTTCACTGACTTCTCATCTGATCCAGCTTCCACTGACTTGTGTGCTGGGGACTGCTGCTCCTGCAAGTACTAGCCCTGCTGTAACTGCTTCCAAAGTATAATATTATCAACCTCTGCACTCAATGACACTAGTTTGTTTCACTTGCGCCAGGGTCATACTGCAAGACACCGCCATATGAGTCTCTGCATGCCTTTAGCAGACTGAACACTTACTTAATACTGTTCCTTGTTTATAATAGGTTGTAGTTGTAGCCCTGGACTGGTCTGTTTGATTTTTTTGGATTTCTTATCGGTGTGATAAGCTCAGGTTCTAGGGCACATATGCAATCACCGACAAGATGACCCACAGTGAAGTTATCCCTCCCAAAACAGGTCATAGGTCTGCCATATATGAGAGTTGTGATAAACACCTTGGTGGCATGCACGTACATTTTAGATGATATCTCACAGTGGATGGAGTGATACATATTGTGGTTCATGTAACTTCATCCAGTTCAGCAGGTGGGACCTTTATATCAATGTGGTTATATCCTATGGCCCTCAATACCTCAAAGAAATGGACTATATGATAGAAATTCCTAATGATACTGGCCCTCTCTTCTGGTATACAAATGAACCACAAATACTCCTACAAATACTGAAACTTGACATCAACAAAATGATGAAGTATTTTCGAGGCAATTGCCTAAGATGCTGCTATTGTGTCCCAGTAGATTGCTGAAGGTTCCCTGCAGCTAACATATCTAAAGCCACACATACTTTAGTACTCACTGGGATCCCAGTGCTGCAGATGAGGCTGACACATGTCCACAGTTTTTTAATGATATCCCTGTCTACACAGTACCATTCCGCAATACCAGTGTTGTGAAGATCCTTAAATGTTAAATGCAGTTGGATGACTAGGCACCTCTGTTGGTGCCATCACACACAGTTGGACATAACAGTGGCAATAACAGTCATTTTAGATACACTTTTACTAATGCAGTAACAACCGCTAACCTTCTTTAGAGATATCCTACATCTTTACATGAACATTAGGCTGAGTTTAAATATGCTGTGAGCCTAGCCCTATTCCACCACATTTATATGTTTATGAATATTTCCACCATCTTGTTTTGTCTCATTAGCATATACTGATAGGCTTATTCTAATAGTGTTGCTCATTACCCTGTATACATCAATTAGCATTAACCACTCGCAACCCTGTTGACTGGAATTCCTGTCTCATGGATCCTGTGTTTTTGAATCACACATACTCGTCTCATGTCCGCTCATTGCACAAGTTTGCATGATGTGGGGCAGTTCCCTAAATTTGCTTATTTGTTCTTATGAGAATCACCATCTCTATTTGTATATGGATCTTCTAACTGCATATTGCTTTGCAAACATGTTTAATTTGTATCATATTCTGTTTGTTGCTTCAAATTAAACACTTGAAATTAACTTGGCATTGCCTGACAATGAACACAGGGCAGACCATGGAATAAACTTCCAAAATGAATATTTGTGCAGAAAATGAAGCCATGGAATGAGTGAAAAAAATATGCACACACACACACATATATATATATATATATATATATATATATATATATATATATATATATACAGATATACACACACATATATATATATATATATATATATATATATATATATATATATATATATATATATATATATATATATGGCAATCCCTTTTAAATCTCAAAATACTGAAAGATCGACTTTCGGTATATCGAGACTAAAATATAGAAAGTGAAGTTAATTGATACTGCATTTTACCGAGTGTTATATTCTCGAATCTGCTGTTCATGTGGTGTGTTGTGGTTTACGTTTGCAGTGCATTGTGGTCTGGGAGTTGGATATGGAGGATGATATATGGCTGTGTATGGAGATTCAGGTGGGTTGTAAGTGTTTAAGGGTTTTGGGTAGGGTTTTTTTTGTTTTTTAGTGTTGTGGGAAGTTTTGGGAGTTGGATGGGTTAGATGGGTGATTAAATAGGACATGTTGGAAAGACTGGTATATATCTCAGAGTATCCTAATTTTCCACAAGCAAAGTTTAAATCTTTAGATCTAGTAGTTCTGGTATTGTTTGTTTTGCAGATATGCAAATAGAACTGGATCCAAGGATGCCTTTTATGCCAGGTATAAATCACTGCCTGGCAGTCTGTAGGAACTGTACGTATTGCAGTTCCTACAGACTATGTGTGTGTATATATATTATCTACAGCATTTACCAAACCATCACAAGAGTGAATACAAAAAACACCGATCTTTTACATTGAATCTAAAAAGGTCAAATGGGAAAAACAGTAAAAAAAAAACGTGTCAGACTATGCAGCCCACACCCCCTATATATTATATACACCAACTGTGGGACTGCCCAACAGCAGGGGTAGGGCAAATTTCCAAACACCGCTGTTCTGCAATCTCACACAGAAAGTAGCCAAAGGGCTTAAAAACAAGCCTGTAAGAGTGTTTGCTCTTACAGAATACACCTTATCTCTCTCTCTCTCTCTCTCTATATATATATATATATATATATATATAAACTCATATCATCAAATCTCAAATCACCGAAAACTATAAAGCAACTACAAATAACATCCCAGATACTGTTTACTATGTTTATGCAGGGGGGCAAACCCCCCTGCATCCCCCCATGTGGGGGGCTACGCCCCCCATCCCCAACGTAATAAAATATACTAACTCCAGTGTCGCACTACAGTGGGGTTAGGAAATAACCTCTTTCCCCCACTGTAGTGCAACCTTGGAGTTGGTATATGGAAGTACAGGACAAGAGGTCAACAGGTGTTTATAAACTCATTTTAGGCCCCAAGAATAGAACTGACCCTTTGACTACTAATGTTGGCGAGAACTTGAATGTAAATGAATGTGGGTGGGTGAGATTGATTACCCCCTTTAGTATTGATGCCAACTTGATGCGTCACATTATTTACAAAAAATTGGAGGTTAATCAGCAGGGACCCAGTACTGAGGAATAAACTCCAAGAACCACCCTGTGTGGTTTTTAAAAGAGGCCAGAATTTGAAGAACCTCCTAGAATCTAAAAAGTTAATGAACAGTAACAGGAAAGGCATGTTCAAATGCACTATGTGTCATTACTGCCAATACATGGACACTGGCCAAAATTTCACCATCAGAGGGCTCAAATAGAGATCCAAGTACAAATTAGATTGTCAATCTAAATCAGTAGTATACATCGCACAATGCCAACAATGCCCTGCATTTTACATTGGTAAAACTGATCACAGACTCAGGGAGCATGTATACAAATATTTGTACCAGATAAGGAATTTGAAGGAGGAGAGTGCATTGGTAGACACATAGCTGAATGCCCTGAACACAAGTTGAAATTCAAGGCCATTGATTCCATAATACCTGATGGTCGGGGGGGTTCCAGATTCATTGTTATTGGAGCGGCTTGAACTTTATTGGCAATTGCGCGCAAGTGCATGCTACTATCCAGGTCTGAACGAAGTTTACTCCATTCTTTGTATTTTTAAAACTCAAAAGCCTTATGAGGTAGTTACACATTTGGTTACTTATTTGTTTTTTAATTTATTTTATATTTTTGAAATACATCTTTTTTATATACACATTTTCATGTTTAGATAGGGGATCTACACACCATTTCCTTACATCATTTTTTTACATATTGTCTTACATATTCAGAGTCTATATTCTTGTTTGTATTTACATAAACATATATTATATATGGTAGTTGCATTTTCAACAATAGGGGTTGGTCATTTGGTTTTCAAGCCAACAATATGAGTTCACACTCAGTATATAGTATTCTGTGTTTCAGATAGCTGTTTTTTTTTTTACTTTTTACTTAGTGAATACTTGTTTTTAATGGACGAATACCCAACTTAATTGTGCAATGAAGGACTTGTTTTGATTGGTGGTTGTGAACACATGATCAGTTTGTGTGCTTGTCTTTGATGATTATTTAACCTTTGACAATTTGTGTTTGTGTTATCTGAAGACGTCCCACCATAGAGTGGGACAAGAAGTGCTTAAATAAACAGTTGGTTCTTTGAGTGTCACTCTGGGCTCTTATTCGGCAGTTTTGCATATATAATTAGTGGAGGTGTAAGGAGCAGATTGCCCCATGTTGACAGCTTCCACTATTCAAAAGTATAACACAATGACTTGAAATTCACTGCTATTGCAGTTCGATCACTTTTTATTTCACTAAGTGTGCTGACTTTCATTATCCTGTCTTGTGCATCTGATACAAAGCCTTTTCTTGCTTACCAATGTTTGAGCACCACCTTTATGGTATACATTACCTTTTGAAAAAAAACATTGGGCTTTTGTAGTATTTAAAGTTTCTGCCAGTGTCGCTCATTCTCTTAATCTTCCATATAATGGTTATAGTCTTCAAGCAATGTATAATACACCATAAGTTTCTGGAAGCTAAACATGTTTCTGGCCTACTGTTAACTATCTGTGCTTTGCTTTATAGTCAAGCGAGGATTGCTTCATGTAGTTTAGACACAGCTATGAAAAATAACAGAAACACCTATTATCCCCTGTATTCTTCAGTCTTCAAAACTGCTTCTCCTGTTTCTTCTCTTCATTTTTTTTTACAGTTACAACTAAGCGTATTTATTGCTAATGCTCATAGATGTTATACAACTACATGTTCTCAGTAATTGCTCTATCAACTATCTATAAACATACAATAATCTCTTTAAGTGCAACCTTATTATAAACATGATTTTGTTTATACATAAGTGCTTTGTACTGCTGCCTTGTGTCTTTTGCCTAGGTCATGGTTGGAAAATTTGATCAGAACAGACTAAGTAGCAAATTAACAAAATGTACAATAAACCAAATATATATATATATATATATATATATATATATATATATATATATATATATATATATATATAAATACTATGGATATCTGTTGTGGATTACATAATTTATTGGATGATTTTCTTTATGCCACATCATATTTCTTCTCTACATAATTCTTAGAATAGCAAGCGTAGATCCCCTGGACTCGAGCCGTGAATCAGAAGCAAACTCGCCTGTTGCTTTTTGTCACACAACTTTATTCGATAACTGCCAGCACCACAAAGTACATCTAGTAAGAATGGTTGAGCGCTTTCATCTGCATTTACCAGATTTCTTCAGAACCATTTACCCTAACATGTCACTTCCTTTATATACACAAATTTTTGGCCAAAAGTTAATTACATAATTGGTTAAAACAAAATTGTTAATTAAAAACAAAATCACTCAATTGACGTTTGTTGAGAATAAAATGCAATAAAAGTCACAAAAATATGTATATTAACCACTGTCATAAAATGTACTATATACTAGTACTAAAGTGCTTTTATACAGTGCATGATACATTTCATTATTGGGTCCCTTATACTATCTACCCTATGCTAAAATTTGAATTTATAAATTCATAGTAAATATATATAAATAAGTAAAAATATATATTGTGTGTTAATGTATAAATATATATATAAATTGTACTCGGCTGATGAAATTTCCTTACTCTAACGCCAAAAAAGGCTTGATACTTATATGGTCATTTATACCCGGGGGGGATGTGGCATCTAAACATATCTGCCACTTACTTTCTAACCAAGCTAAATATATTTTCCAATTTCCTCCTCTGTCATTTACCTCTACCTGGTCTATAATAGCAAATTTAAAACTATGTTCACTTCCCTTTTCTATAATGTGTCTACTTAGAGCGTTCTTAGTATCTCCTTTCCTAATACTATGCAGGTGCTCGTATATACGAGTTTTGAATTTCCTCTCAGTCTTTCCTATATAGTATACGTCGCATTTCTCACACTTAGAATTATACACAATACGCTGTGTATTGCAATTACCCTTCTTAGGATATACTACAGATTTCACAATATTCTTAAGTCTCATCCTACATTTTGTGTTAATATATTTACACTGACTACATGCACCACAACTCGTAGTGCCCTTCCTACTGTTTCCTGTGTAGGCCTTTTTCTTAGTCTCTATTATTCTTTTTAAATTCAAACCTGTTTTATATACTACAGAGGGTTCCGTACCTAGTATGTTTCCAATAGGTACATTACTAGTAATTACTAGAAATACAGAAGATCCTAAATGAATCTGGTAACTACGAACAAGTGTCGTTGAACCAAATAATTACAGGATATAGAAGGATAGATTTTGCTGTAGAGGAGTATTTATTAGATAGAAGAATAACCAATGAAGTATATGAATTTTTCAAAAATGATTTTCCATTATTATCTAAAATTATAGGAATACCTAAATTACATAAAAATCTGGAACATCCACCTTTTAGACCTATTATATCTGGCTCCAAATCGAAAACATTTAAGTTAGGGGTAGCCATTGACCACTGGATGAAACATATATATACTAAAGTTAACCACATAGTAAAAGATTCATGGGATTTTTGAGCAAACTAACGGATGAAGTTTGGCAGGAGAATTTGATTTTCCTCACAGTTGATGTGAAAGATTTATTTTCCAGTATACCGCAGATATTGGTCTTGAATATTTTTGTAATAGCATGACCAAGTGTTCAGGTTGTAGTTGGGACAGGATCAATCTCATCATGGATATGATGGGGCTGGTCCTAGACCACAACTACATCTTCCACTCGGGTCAACACTATAAACAAACTCATGGTGTTGCAATGGGGGCTTCTTGTGCCCCCATTTTTGCTAATTTGGTTATGCTCGAGTGGGAGAACAAGTACATCTTCCCAAGTGAATATTACCAATACATCGGATTATACACTAGGTTCCTGGACGACATGTTTATTTTATGGAAAGGTCCAGAAGAGAAGATACAAGAGTTCTTAGAGTACCTTAATAACACCACGGAATTCCTCAAATTTACCTACCAGTATGACAAAGTGGGAATAGCATATCTGGACACTTGGATTAGTACTACAGGACAAGGGTTTGAGTCTAGAATATACAGAAAACCCACGTTTTCAAATGACTACATACATTATAGCAGTTGTCATCCTGGCCACATCTTTCATAATGTAGTTAAAGGCCAATGCATAAGGATAGCCAGAATGTCATCGACTAAGGAGATTATGCAAAGTGAATTAGATACTCTTTTAAGTTATTTTTAGATAGAGGTTACCCTAAACATAGGTGGACCAACATTACGCCTTAGGTTAAGAAAGAATGGGGTAGTAAATATGTACCACTACTGGGTACAGGCAGTATGGTGAGTACTAAAGTCCAAATAGACCGAGATAATAGAGTATGCATCATCAGGTTTAACCCCTATACCAACATTATGACAGAAATTTTAAAGAAACATTGGGACATAATTACTAGTAATGTACCTATTGGAAACATACTAGGTAATGGAACCCTCTGTAGTATATAAAACAGGTTTGAATTTAAAAAGAATAATAGAGACTAAGAAAAAGGCCTACACAGGAAACAGTAGGAAGGGCACTACGAGTTGTGGTGCATGTAGTCAGTGTAAATATATTAACACAAAATGTAGGATGAGACTTAAGAATATTGTGAAATCTGTAGTATATCCTAAGAAGGGTAATTGCAATACACAGCGTATTGTGTATATTGCTGAGTGTGAGAAATGCTACGATACTATATAGGAAAGACTGAGAGGAAATTCAAAACTCGATATATGAGCACCTGTATAGTATTAGGAAAGGAGATACTAAGAACGCCTAAGTAGACACATTATAGAAAAGGGAAGTGAACATAGTTTTAAATTTGCTATTATAGACCAGGTAGAGGTAAATGACAGAGGAGGAAATTGGAAAATATATTTAGCTTGGTTAGAAAGTAAGTGGCAGATATGTTTAGATGCCACATCCCCCCCGGGTATAAATGACCATATAAGTATCAAGCCTTTTTTGGCGTTAGAGTAAGGAAATTTCATCAGCCGAGTACAATTTATATATATATTTATACATTAACACACAATATATATTTTTACTTATTTATATATATTTACTATGAATTTATAAATTCAAATTTTAGCATAGGGTAGATAGTATAAGGGACCCAATAATGAAATGTATCATGCACTGTATAAAAGCACTTTAGTACTAGTATATAGTACATTTTATGACAGTGGTTAATATACATATTTTTGTGACTTTTTATTGCATTTTTATTCTCAACAAACGTCAATTGAGTGATTTTGTTTTTAATTAACAATTTTGTTTTTAACCAATTATGTAATTAACTTTTTGGCGCCAAAAATTTGTGTATATAAAGGAAGTGACATGTTAGGGTAAATGGTTCTGAAGAAATCTGGTAAATGCAGATGAAAGCGCTCAACCATTCTTACTAGATGTACTTTGTGGTGCTGGCAGTTATCGAATAAAGTTGTGTGACAAAAAGCAACAGGCGAGTTTGCTTCTGATTCACGGCTCGAGTCCAGGGGATCTACGCTTGCTATTCTAAGAGTTATTGTTGTTTTGTTCCACTTTGGTTCTCTACATAATTAAAAAAGCTTTTTAGGACACATACTATTCAAAAATTTGTAATAGCTTAATCACAGATTTTGCATCCATCATCATCATCATCTTTCTAATGACATTCATGCAGTTATCTTCATCATAAAATGATTATTCAACATCCCAAATTGGGTAACCGTGGCTGTATCAAGTGTGTGGCCATTAACCTTTTTCTATAATATTAATCCTAAAAACAAAATTAAAAATAATAATTGTGCATATTTATTATTTTATAATATTGAAATATTTTTTTGGAAAACCACATCATTTAATAAAAAGTTGTATATACTTCAGTACTTGAGTTTATGCTGAACATGTCCTTATCCTTGAATATGCACCATCTTTGATAACTCAGCACATGATCTCTTATATTGAGTGTTACCTTTATGAAGTAATAATCAGGCATTTATAGTTCTTAATGTATTCTTCCAAATTATTCTTACATCCCTTAAATATGTTTATGTAAGTATACCAGCATCTCTGTGGACTGTTATTAGCTGTCATCTCAAAGTAATGAGGCTTACCCCGTATAAGTCTGAGTCACATGTACACCTAAAAGAGACAATGTGGATTTCTCTCAAGGACTGAGAGAATTGTGGGACAGCATTCTTTGATTCATATTTGATTTCTTCTCCACTGCAAAAAAAAAAAAAAAAAAGATTGCCTTTAATAGATTCAAACCATTCATAATGATAAAATAAAAAGACGCAATGCAGATTGATTTCCATTTAATGTCATCTTTGCAGTGGCTTTCATGTAAGTTTCATTAAGGTAAAAAAATGATTAAAATCACAAAAACAGTTATTATAAGAATTATATACTACATGGCTGTCACAGGTAATTAGCCTTAGGCCATTCAGCAACGTATGATACAAAACAGAAATCAAATAATTTGAGAATTGTATATTCCTTTTATTCTTGAAGTAGTTTTGCTGTCTTATACAATCTTGTCGGAAAACCATTTCATTGACTGCAAGAATTATTTAATCTACTATTATACTTGACATGAATTTAAGTGAACATTTTTCCTTATTTTTGAATACCAGAATATCTTTGATAATTTAGCACAAGGACAGAACTGTCAAATAGCATAGTGAAGTATAAAATTCAAAGAGACAATGTCTCCTTGGAGCTGTGAAAATGCTGTCAAGCTTAGTATTTTATATGCATTAGAATTATGTAATTGGTTTCTGGCCTCTGTAGTCAATCAGTTTTTGTTAATGTGATTAGGAATATTCATGTCAGCTAAGGGCATTACTATTAATAGTTTATTTCATCTTCGACACACACACACACACACACACACACACACACACACACACACACACACACACACACACACACACACACACACACACACATACACATATACACAAGTAAACGATTTGCAAAAAGTGTACATATATGCACACATGTCTGCACGTATGTGCACGCTTGCACACACAAGTGATCTCATGCATAAGCAGACACATGTACAAATATATAGACAGAAAAATATATCCTAATGCTTCCATTTAACTCTATTCAGTACTTCACATATTTTGGAACCATCTATACAGTAAAAAAATAGTAAGAATTATTATTGTCCAAATATTTTTCTTCTTAGAAAATAGTTAAACATAAATTAAATTGCTTTAGATGATGTGGACTGCTAAAGCATTAAAAATGCACAATTGCATTTTTTCTTATCAGGTGTCTGACTTTAGTAAGCAGTTATGTCTGTCAGTGTAATATATTAACGTCTTTATTTTTGCATTGTGCAATGAAGAAAAATATTTTATCCATGTCCTCTTCAATAAATACACATCACACCAAATGACACTTGATGACCTTTACTAAAATTCCATAAATGTAACTTCATTTACCAGCTAATATTTTCATTTATTAAACACGGCATAAACATCCATATAACAGTTGCCTTAGGGTAGCATGACCCCGCTCACCCTGACCAAGTAAGCAGCATCCTTACCTCTACTCGCTTATGTCTACTTATCAAGCAACATCCAACCGCTCACTTGAATTTCCCAACATGCATATACCTGTTAAGTTAAGGCAGCATGACCCTGCTAGCCCTGACCAAGTAAACAGAATTCTTACCTCCACTCGCTTACTTTACTTAAGCAGCGTCCAAACACTCAATTGAATTTCCCAACTTCTTGAAATAACCATCCAACCAAATAAGTAGCATGCTCACCTCTGCTAGCTTATTTATACTTGGCAAGCAGCATCCAACCACTTACTTGCATTTCCCAACTCATTGAAATGAAACTCCAACACCAGTGGGGGTGTAGAAGAGGGACAAGCCTAGCCCTCTTTTCCACCCACCAGCCTGAATAGGCTGTTCTCCCTGCTTCATTCAAAAACTTAAAAAAATAAACTTCCAAAACAAACCTAACCATACCTAAAGGTCAAACCAAAGTCATTTCATGTATGCCATACCCTCTGAAACAACTGTATCCTTGTCATCAACCTCCCAGTGGCCTAACAAAATTCATCAAAGCAACCAGTTGTCTAAATAGCTGGCTTGACTGATGAGCTCTCCCCAAAGCCAAAATAACCACAGTATTAGACCACACAATACCCTTACCTTGAAATAACCTCTTTAAATCACCAGTCATCTGTTAACCTTCCTACTGTAATTCCAGAATTATTCCCACATCAAAGCTTGCAAATGTTCCACAAAGACTGTAAGGGGCCACAATGCCACCTGTAACCATGCAAGCCCAATCAAGTGCTGCCTAGCCTAACTGCAGCTCCCTCTAGCCTCCACAACAGATATAAAAATGGCCAAAAGAGAAACCACACTAAATTCAATGACCCACCAATGCACCCAAAATGAGTGAAAATCCACTCTCCCAAAAGAACAGTACACCAAAAGCTGTATGCAAACGGATTACATTTCCAATTATTATAGCTCAGCCAGTAATGCAACCAAATAATTCCCCCGAACCATACAATCTGTAGATCAGAGCATAAGTGTGTGAGTGCTATATATTTAAGAAGCATGCAAGGCTGTATGTGCACGTATAAATTCCAGACATGTGCAATCCCTACTGTCATTTTGTAGAAGCAGCCAGAGAGTGAGCACGCATGATCACAGTTGTTAGCTTGTACATAAGTTACTTACATTAAAGTCAGTAGTCTTGTATAGTAATGTGTTTGTATAATATAAAGCTGCTTAAACAGAACCAACAAAGACTCTTCTATTGTGTACTAGATAGGAGAGTGACATGGTGGCAGAACTGGGATCGAAGAAAGAAGAATGTCTGGAGCCATGAGATGCAAAGACTTCAGTGAAGGTAAAACTGAGAGAAAAGAGCACAAACAGAACCCGAAAGAATCAAAGGTAATGAAAAATAGCACAAACTATTTATTTGATACAAAAGACAAAAGGGGCATTACAAATGCAGAAACTACATTATCAGGCAAGAGGAAAGCACAAAAAGTGTGTTAACTAAAGAAAATGTTTGTATTTGATGAAATAATTAACAGTAAAGCAAAACAAGCAGGTTTTAAGACTAAGCAAGCAGGTTTAAAGCAAAACGAGTGTATTTAAGGCAAAGCTGGGCATATTTAGAGTAAAACAATCAGAAGAAAAGTATATTGGGCATGAAAAGGGCTTAAACTGGCAAAATGAATATAATAAGGACAAAAAAGGGCACATTAAGCAAAAATAAAGTAAGGTGACTGTATGTGTTTTGGCAAAGTGCTGTATCTGGGCATAACTACAACTTCGTATTGTATCAAGGGCATAACTAAAGTTATTTGAAGTATCTCAAAGTGTGTACAAAATGCTTACTGTGTTTGCTTATTACTATGCATGTATTTCAAAGAGTTTACTGTGTGCAAAGTGCAACTATTTCATGAAGTACAGCCAAAGTACAGCAATTTTGAAAAGTTTCTTGTGCTGGGTATGTTTATTCACAAAGTGCCATCATAACAGAGGTCTTCTTGTACTGTAAAGAGTTGCCTAGCAAGGTACCACCATTCTGGGAACATTACAGTGTGCTATATGCAGTTATTCGTAAAGTGCAATTACTTCAAAAAGTTTTTAAGTTTTGGGCAACAGATGTATTCACATTGTGCAGTTACTTGGCATGTTTCTTACACTGATAAGAGGTGTTTTCTTGCAAAAGACGACATTACAAGAGTATTGCAGTGCTCAAGAGTTATTCAGTCATACTGTAAAGTTATCGAATGTTTCTTAAAATTATGGTAGATGACTTTAGCAAATGATGGTAAATGACTAGCATTTTAGCCTTTCTAATGATATTGCCAAAGTACCAAATTACCTGAGAAATTTATTTCGTAAAGTCTAGTTATTTGAAGGTACTATGAGTTTGTTCATTTGCATAATTCTGAAAGGCCCAAAAGGTATAAGTTCAGAGCACAAAGGCATTAGACAAGTACTGGCATTAGTTTCTGATATATGTACATGTGTATATGTCTGCACTTATTTGAACAACCCTTCGTTGATATGTGTAAATATGGCAAATTTTGAAAACCCCTACCACTTGTATTTGATCTGAATATTGCAGAGAATTGGAGAATATCTGAGCAAGAGTACAATATTTTTATACAAGCAGCTTATGCAGCTAGAGATGCACACTCCAGGGCATTCATTTGGCTAAACCTAGCTGAGTCAGAGGCCATCGAAAGAGAACGCTCATTTGTGTATGCACCAGCAGTATGTGAAGAAGGTGCAGACCGTCATATTGTTGTACAAGCTGAGTCAAGGGAAGACCCAGAATGTTTTTTAAAGCGTAAGTTCAGAGAAATGTGTTATCCCCAGACAATTATCACTTTAGAGAGGCATTTGTTTTACACAAGAGATCAGAAACCAGGGGAATAATTTGCAGCTTATATAACTGACTTGAGAAACAGAGCTAAAATGTGTCAGTTTGGTGATTTAAAGGATGAGCTGAAAAAGAACAGGCTTGTGTGTGGTATTAATAGCACGGCTGTAAGAAAGATTTTACTTTGCGATAGTGATTTAACATTTAGCAAAGCCACAGAGATTTTTCAAATTAATGAGGTGACAGAGGAACACACGAGAATGCTTGTGAGTGACAAGAGCATGTTTTCAGTTGGTACCAGAGCAAATGTAGATAGTATGTAACATGTGGCAAACAAGAACAGGCATAAGCACATGGCAGCTACAGGTTTTCCAAAGAAGGCACGCAGCTTTCCAGAAAGTGCTAAGAAAGGAGCTCACACCAGCGAAGTGCAGTATAAGCATGAATCAGCAAAACCCAAATCCAGCTTTATTGTTAACTGTCGCAATTGCGATGCGAATCATAAATCTAAAAGAGAGAAGTGCTCAGCATATGTTCACAAGTGTAAAAAATGGAATCATTTCCAAAAGTTTTGCAAATCAAGTAAGCCTCACAGAGTTGAAAAGAAAGGTCGCACAAGAAAGCAAGTTGATCAAGTAGAGCCCAAGCAGTCAGCTTTCTAAGTAGATAGTGTAGCAGTGCTTGGTGAAAGAGTTGATGCAGTGAACTTATTAACAAGAAGTGAAGTATTTTGTACTTTCCAAATTAATGAAAAATCCCACAGAGCTCAAAGTAGACACTGGGTCAAAGTGTAATGTTACATCAGCAGACACTTTTGCTAGAGTGAGAACTAAGGAACAACTCAATGTAACTAGTAGTTCAAGACTTGTTGCTTATGGAGGTGAAGAGATTCAAACCAAAGGTTCAGTGATGCTTTCATGTTATTTGGCTGAGAGCTGTTAAAAACTTGTTATTTTATGTAGTCCAAAGACCAGTTCAATCTTTACTGGGTCTCAAAGACAGTTTAAGAATGAATCTGGTTTCTTTTGCTAAAGAAGTTCATCATATAAGTGCATTTCCAAGTTCCAGTTTTTCAGAAGCCATTTTCTTGGCATATGCTGATATTTTCGATAACAAGTTAGGTAAACTTCTAGTTGTGTATTCCATGAAGTTAGACCCAGAGGTCAGTCCAGTAGTCAGACCAGGAAGATGAGTTCCAAAGGCTATGCAAGATAAAGTTAAAGCTCAGTTTGATAAAATGGTGCAGCAAGGTGTGATTTGTCCAGTCACAAAACCAATGGCTTGGGTGTCATCCATGGTAGCCTCTCATAAAAAAGGCTCAGATGAAATCTGAATATGTATTGACCCAAGAGATCTGAACAAAGCATTGAAAAGACCATATCATCCAAAGCGCATAGTCAAAGACGTTGCAGCTCTAATACCAAATGCCACTGTATTTTCTGTTTTGGGTGCAAAGAATTCATTTTGGCAAGTGATGCTGGATCACAAATCCTCATTTCTAGCTACCTTTGGTACTCCGTTTGGCAGGTACCGATTCCTAAGGATGCCATTTGGAATAAATTCTGCAAGTGAAGTCTTCTAGTGTGCAATGGAGCAAATTATTTTGGGTTATCCTTGTGTTATAATAGTAGATGATCTATTGGTTGGAGGCAATGGTGAAGCAAACCATGATAGAAACCTCAAGAAAGTTCTAGACAGAGCATGTGAAGCAATCTTGAAGCTCAATTCTCTGAAGTGCAAATTCAGACTTCCACAAGTTATGTACATAGGACATTTGTTTACAAATACAGGCTTGAGACCAGACCCGACCAAGCAAGCAACTATTCTTGAGATGTCAGCACCTGACAATGTACAAGCTTTACAGCATTTCCTGGGCAAGGTCAACTGTTTAGGCAAATTTATACCAAATTTCAGTGAGTTGACAGCTACTTTAAGAGAGCACACATACAAAAATGCTGCATGGTCATGGTTGCAACAACAGAAGGCATTTGAAAGCCTCAAGCAGAAAATTGCCACCTCACCTACGTTAAGATACTATGATGTGAATAAATCAGTGTTTTTCCTGTGATGCTTCAAAATCTGGTCTAGGCAAAGTTATACTTCAAGAGGGCAGACCAGTAGCCTATGCATCTAGAACACTTACCCAAACTAAGATGCAGTATGCTCAAATTGAGAAGGAGCTTTTGGCAACAGTATTTGCATGTTCCAAGTTTCATGATTATATTTATGGTCGAGCTATTCAGATTGAAACTGATCACCAGTTTCTAGTTACTATTCATATAAGCCTATGCATTCCGCTCCAGTGAGATTACAAAGAATGATGCTCAAATTGCAAAAGTGGTCTATAAAAAAGGCAAATTGCTCTGTCTGGCTGATACCTTATCCAGATCACACAGAAATACAACAGAACAGCTTAACGCAGAAAATTTTGACTTTGATGTGATGCCATTGCATAATTTTTCCACCACTAAACTTGATGAGTTAAAATATCACACTCAGACTGATCCAAATTTACAAAGGCTCAATCACTATATTAATGTCAGATGGCCATCAAAGCGATCTAGTGTATCACCTGAAGTGCAAATATATTTTCCTTACAGAGATGAATTGTTGATGGAAGATGTCATTATTTTCAAAGGTCCCAAAATTATTGTTCCTGCTTGTTATAACAAGAATATGTCCAGATTTTGCATCTTGGTCACCCAGGGTCCACATCCACTAAGAGAAGAGCACGAGAATTAGTATTTTGGCCTTCATTACTGAAAGACATTGATAAAGTACTTTCTACTTGTTCAGTATGCAATAGTACTAAACTGCATTTGCAAAGAGAACTGCTTCAGCTAAGTCCATTTCCTGAATTACCTTGGTCTACTGTAGCAACTGATATCTGTGAGTGGAACAATCAACACTACTTAGTTTTGGTAGACTCTTATTCAAACTGGTTTCAGACTGATCTCCTACCTAATCTAACATCCATTGCTGTCATTATTAAATTGAAATATCATTTCTCAGTTCATGGTAATCCACACAAACATTTTTCTGACAATGGTACTCAATTTACTAGCCAGTTGTTTCAGAAGTTTGCAAAAGAATGGAACTTTGTACATGTCACTGGTAGACCTGAATATCCTCAGTCCAGTGGTCTAACTGAATGAGCAGTACAGAGTCCAAAGCACTTACTTGAAAGGTCAAAGCATGATAATACCAATGTATTCTTGAATTACTTAATCTCAGAAACATACCCTGTGATGATATTCTTGGCTCACCTGCGCAAAGACCACTTTCCAGGCAAACTAGAACTACGCTACCTATTTCATCAAGTTTGTTGCAGTCTAAACCTAAGAACAATAAAACTATCAAGGCTCAATTGTTTAAGAAGTATAATATCCAGAAATCTAGTAAGAACAGATTGAGCAGATTACTTTGTCCATTGAGGGAAGGAGAGACTTAACAGATCCAGACAACAAAAGGTTTTGATCGAATAGGACAGATTACAGGTATCTGGGCTGAGCCAAGATCTTACTTGGTAGACTCCATGGATGTGGAGTATAGAAGGAACCGCAGAACATCTTCTTCCTGTACCAGAAGCATCATCATCATCATTGTAATCATAACATTGTTTCTGTGTGTTAAATAAAATCAAGAGATCAATACACAGGAGGTTCAGGTTCAAAAATTTACTAGTGTACACCAGGAGGCAAAAAATGTACAAGTACAGAATTTTGTCTGACACGAAACAGGAAGTACACAGTTTTATAGTCTTTACATTCAAGTTGTGCCCACCTTACTGACATGGTCAGTCACAGGGCATCTACATCACTTTAACTTACAGTCCTTTATTCATAAAATACTGCTGATGCTGTATATTTTTTAAAAATGTTTTCCTCTGGTAACAATACGGCCTTGCTATCCACCTGGTCAGACATAATGTCTTTCTGTAAAGTTACTTCTTCAAGGTTTCACATCAGTTCGAATACAATAGCAGATTCAGTCTTTTAATACACTTCTTTGTTCCCCTGTAACACTTTCCCAACAGCTGCGTGTTATCTTAGTAACACATACACAAGGCCAAATCATCCCAGCAGGAAAGAGCAGAAGATTTCATTATTTCACACATTTAATTTCCTGACCCAGCAGATAATCACTTGTGAAAAGCATAAACATTAAAACTTGCTGAGCTAGTAGATGCCAGGGTCAGAGGTCAACTTGCTACAAGCCACACTGCAGTTTCAAAACTTCTTGCATTTACACATGAATTCATCCTTTTTGTTATATCATTAATAAAATAAAATGCATTACATACTACTTTGCTTTTAAACTAGCATTTCACATATATTCAAATACATATTTTTCTAACATTTTCCCTCCTATTAATACTTTTTATTCTATTTTGAAGTATGCATAATGTCATTTCATCTCCTAACCTCTTCCACTAAGGATTTTCAGCTAGGTGAGTCATTTGATCTATACTTCAGAAAAAGTTTCGTCTGAGATGAATTTTTCAATCTCAATATCTTGGTACAAAGTTTCAGTAACAGATACATCAATAAAATCTTTGATTAATCTTTTCATGCAGGGAATTCCACAACAAACACAGGCTCCTATTAGGAGTAAACCCACACAAATAGCAATCAGAATATTCATTAGGATGGAACCCCACCCCCCCAAATAGATTCTGGAAAAAGTCCGTCAGTGGGTTTGGGCCTGGTTCAGTCATGGCTGATACTTGCTGAATTACCTCTAGGTGGTTGTTAATTTCATGCCTATTGTCCAGAATGTATGCACAGCATTCTTCTTTGATAAGCGCACACGTACCACCTCTCACCGCTAGGGTGAAGTCAAGAGCCATTCGATTTTGTAGCACAACAGTTCTCATTGCATTCAGTTCACCACTCACCAGTTCTAGGGCAGAGAAAGTTGCATTACTCATTACTTCGAGAAGTTTCGACAGCTTCCTCAACTCCCAGATTGATTTGACTGCTCCATATGCTGGGAATATTCCTGCCCAAGATATAACACTGTCACTCAAGTCCATATGAGTCAATTTGCTTTTGTCCTTTACATTATTATGGACTTTCCAGCCAGCTTCGATCCGTCCTACTGGATTTACAGGTTTCTCGACTGGACCTTCAGGTTTTCGGGCTGCTTTTCTCACGTTTCGTATCTTACCCAAAGGTAATTCTGCAGTATTTCTTATAGCCGGAACCAGATAACCCAAAAAACAACTGCCGGACCAATTCTCAGGTAGCCATTTATATGCCTTTTTCCCACAAATAAAATAACAATTTTCTACTTTAGTACTAATACGCATTAACCCTGTATGAAACATTTTCTGGTCTATAACTGACAATTGTTTAAATAAAACAGGATTCTTGCGAATTTCATTCATGGCTGTTTTCATTGAGTTCAAATATGAGTCATAATTAGTATTGCAAAAAGTATTGCCATTACTAGTCTTAATATAACACCGATAAGATATTGTTATATTACAATTGCTCCAGCCCACCTGGTGAGTATCATTTTTATAGAAACATACAATTCCCTTTTGTGTGACAGGTAAAAATAAAGCTATTTTGTCCTGTGATCTCACAGTCCCTGTGTCAAAAATTAAATTCTCCCAAGTCTCATTTATCCCCAGAGGGATAGCGGACATTATCAGTCCTCCATATGCTGTTGGTATAGCTGTACAAACCCAGCAATTTGAAATGTTTATAGTCTCTGCATATACACATTTCATGGCTAGGTATATGTTAAAATTTGGATGCCAGTCTATAGATGTTTCATCACGTCTTCCCACTTTCACTTGTGTGGTTGAGTGAAGGAAAAACCACAAGAGGAAAATTGTCACAATTATAGTCAATAAATGTATACTCAACAAAATGATTATGCAACATCTCTGGGATTGATCTATATTTCTATTCACTTTATTCTTGGCCATTTTGCCCTTGTTGTATATCAGTTACAAAGTTTTTATCAAGTTGAAAGTTCTTTACTGGTTTGCAGTGTGTCAAATGGACCCAGGACGTCCTCTCAGCCACTCTGACTGCAGTAGGCGTTGCCAACAGTACCTGGTACGGTCCTTCCCACTTTGGACTTGCCCAATTCTTTCTCTTCGTCACTTTTAGCCACACCCACGTTCCCGGAGCCAAAACTGCTTCCACTGATCTGGTCTGTTCCTTATCTGAAAAAGAGTTAAACTGCAAAACAGATTTATTTATTAACAGTTTCCTCATATAACTAACTAATGAACTGTCAGCCTCTTGCTCTGCAGGCATGAGAGCTTTCCACTGAGGCACATAATATGCTCTCCCAAAAAACATTTCAAAAGGAGTCAAACCCTTCACATTTGGAACCGTTCTCATACTCAGCAGCACTAAAGGCAAACAGTATATCCAATTCTCCTGGGTCTCATCAACTAACTTCCTAAGTTTGTTCTTAAGGGTTCCATTGTACCTTTCCACCAGTCCTGCTGACTGTGGGTGGTAGGCACAATGGTTTTTCAAGGAGATTCCAAAAAATCTTCCAAGTTGCTGGATTGTCTGATTAACAAAATGTGTGCCATTGTCACTATAAATCCTTTCCGGTATGCCAAATCTAGGGATTACTTCTTTTATCAGGGCTTTCACCACTGTTGCTGCATCCAGATTCTTGGTTGGAAAAGCTTCTACCCATTTAGAAAACATATCTACAATGACTAGACAATATTTTTTCCCTTCACACTTGTTCAATTCTATGAAATCCATACAGATAGTATGGAACGGATATGGTGGTATAGGAAAACTTCCTTGCTTAGGTTTAAATGCCCTTTGTGCATGGTGCTTGTTGCAAGTATGACAAGCTGCACAAATTTTTTTTGTGTAGTTTATGAATCCGTATGTTTGGAATATTCGGTTTACTAACTGTACCATCCCCCCTGTTGAGACATGGCACTGCCCATGGCTCAACAAAGCTGCATATCTAAATAAATTAGACGGCAATATCGTTTTTTTCTGTTTGGAAATGTACAGTCCATTTTCAAGAATTGCGCCTTGTTTTTCCCATTTTTGTTTTTCTGCTTTTGTAGTAAGCATCTGCATTGTTTTTAACATGTCTAAATCTAAAATCTCAGAGGGTTGTAATTCCTCATTCAAAAGTAAAGTTTCTGAGTCTGAGGCTGCTTGCTTTGCAGCTGCATCAGCTCTCGCATTGCCTTTCGAAATCCTATCCTGTTGCTTTGTATGAGCTACACATTTGCAAATAGCTACTTTAGTAGGTAACTGGATTGATTCTAATAATTCCAAAATAAACTGCGTATGATTAATTGGTTTTCCACTAGATGTTATCATTCCCCTATTTTTCCATTGTTGCGCAAATACATGTACTGTAGAGAAAGCATACTAACTATCAATATATATCTTTACACATTTGTCTTTTGCTAAAGTACATGCCCATGTCAAAGCTATTAATTCTGCTGCTTGTGCAGACAAGTTATGTGGTAAGGGTTGGGCTTCTAAAATTTCAGTGTCTGTAACTACTGCATACCCCACTAGATTCTTTCCTGTAGGGCCCCTTCTGCATGAGCCGTCCACGTAATATGTCACCTCGGCATCATCCAAGGGCATATCTGTAAGATCTTGTCTAGGCAAGATTAACTGTTCAATTTCCTGCAGGCAGCTGTGCGGTGTGCCATCCGCAGGAGTTGGGAGTAATGTTGATGGATTTAATGCCGTACATCATTCAATTGTCATATGAGGTTGGCTCAGCAGTATAGTCATACATGAAAGATGTCTAGCAGGGGAGAGATATGCTACTTTTTTTTCCAGTAAAATTATTGCAACTGCATGAGGCACTCTCAATGTGAGAGGGTGGAATAATACCACTGAGGCCGAAGCCTGTACTGCCATTGCAGCTGCAACCACTGCTTGTACACAGTGAGGCAAAGATCGTGCCACTGGGTCTAACTGTGATGAATAATAGGCTATGGGGCGTTGCTTATCCCCATGTTGTTGCGTCAGCACTGACGTCATATATCCTTGCTTGTAATCTACAGTCTGAAATAATTGATAATTTGGGAGTCCTAAAACTAATGAAGAAGCTATCAACTGCTTCAATCTGCAGAAAGCCATTTCTGCTTCGGGTGTCCATTGTAACAAATCTTGTGCTGTCATTGGTATTTTATATATCAAGTCAGTCAGTGGAGCAGATTCCAAAGCATAGTTTGGTATCCAACTCCGGCAAAAATTAGTTGTCCCCAAGAAGGACATCATTTCCTTCTTGGTTGTTGGTTTGGGTGCTTATAAAATTGCTGTCTTCCTATCCTCGTCTAATATCCTACCTTCATTGGATATCACATATCCTAGGTATCTAACTTGCTTTTTCCAGAGTTGTAACTTACTTTTGTTCACTTTGTGTCCTTGTATTGCTAAGAATTTCAATAGCGCTACAGTGTCTTCCCTGCATTGCTGCTGGGTGGGGGCTGCTAGCAAGATGTCATCTACGTAAAGTAGAATTTGACTACCTCCTGGTGGGGTAAACCCTGCCAGGTTGCTAGCCATTTCTTGTGCAAATATTGTTGGGCTCTCACAATATCCCTGTGGTAGTCGAGCATAGGTATACCTTTTACCCTGAAATGTAAATGCAAACCAGTATTGACTATCAGGATGTATAGGTATTGAAAAGAAAGCATTACTGATATCTACCACAGAGAAATATTTATGTTGCGGTTTTAAGTAATTTAACAACGTATGTGGGTCTGGCACCGTGGGTGCTCTGGGTATCACTGCATTGTTTACAGCTTGTAAATCTTGAACCATCCGCCATTCCCTGTTTGCTTTTTTAACAGGAAATAGGGGTGTATTACATGGTGAATCAGGAGATTCTACCAGTACTCCTTCCCTGAGTAATGCTGCTATTATAGGCTTGATTCCTATTTCTGCATCTTTCCTCAAGGGGTATTGTCTTTTCTGTGGCCTAAATGCCGACTTTGGTGTAATTATAACTGGTCCTGCTGTTTGAATAAGTCCTACATCTGACTTGCCTGTTGACCAAAGAGTCGTTGGTATCTCACATAAAGCTTTCTCTTCTTCTTCTAATAAAAATGCTAATCAGCTGTCCTCGCTAGATTGCAAGTGTACAGCTGGGTGTGTCTGCGTCAATCAATTCAACTTTTGTTTCTGTATTCCCTGTTCTGACAATTCTAAGTCAGTCTGTTTTTCCCATTTTGTTACCTTCTCTCCTAAGTCTGCCCATTTTACGTTTTTATTCTTTGTCAAGCTGACATGTGGCAATCGATTTGATCTATATAATGCAAGGAATTCTTGAGGTAACGAACAGCTAACTACACTGTTCTCTCAGTATCCCAATACAAAGTACGTAATACTAATCTAGTTGCACGATTTCTGAATAATTCTTGTTCATAGTCTCTATCAGGTCCTGGCGTATTACAGTAGTATAGAGTACATTGTAACAAATGCTGTCGATCAGTGTCAAGGGAGGGGGCTTTACTGATGGCTACGTTCATCAGTTCCTCGGTTACTGCCCCTGGACCAGTCGTAACTAGGTCCTGGCTGTACCAATAAAAAGTTTCACCCTCTGATCGCACCACAAAAGTGTCCATTTGTCTCTGTGCCTCCATACCCTGCATAGTTGGAACTACTGCTATGCCGAATATCTGCATAAGGTCCCTACCCAATAGGTTCATTGGACATTTTGCAGAAACAACAGTCTTACTTCTTTGAGTCATACCTGAAACAGGGTCAGTTATTGCTATATCATGGGAAAGTGGTTCCCTGTATAGCTGTCCATTTGCAGCTTTCACTAATATATAATCAGGTGATTCAGAATGTTCTGGTAACTTGGAGGGGTGTATCAGGGTCCGTGACGCTCCTGAGTCACGCAGGAATTTGACTTCCCTTCCCTCCACCAGAAGTGTGACTTCCGGTTTCGTATCTGCTAAGTAGAGCTCCAGGCTCAATAATGCTAAATCCAAAATTTCACTTTCTTCATCCTCCATATCTACTTGCACTTCCTCTATTCCTTCTATCACATTTACATTTGTTCTCTGTTTATTAACTTCTCCTGATGATTTCTGACTTCTGCATAATGTATCTTCACTATCATATAGCCAGTCCTCATCTCCCTTGTCTTCTGTGATTACCTTTTTGTTCTGTTTACAATCCCTCGCTAGATGTCCCTTCTTCCCGCACTTAAAGCATTCACCTCTCTTTTTTCTTTCCTCAAAATCTTCTGACCGTTTGTCAGACTGTTTATTTCCCTGAGCATTTTTCTTTCCCTTTTTACCTGACTGTAATACAAATACTTCAGCTCCGTCTTCAGCAGTGAAGACTTGCGCCTTCTCTTTCTTTTTGCTATTAAAATGTCTTTCAGCATGTCTAGCATATTCAAGTAAGGCTTGTAGCCTACCTGTTCGATGGTCTATCATGTGCTTCATAATGAAGCTGCTGATAGGTGCAATGCAACCTTTTAAAAAAGCATTTTTCAACTGTTGTTCATACGGGGAATCATTCACTTGATTTTCAGGAACTGTCATACCGCTATGATTATTAAAACATTCCAATAATCTAGCATAGTATCCATCTATCGTCTCACTTTCCTGTTGTATGCATTGGTTAATGCAAGTCCAGTCTGCTCTAGGTTTCCATTTCTCAGAGATTCGGTCTGTAAGACCTTTCACTCTATTGTCTAATTCTGTGTCACTATGTGGGAGTGGTTTAAGCTCTGCATTACGAGGATTCCAGGTGCCACAAATCATGTGCCAGTCTGGACCTATAATTTGTCTTACTACTTTTTCTACTTCTTCCCCATTCAAGTGGTAACTCAACCTCATGCCTTGCAAATCTTCTAAAACTTTCGTAAAATTAACTTTCAGATGGGGGGTTCCCTCAGTAGCTTTCGGATATCCTTCGGTGTCCATGGTCTATATACTAAGAGTGTTGGGTCCTGCCCTGCTTGTCCTGCCTGAGGATTTGGGACCTCTATAAGCGGACATATTTCTTCCTCACTCTCATCCTGTAGGTTTCTCTCTATTTGATATGATTCTGTGTCCCCATGTGTTTTACGTGCTCGGGACCTAGTTTCAATAGGATCTCTAACATATGGTTGTGGTCTTGCTGAGACTTCAGGATAACGCGGAGGCAGACCAGCCTGTCCACTCGCTTCATATCCTGAAAAAAGCAATTGAGGGGGCAGGGGATTAGGAGCTGTTGCTATTACTATATTATTATCTTCTTTGTCTAAAAATAATGTTTTTGAATTTTTAGTCTTCTGTTCCCTACGGTTTGCTTCCTCAATCCACCTGTGTGCCTGAGGAATGCCTAATTGACGTTGCTTTTTTGCCTGACCTCCCGCATCGGATTTAAGTTGCTTAAGGAGTTTAACCAGTGAAGTTTTATCTAATTTACCATCGAATTCATATTTGTTAACCCATTTCGTATAATACCTAACGTTATGAGAACGTTGTGATTGCATATATTTTGCATCTTCGGTTAGGGGCTGATCTCGCGATGTTTTAGTGCACTGATTTCCCATGTTAAAAGAAAATGTTACGTAACCCTTCTTATCACGTGATATCAAAATTTCAGTTCCTTTTCACAGTTTATCTAGAATAACTGCCTACCTTATTCTGTTACCCTGATCTATAACCAAACATACAGTAATTCCTTTTGTCCCTGATCTGCATAACAAATCTTGACAACAATATTTACTGTAACCTAGTCCCTGATCTAAAACAGAAAAAAGGCAAAATCTTCCTATCTGAGCCTCCGGTATTGAGCCGTCCAGGATCCGCTCTTCGGCCACAGATCAGAAAGTGGCCAGCCTTTTTAAACGACAATTCAGTCCGAGGTCTTTTCACCCGAGAAGAACCATTTCGGTAACTTCTCCTGTGCAGTATTCGACCACCGGTAGACTCTGATCTGCAGCTGTCTGAGGGATTTCCGGCTAAAGAAGGACCAAACCGTTAAATAAAATCAAGAGATCAATACACAGGAGGTTCAGGTTCAAAAATTTACTAGTGTACACCAGGAGGCAAAAAACGTACAAGTACAGAATTTTGTCTGACATGAAACAGGAAGTACACAATTTTATAGTCTTTACATTCAAGTTGTGCCCACCTTACTGACGTGGTCAGTCACAGGGCATCTACATCACTTTAACTTACAGTCCTTTATTCATAAAATACTGCTGATGCTGTATATTTTTTAAAAAGTTTTCCTCTGGTAACAATACGGCCTTGTTATCCACCTGGTAAGACATAATGTCTTTCTGTAAAGTTACTTCTTCAAGGTTTCACATCAGTTCGAATACAATAGCAGATTTAGTCTTTTAATACACTTCTTTGTTCCCCTGTAACACTTTCCCAACAGCTGTGTGTTATCTTAGTAACACATACATAAGGCCAAATCATCCCAGCAGGAAAGAGCAGAAGATTTCATTATTTCACACATTTAATTTCCTGACCCAGCAGATAATCACTTGTGAAAAGCATAAACATTAAAACTTGCTGAGCTAGCAGATGCCAGGGTCAGAGGTCAACTTGCTACAAGCCACACTGCAGTTTCAAAACTTCTTGCATTTACACATGAATTCATCCTTTTTGTTATATCATTAATAGAATAAAATGCATTACATACTACTTTGCTTTTAAACTAGCATTTCACATATATTCAAATACATATTTTTCTAACACTGTGATATAGGTCCTAAGTCTAAGAGTGAATCGGACACGGTTTCCAGACTAGAATGTGTTCAAAATTCTGATTCCGTTCCAGTAAATGATTCAAACATTCCACACGTTAATTATTTTACAGAAACTGTTCCAGTTGCTAAAGCTAATTCCCAGTTTTATGTCACATGATATGGATGAGTATCTAAGCCTAATGTGAACTATGCAGCAACGTGCACTTGACTGTATATACATGTGTATTTAATATTGTATATTGCATGACTAAGGATTACCTGTGATTTCTGCATGCCAGATAGTCTCATAACAATTGTATGATCTATTTCTCAAAGAGGGAGGATGTAGATCAGAGCGTAACTCTGTGCATGCTATATCTTTAAGAAGCATATGAGGCTGTATGTGCATGAATAAATTACAAACACGTTCAATCCCTAGTGCCATTTTGGCATCTATATCACGTTATCGAAATCTTACTACATCGAATCACTAAAGGACGACCTCTAGTGATCGATGTAGTAAAACATCGAATAACATTTAAAAAAAAAAAAAACAAACAAAAATAAAACCTAACTAGCATAGGCAGGGGAGCAAGCCCCCCTGCACCCCCTAAACCCCCTACTTAAAAATTCCAACTCCTAGACCGCACTATATTGAGGTAAATGGAAATCTCCCCCTACGGAGATTTCTGTTTACCTGCAAGATGTTCTGCACTTTCGATGTTGTGGTGCCGACAATATCAGCTTCGATGTTGTCGGTTTTCGACATCATGAAGTAGACCCCCATTTTGAAGGAGCAGCCAGAGAGAGACAGCATGCATGATCACAGTTATTAGTTTGTATATAAGTTACTTAAGTTAAAGCCATTAAACTTTTACAGTGATGTGTTTGTATAAAATAAAGCTACTTAAACAAAACCCATGAATACTCTTCTACTGTATCCTAGATAGGACAGCGACATCATCTATGCCCCAAGTCACATGCTCTGCAGCTCCCATATATGGTCCTGTGGCCTACCAACACATAACTCCTGAAACTACTCATTCATGAACCATCCCGCAGTGGCCACAGCTTGACTGCTCATCAGTCTTACTCTGTCTTAGTGCTATTCATCCTGCAACTCCGCTCTGCCCAGATTACATTTTCAAAATATACAACCCCTTGCATACGTCTCAGCTTTGTAGCCCAAGTAATATGGAGAAAATCGTAAACAAAAGTGGGACAAAGCCGCAAACAGGAATAATTTCAAATATTGCTGTCACAACTTATAAAGATAGAACAAGCCTGCAGTAGCATGAATTTACTGAAGAGAATTCTGTAACTCCAAATTTTAATGATTTGACACTAATTGCCAGAAAACAAAAACTTTATGAAAAAATGACCCAACATATAAGGCTAACATTTGTACATTCTAAGAAAACTGCACAGTAGGTTCATAGGTTCATAGGTGTGTACTAAGCTAATGGCCCTGGAGCCTTTACAAGCCTAGCCCATAGGATTACCCTGGCATTGTGCCACCTGACCTTAGTTCACTAGAGTGATCCCTGGGGTGAATTTTCTATTTCGCATCCATTCATCAAGATTTCTCTTGAAAAGGGCCAGTGAGGTGCTCTACTTGACATATATGGAAAGTCTATTCCATAGCATGGGCAGTCTCTGGGTTATGAAACTGTCCCTTCAGCATGTTCTGTTGACTGTGGTAATGAGGATGACGTCTCTGGAGCGTGTGGAGCAGAGGGAATGGGATTTCTTCAGATGTAGCATTTCTAACAGAGCTGGGTCAGACATGGCTTTGTAAGTCAAGCAGAGATCACCTCTAAGTAGGCGATATGAGACAGAGGAGTTTTTTGAGTCTGTCCATATTGAACAAGTGTTTAAGGCCTAGGATCCTCTTTGTGAGGTACTTTAGTGGCCTCTCCAGTTGTTGCAGGTGTCTAGTGAGGTACATGCCAAATGTGGCATTGTATTCGATGATTGGCCTAAACCCTTAGTAATGCAATGTGACACATAGAAGGACTTTCTGACAACAGTGGCAATGTGGTGGTCAAAAGAGAGGTTGCTGTCAACCTGTATTCCCATATCTCTTATAACGCCTTCTGTGTTCAGTGGACTACCATTGATGTGGTAATTCATGGGAACTGGGTTTTTCCCAAAAGGGATGACGACACATTTTTTGACATTGAGCTTAAGGCAATGGTTCTGACACCAGTCGTTGGTCTCAGTGAGGCCTTTCTGTAGGATGTCAACATCACTTGGGGAGTTAATTATGGCACCCAACTTTCAATTATCTGTGAACTTTGTCAGCCAGAGTCCCTTCGTGTTGGCCTGGACTTGAGAGAAGTAGATACCAAACAGGAGAGGACCCAGGACCGAACCCTGTGGGACTCCACTCGTGACTGGTCAGCAGTCTGACTTTGAGTCAGCTACTTTCGCAATGTGGGTTCTATCTGTGAGTCAGTTTGCAACCCACCTAGTGGTATAGGGGTTGATGCCTAGCTTAGTGAACTTTTCTAAGATTCCTGAGTGGGGAATGGTGACTGACTCAAAGAAGTCTACCAGGATGAGCAGGCATGATCTACCCTTCACAAAACCAAACTGTGTGGGATCCAGAGTTTGGAGATTTCCTATATCCTTGTTTATTAGGTCCATTATGATGCGTTCCATAGCTTTGCATATCAGACTTGTCAGGCTATGGGGTGATAGTTCTGAGGGTCTGTAGTCACTGCTCCTTTGTGGAAAGGGATGACTGTAGCAGTGCACCATTTGGTAGGGACAAAGCCTGAGGTTAGGCTGTGATTGAATGGGGCACATAGGTGAGGTGCCAGTTCACACTGTATTTAATGTAGAACACAGCTAGGGATATTGTCACGTCCCATAGAAACTGTATTCTTGGCCTTGGATAGTGCTATTTTAACCTGTGCAGCAGTAATACTGGGTGCCTGGCAATCTACTGGTATTGTGATTGGTCCTTTGGTGAGGGAGAGAGGGGTAAAGTTGTCACTGAATCTGTCGGCCAGTATATTGGCAATATCTGTTGGCTCAGTATAGGAGGTGCCATTGTGCAATAGCTCCGAGCAAATCTGGATATTGCTGTGGAGATTCTTTACATAACTATAGAAGGCCTTGTGGCTGTCTTTACTATATGCTGCAATTCTGTTTTCATAGCTAGCTTTAGAGGATTTGATGAGGGATCTCAACTTTTTGTTGAAGCTGATAAGGGAGTTTTTCCAGTCTAGGCACTTCATCTTATTCTGCATCAGCTTCCTCCTTCTGTTGTAGAGTTTGTTTATGGCAAGGACCACCAGATTGGCTTCCTTTTTTTAGAGGAGAGCATCTTGGTTCTATTGGGTATGATGAGATCCATGCATTTGTGTATGTGTTTGTACAGGGCATTAGTGTATGATTCGGTGGTCATGCAGCTGTTCTCCAATTGCATGGGTGCCAGGAAGTTAGCCACCTCTGATTTTATGAGCCCTAAGTTAGCTTTGTAGAAGTTTTTCATGGTTGTAAACTTTGAAGGGAGGGGGGGAGGGATGTGGATTTCCAAGGTG
Organism: Protopterus annectens; assembly: GCF_019279795.1. NCBI lineage: Eukaryota > Metazoa > Chordata > Ceratodontiformes > Protopteridae > Protopterus > Protopterus annectens. The sequence continues at coordinate 554,047,969 of NC_056728.1, forward strand.
ATTAGTTTGTGGTCAGATCTAACCAGGGAGGAATTGAGTTATTGGTATAGAGCAATGGTCACCCATGTTAGTAATGGCCAGGTCAAGGATGTTGCCACCTTTAGTGGCGGTAAGAACGGGCTGGTCCAGGGCATTGGAATTAATGAATTTCAGGAAACGTTGGGCAAGTGAATTGATGCATGAGTAGTTTTCTCAGTTAATGGAGGGATAGTTAAAGTCGTCCAGTATGAGAGTGCCTGGTTGGACTCTGATATTGTCCAGGGTGCTTATGAATGTGGAGTATGAGTCTTGGGACATGGTTGGTGACCTATAGCAGGTTACGATCTGAATCACTGTCTTACCCACTGTAAGCTGCACCTGAAGTATCTCTGATGTGTTATGTTGGGCTACCAGTCTGGAGGTGTGCGAATCCTTTATGAATGTGGAAACACCACCGCCTTTGGAGAGATGGTCCAAGTTCTGGGGCTGAAAGGCGTGGAATGAGTTATAGCCTGATAGTGCAGGGGTGCGTTCTGCTGACTTGAACCAGGTCTCTTTTACAGCACAAATGTCAATGTTTTCCATTTTAAGGAATGTTTTGAGCGAGTGCATTTTGAGATGTAGACTTCTAGCACTGAGCAGCATGACCCTCAGACTGCATTTGTTTGTAGCTGTTATGGTGGTAATTTGGTCTTTGGAACACCACCTAAAAAAGGCACTATAGGGGTGGCAAGAGTCTTGGCCAGTATCCGGAAGCCCAGGTGTGACAGATGCAGGTCATCTCTGGCAAAGCATCGAGGTCTGTCAATCATGTCATCCCAGGCAGACAGGTACTGGATCCCCTTAGAATGACACCAGAAACTTAGCCAGTTGTTGAAATCAATCATTTTCTGCTTGTACTGTGGTATCATTCTGGGTGATGGTAGGAGGCTGCTCAAGGCTAGGGTCGTACCCGCCTGGGCTACATAATCCGAGAGCTACTCCATATCTCTTTTCATGTAGTCCAGGGAGGTACGTCTCGGGTCATTCACACCCACATGTACAATGACAGAGTCATATTTGTACCTGTTGTTGAGGGACCTGAGTGCGTGGGTTATGTGGCGGATCCTGGCACCTGACAGGCAGCTGACTGATACTTTCTCCTTATTCAGCCTAGTGAGTAAGACATCAGTGTGCCTCACTATCGAATCATCTATGACTAGTGTGTTGGGCATGCTGTTTTGCCTTAAGGGGTTTGGTTGGGTGGCACACTGTTTAGGAGAGTTATGTGTCTCGTGATTAGTGTTCTGTTGTGGTGGTCGAGTGCATATCTGCCTCGGAGGTCTTTGTTTTTTGGGTATAGTTTTATTGAGAGCCTCAGCGAAGGTGGATGTGTGGTTTATGTTTTTATGTGAAGGCAGTGCTGGTGTGTGTTCTGGAGGGCTATGTGTCCCATGTGGTGTGGTGCAAGTGCTGGCCTTCTCCTCTTGACCAGTTATTCCGGTCTTGGCTGGAGAGTGCATGGCTTCCAGTTTGGATATATAAGTGCATCTCTCACAAGTCTGAGTATTGGGAGGTAAAAGGAGAGGGTTATCAGTGTACATGAAGCAGTTGCTACATTGCCTCAGGATGCTCAAGTTCACCAGGTTAACAGGAGAAAGCAGAAGGAACTGATCTTTAGACATGCCTGGAGGGGAGGGCATTAATAATAAGTACTGGAGTTTCCTTGTAGAACGTTTAGTGCTGGTAACACTTTTGTGTGCTGCAATAATTGCTACAAGAAGTCTGATAAAGTGCTAGAGGACAGAACTAGCAGATCTCAGAAGCTTACAAACCATGCAGGATACAGCAAATCTGTATCTGGATTAGACTAGTTACAGAAAAGGCAGGAAACAGATTTTTTTTTTTTTTTTTTTTAGTAGAAAGTGAAGAGACAGAAGATAATGAGATAATTCAAGGTTCAGAAGTTAAAGGGGTGGGCCTTTGCTAGGTTCTCACTATAAACAGTAGAATGAGCTGATGTAATGTGACTGGGGGGGTGTCCAGTATCAACTTTATACCAGAGTTTGGCAACTCAAAGCCACCAAGACTTAAGACCACCACAAGAACGGTGCAGGTGAGTGGGAAAAACAGCTGTACAGATTACAGAGGTATGCATCAAATGGGAAGTGCAGAGACAATTGAAAATAAACACTTATCTTTTCTCAATATCACAGCAGGCAGTAGGTCAGTCTCTCTGCAGCTTAGAACAGCTTCAGCAAACAGGTATATCTGATTTAAAACTCTGGTTATATTAAAGGCAGAGAACAGAAACCAGTAAAAGTGTGCTCCTTTATCCGAGTCCACCAAGAACTAGTTCATGAAAACTCACCTATGATGCATAGCAATGAAGTACTCTAGCAACACATTGGACCTGAAAGGTAACACTACCACAATACTATGCTCCTGATTAATATGCTGACTGGTTTGAAACCCCTAAACACCTGCATAGCCTTAAACACCCGCAAAAGTCTCTGAGTCCATTACTGACTAGACCCTAGCCACAGCACTCAGAACAAACCTTACCTCCCCCCATGTTACCTAACAATCTAGTAAGGAATTAAATAATGGCCTAGCTCTGGAAATACTCCAAAAGCACACCTTGCTTAAGCCTTCTAACTCCCACAGGGACAACAAAGCACCCCATTCCCAAAATATCCCGAAAACACCCGCATACCTACAATGCTTCCCAAAACCCTACCTACAAAATTCACCCAAAGCATAATTGAAATGGTCCTCATGCTATTCTCAAACCCTAACCTAGTATGTAACATTAGCAATACCTACTTGAGGAACAGATTTGCCACCTTAAAGATATCACCTTAGGAACAAACTCCAGCATTCTGTCACACAGAACACATCATTGGCCCTTTACAAACACAGTAAACTGGATTCGTAACTGTAAATGCATCCCAAGAGTGACACCCATCCGAACAAGAGGGTTGAAATTGGCTGGCTTGTAAGAGCCCTATAGCTGTTAGCCTAATAACTTCTTATGCTCCTACAGTTGTTGTGACTCCATTCCACCTGTGGAAACCCCACATTCCCTATAAACAATCCCCAGTGTTTTACCCTGCCCCCAATGTACTTCTACCTCACCCATACTACCTGAAACACAGTACTCTGACATCCCTTAATGAACCCAACTAAGTAGGATTACCTGTGACCTCATTGTGCTCCACTCCAGCCACCAGAGCATCCATCCCAGCGGAACTCATTACCTTGCACTCTGCTCACTTCAGGTCACTGACCAGATATCCACTGCAACAGTCTCCATCACCTTTTGGGCCTCCTTTATTTTGGACATTGACTGAGGTCCAATCTGCACCTCCTCATCTACAAAAGGAGGAAAAAAAAAGTGTAAATTCATGGCACACACATAACCAACACTTCTTAATAACCACATTAAGCCCTGCCAACTTCTCTATTGAACTGCTTTGCTCCCCAAGTGTCTGTACAGCAACAACTTATGATGGTTAAACAAAGAGTGCAATACCTCCAGAACCTACCAATTCCTTTCAAGTGCACATCGTCCCCAGGAATGGCCCCATTTGAGGTCACCAACGTCCATGCTCCCTGAAGTTTCATGTAAAAAAACCCCTCAAAATCTGCATTCAGATACCTGCCCTTGCCTGCACACTCCACCATAAGCTCTTGAGCACCCCAATGACTGCTAGAAACCAAAACATTCCACCCCCCTTTTTTTAAATATTTTTTTTGAAATAGACTTAATTAGGGTCCATTCCTCTCCGCCTCTTAATGAAAGAATCCGAGACAGCCTAAAATAATGGGGGAACAATGGTATACAATAGTGACAGATCTTAAAATATTGTCCTATGAACTCGGTAATTTAGATTAACCGAACTGGTATTAGCATGCTTTGCCTGAAAAATATGTAATCCGAAACTGAGATGTATGACATTATTTAGCCAGACTGACTTACCAGGCAAAACTAAGGCAACACCTGAATGTTACTTGAAAACCTGTATTATTTAGAGCTATCAGCTGAAAATAAACCTCTCACTGACCGTTAACTGCGATATGCGCATGTACAATTAACAGCTGTTATAGCTTATATACTTTTACCAGCGAAACACTCTTCCACCTTACTTCTCAACCTCTTATAACAGAATTCTGGACAAAGCAATAAATAATGGTAGACCAAGGCCCAGAAATAGGAACATTCTTTAAATATTGCTCTTAAAAACTTTGAAAGTAAACAGAACAACAAGTTTTCCATTGGCATGAATTTTCTGAAGGGTATGAAGTCTGTAACTCAAATGTCTGTCATTTTCTGACATAAATCTTTAATAATTTGCTAGAAAGTCACAATTTTATGAAAGATGGACCAAAAATATAAAGCAAAATCTGGACATTCTGTGAAAATCTGTACAGATGAAAGGTATGACTCACCACCTGTGACCCCCTTCAAAAGGAAATCTGCAGCCAAACTACCATGCTGTGTACCCAAATTGACCTCACTGCCATCCAGGGACTCCATTAACAAAAACACTAGCTTCCCACCACCAAAGTCCACCACTCCATGACCACAGAGCAAGCACCCATCGTACAAGTCCCCCTTCTTCCTGTCCTGCATAATATGGGATATCAAACCTAACTGCATCCTACAATTATGTACCACACAGTAGTTATGCACTGCTCCCTTTGCTTTTTTTTTTTTTTTTTTATGCACTTGCAAGGCATCCAGACAGAGGCTCAAATGTCTGTACCCCATCAAGTCAGTCAGGTGTTAAAATTAAGTCAGCTGCTCTGTCTCAAGAATCGAACGTCAGAAACTCTTACTATGAAGCAGCAATGCAAACGCTACACCACTGGACACACTTAGATGCTGGATCGGCACAAGCAAAGCCACTATAATTAAATATGGGCCATGGGTCCAGGAGAGGAACACTGATAAACTTTGGTCTTATGAACTGAAAGTGGATAGAATAACAGGTTTCGCTTTTTGGGAATTTTCTGAAGTGCATGTAGTCTGCATCTCAATTGTCTGTCATTATCTTCTAATGACTACCTTACTAACTTAAAGTGGATAGAAAACCAAGTTTTGCATTTTTCATGAATTTTCTGAAAGGCACGAATGCTGGACTCAGAGCTCCCTACAATTTACCATCTCCCCACCTATAACCAGAACGTTATGACAATGGATCCAAACTTAAGGCAACTGTGGCCATTCAGCTAAGATCAATGCTGTTTTGAGGTATGCCATAACCCTACAGCCTCTCCGGATCAACCACTCCATACAGCAGTACAAAAGTGGATAGAATAACAGGTTTGCTCCAGCATAAAATAAAACTAGACATTCTGCAAAGTCCACACAGTTAACTATAGCAATTCATAGCCATCACCTGACTCCTCCTCCAGGCCATTTCTACTGCCTCGCACATGGGTGAATGACCATTGCTCAGAGCGCCCCATTTCCTACACTTTTTCAGCTTAGTGGGTATAACTAAGATGAAATCTATTAGATGTAAGACCATTCAATAAATTAGAAAGCTTATGGGAACCCCATTTACAGAAATAAAATAATAATCATCTGTGCAAGTGCAACAATGTAAGACATATTTTGATAGAAGTACTATCATACATACATTCTTCAACAAGTCACAAAGATCCTGTACTGTTTGCTGCAAGTAGACTTGCTACAAAATATTTGAAACTACCTTTCACATGGTCAGAGTCACACTGTTATGCACTGTTTACTTAAACATGCTGGTTCACATAACGACCTGCTAGTATATCAGAACAAATATTAGAAAGAATCTAAGGGTGGTATCACAGTCCCTAAGTTTGACTTTTACAGCAGATAGCCTGTGAAACCCTCAGTCTCACCAGAGAGCCACACCAACAACTCAGCCGCTTTTATACAAGCTATCTTGCTCTCTCTCAATCTCTCAAGTCTTCTGTTAACTTCCAGGAATCACCACAAGCCACAATTTTGTAAAACAGACCACAATACTACCTATGTATCCCACCATGTGCAAATCCTTATCCTTAGAGCTATGCAATAAGAAATAAAACATGTTCTAATTGCTAACCCTAACCAACCTTCCTACGTCTCAAGCTTTTTGTCCTATGCCCCATTGTTTTTTTTTTTCCTCACCGGCTCTGTGATTCTCCTACAGCAGTAGCTGAAATGTAGCTGTCTCAATGTGAGAAGGGGCTGCAACCAAAGGCAAATCCCCAGTCTTTGGCAAAACTCGACAAACAGATAGTTACGGTCACTGAGTATGAGCTGCCTACCTGCACTATCTCCTTTGCAAAGGTTACTGTTACATCATGCATGCGTGGATGGCAATCATTCAGCCATGTAGCCAGGAAACCAAGTGCGGCTCGGTTGTGAAACACCAACTCAAACACTAATGACTACTTTGCTGAGAAAACAGAGACATAGAATTAAAATATATCTTCCATCTACCATCTAAGAACACATACCTCTGCAGCATGTCATTTTTTCCTTCTGCCTTTTCACTTTAAAAAAATGCAGCTCCTTCACAAAGACAAACTACCACATTACCCACTCTACCCCCTGCCTCATGCCACACTTTCCCTACATACCCATCTAACCAATACCCACTTCTCTCACACACAGTTATTAAGCCAAGGCCTACCGGATCACTAGAGTGCCTACAGGTCATCACGGACATAAGTCTGCACTATAACAAGTTCACGCAACAAACTGATATCTTACCCAGTAACACTGTCACAAAACTTATTAAGCCCCTCCCTACATTTACCTCACTTCTTCCCAATCATCCTACTTTCTTATTTAACCCTTTCCTTCCCCTCAACTAGCTTCTTCCCTTACCCTCTTGAAACCCATTACTATTTCAAAATAAAACCCCTCTGAAGATGTCCCAGGACAAATTGGTCTGTTACCAAACTTCATTTGAAATTTGTATTAAAATATTAATGCTGTCATGCTCTTCAGGTTTATATACAGTACATATAATATAATTATTTTGAAAAAAAAAATGTTAATTGCAGTTTAATAATATTCATTTTTGATAGTCACTATTTATAAAATATTTTAACCCAGAACACAACAAAATTCTAATATTGAAAGGCATAATTTATATTCATTTAATGCTCATATTTAGTTATCTGAGATATTTGAAGTTCAAATGTAGTTTGTAGGTATGTAGTCCAGGGGGCCATTTAGAAGCCAGCCCAAATTTCACAAAGCATTGTTTGGTTAATTAACTTGCTCAAGGTCACACAGTAAACAAATAAAGGTGGAAAAATTAAACCCCCTCAAGCATTAGAACAGAAAGCAGCTTGTTAATGAGTCAGGGCTTTATGGCTCCGCACTAACTGCTGTCTGATGTTTTGGATATTTCTATTTTTATGTACTTTAGTTTAATTTCATGAGTCACTACAAGACATGGTATCATAATTAAATAGCAGTGTTTATATGTTAGAATCAAAATATATTTTCAGAAAAAAATATCACCTTTACATTTAAAGCGAGAATGGACATGTTTATGAAGCATGCATGTAGTCAAATCACTTGTATTTAGCACTGAGTTTCAGTCAATCAATTTTTATTTTCAGATATGCAGTGCAAGGAAAAAACTAAGAAAAATATATCTTTTTAGCAAAATTCATTTTCTTGTTCTACATTGCG
>NC_056728.1:554060610-554088110 GCF_019279795.1 Protopterus annectens
TACAGCCCTATCATTATACTGGAGTCTGATTGCCATGAGTCTGTCATTAATTCTGATGATATCCCTTACTGTCTTCTGAAGCCACTCTCACCACAATTTCTACACCATTTCTAGCCTGTTCTCCATCTGAGTAGTAGAGTCTGGATCCCAAGCCAAGTGGCTTTGATGCACTGTCCTTCCATCTAGTCTCTTGGATATATAAGCTGTCCAGTCTTCTCCGTATCATCATGTCATCTACTTCAAAGCTCCATCCTGTCAGTGAACCTACATTAAGCGTAGCAATTCTCAGTTCATGTTTGGCAGGTTGGTTGGTTTTACGTCCAGCTTTCGCTCAACAGAACTATCCCAGGTAACCCAGGCTGGGAGATTAGACACCAGCCAGCCAGTAGCTTATTGGCCCAGAGCTGCTGGGCTTTTATGGTGGGCACACACTGGCCATTAGGGGCACATATACCCCTCCCACCATTAGCAAGGGTCCCTGGTGTGGGTGAGAGTAGTCCGAGTCCTCAACCCACTACCCATGCCCATTTTTAGTGACATTAGTCAACATGAGCAAATCACTTGGAGCCATATTTTACACCATTGAGTAGCTAGCCCTGCCATGGTGCTCAGTCTGTAATCCATGTTCTCCTATAGGTTCATAGGTTGATACTAGGCTATCTGCCCTAGTGCATTTATAAGCCTAGCCAGAGTGTGTTTGGCTTTTGCCACCCTTTTAGATTAGTTGACAGTGCCTCTGTATAGTAGGTCACAGAAGATAGCCCTTTTAAGGTTAGTTTACTGTGCCTCTGTCTAGTAGGGACACAGAAGAGATCCCAGGGGTAAACCTACGATCTCCCATCCACTCGTCAAGATTTCTGTTGAAGAGGGTCATTGAAGGGCTCTGCCTAACATGGATTGGGATTTTGTTCCAGAGTGAGGGGAGCCTCTGGGATATGAATCTGTCCCTCCAGCATGTCCTATTTATTTCTGTGCTGAGGTTTAAGTTCCTGGAGCATGTAGCTCTAAGGGATTTGGATTTCCTGAGGTGGAGCATGTACATTAATTCTGGGTTGGACATGGCTTTATACATCAGGCACAGATCACCTCTGAGTAGGCGGTAAGCAACTGAGTAGAGCTGGAGTTTCTTTAGCCTAACTGCGTAGGGCATCTGTTTGAGTCCCTTGATCCTCTTGGTGAGGTACTTTTGGGGTCTTTCCAGTTGCTGCAGGTGTCGGGTAAGGTACATCCCAAATGGGGCATTGTATTCAATTATGGGCCTGATGAGTGATGAGTAGAGGGGCACAATGACCTCTCTTGATCTAGATGTGACCCCTTTCATGATAAGTTGGGCTATATAAAAGGTCTTTCTAACCACTTTGGCAATGTGATTGTCAAAGGAGAGATTGCTATCTACTTGGGTCCCCAAATCCCTAATTACTTCTTCCGTACTTAATGGATTACCACCTATGTGGTAATTTGTGGGCACTTTGTTTTTCCCAAAGGGGATGACTATGCACTTTTTGGCATTTAGCTTTAGGCCATGGCTCTGGCACCAGTTATCCATCTTTGTGAGACCCTTTTGGAGGATGCTTGTGGCAGTCGGCGAGTCGATTATGGCACCCAGTTTGCAGTCATCTGTGAACTTGGTCAGCCATAGTCCTCCCATGTTAGCCTGTACCGAACAAGAGAGGTCCCAGGACTGAGCCTTGTGGGACGCCACTTGTAACTGGTTTAGAGTCTGACATGGCACCTGCAATTCTGACCATGTGGGTTCTATCCCTGAGCCAATTTGCAACCCATCTTGTGACATAGGGGTTGATATTTAAGCTGGTGAGCTTATTTATGATGCCCGAGTGGGGTATTGTGTCGAAGGCTTTTGCGAGGTCCAGGTAGGCTGTGTGGACTACCTTCCCTTCATCTATGGCCATGGTGACTGTTTCAAAGAAGTCGACCAGGTTCAAGAGGCAAGATCTGCCCTTAACAAAGCCAAATTGGGTAGGATCCAGTATTTGGAGGTTCCCAATGTCTTTGTTTATGAGTTCCGTGATGATACGCTCCATAGCTTTGCAGACCAGGCTAGTCAGGCTTATAGGGCGATAGTTTCCAAGGTCCGTTGTGGCACCACCTTTGTGGAGTGGGACCACTGTTGCTGTATGCCATTCCTTGGGTACATATCCTGTAGCAAGGCTAAGATTGAACAGTGACTTTATGTGAGGGTTCAGTTCTTCTTGGAGCTCGTGTAAGACACAGCCCGGGACACCGTCCGGTCCCATTGATGCTGTGTTTTTTGCTTTGGAGAGGGCAGCTCTCACCTGTGCATCTGTGATGTCAGAGAGGCTACACTCTGTTGGGATAGACATTTGCACTTTTGGGGGGGGGGAGATGTTTGCACTGAACCTGTCTGCCAGAATGTTGGCAATGCCTGTGGGTTCAGTGTATTTTTTGTCATTTTGCACTAAGTCAGAGCATATCTGGGAGTTGCCACCCAGGTTCCTGACATACCTAAAGAAGGCCTTGTGATTATCCTTAGCGTATTGTGCAATTTTTCTTTCGAAACTGGCCTTAGATGATTTTATGAGGGATCGTAGTTTCTTGCTAGTACTGATCAGAGATGCCTTCCCTTTTTGGGATTTTACTCTATCATGTAGTAGCTTCCTCCTTCTGTTGTATAGCTTATTTATGGCTGGGGTCCACCAGACAGGTCTCCTGCCTTTGGAGGAGTGAGTCTTGGTTTTATTTGGGATAGATCCATGCATTCCTGTAGGTGTCCATAGAATGCGTTTGTAAAGTATCTTGAGGATACTGCGCACCACAGAAGATGCCCAAAGCGGCGGTTGGTCTGTACAACTCTTCCCCCTACAGGGAACCATGTAGAGTCTGTGCTGCTGCTCAGAGCTCCATTCATTGGTGAGTTTGAGATGGAAAAACTCAGCATGTTTTTTAGACATGGGAGCAACCCCACAGAGACACAACAAGAACATGCAAACTCCAAACAGGCATTGGTCGGAGGTCAGGATCAAACCTTGTACCTTGGAGGTGAAGACCTTAACCATTAAGCCATCTGGTGTATGTATATATATATATATATATATATATATATATATATATATAGATATAGATATATATAGATATATATACACATATATAGACGCACCTTTATATATATATATATTTATATATATATATATATATATAAATATATATATATATATATAAACTATATATATATATATATATATATATATATATATATATATATATATATATATATATATATATATATATATATATATATATATATATATATATATATATATATATATATATATATATATATATATATCTGCATACATCTGTATACATGTCCCAAAAGGTTTACTGTCAAATGACTGAAAATCAAAAGACTGAATCCCAAAAAGACTGAAAATTCAAAATATTGAATGATGGAATTTGCCCCTTCCCCATTGTTGTGTGATCTGGGAGTTGGCATATATATTTATCAGGGGGTGTGGGGGACACAGCCCCCACATGATTGGAGCAGGGGGGCTTACCGCTTGCATTAAAAATGTATTCAATATTTTGAATTTTCAGTCTTTTTGGAATTCAGTCTTTTCATTTTCAGTCATTTGATAGTAAACTGTCCCAAAATGACAATAAAAACATATGCTGCTGATAGACCACCCACATGCACAGTTGGATACAAAAGCAGCCATGACACTCACATCTGCCTCCACTACAGTCAAAATTAATAAATGAACAGTACACTGCCACAAAATCATGATGGACCATACACAATGGCCATAAATACAACCTCTTAGCAAAACAAATAAAATGTCTGAACATAGCAACGAAAAATACAACCAGCCAGTAATTCACACATGTTTATTATACTCTGATGTCTTGGCCAAAACTTTCAAGGAGTAAATCATTACCAGAAATACGAGCCTTAATCACAAGAAGCAATTAACACCTAATTACATAACTGAATACACAGCCTCCAATTACACTCCTCATTTAACCCCCTACGGGATAAAGTATCACAGTTAATATTAATACATTGAGTCTGTACATAACAATTGTCCTTTTATGAATGTTTCATCAAACAGACGAACAGACGTTTTCAGAGACAGTACCTTGGGACCCACTACTGTCCCCATGGTGAGATTTATTTAAATGTACGGCTATAGAACTTTCATATTTCTTATCAGTAATGTGTTTCACATGATCTGACAGCCTAGTTGTAAAACGTGTGTTAATGCCTCTACATAGTATATGTTACAAGGGTATCTAAGAGCATTCTCTACACCAACCTCTTGAATGTACAGACTTCAACATGTTTCCCAGCCTCTCCCCTCAGTAGGAAGTACAGCACTAAACACTGACAGACCAGTATACCTATCAACCTACTACTGTTTGACATCTGGACAAAGCCTGACATAATTGGTAGGCAGAGGTCCAAATACATGGCCATACTTGAAATATTGCTGTTATACACTGAGAAAGTTGCTGGTGTTACAGGATTTGTTGTAACATATCTTTTCTGAGGGATATGAAGTCAGAAACACACATGGATGTTACAATTTACTGACTGCAATCCTCAGAGTGTGTGTGTGTGTGTGTGTGTGTGTGTGTGTGTGTGTGTGTGTGTGTGTGTGTGTGTGTGTCTTTTGGCTTTTCCCGGTTAGGGGTCGCCACAGCGGAACTCCGGTCCGCTAATGATTGGCAGTTGATTTTTATGTACTGGCTTGCCACGCCTGATGCATAACCTTCAACGAGGGTACGCCCATTCATGCATGTCTTCACGCAGAAGATGTTCTAACTGAGAATCGAACTGGACAGCGTCTTACTGTGATGCGACAACGCTACCTCAGCACCACCACCGCTTGTCCTCAGAGTATGCTACTGAATTTATAAAGACAAAAAATGTGCGAGTAACACACCAAATCTAAGACTACAAACTCTGGCCAGTCAGCAGATAACCCTACAGGTGAGAGTTTTCTCAAACACATAACACTGTCAGGTCAGACTTTAAATCATGCAGAACAGCTATATCCACACAAACCCTGTTAAACTAACATAACTTCAAATGTACAACAGCAATGCTTACATTCTGCCCCCATGTCTGGAACATCCCCCTCCTGTTTTTTGGCCTGTCTCCACAGTGTTTGTTGTAAGAGGTATTTCCAACTAACCTCTGTGATGCTGTTTGTCAGGCACCCAGATGAAGCCCTGCTCACAGTGAAGGAAAAGGTCCAACGCCCTCATGAAGTCCTTAGTTATAGGAGTGTGTTTCCATGCAGTTGGCTATAGGAATGATACCACAGCTGTTCTACATGCAGTTAGCAAGTGGTGGACTCAAATTCATGCACAGGCCATCAGTTGATCATGAACATTACCTACCAAAGTCAAGCTGCTGCCTATGCATCTACAAGAGAGAGAGAACGAAAGAAAGAAAGAAAGAAAGAAAGAAAGAAAGAAAGAAAGAAAGTAAGAAGGAAAGAAAGAAAGAAAGAAAGAAAGAAAGAAAGAAAGAAAGAAAGAAAGAAAGAAAGAAAGAAAGAAAACAGACCAACAAAAAGCAAGACCTTCACAACCAGACTACAAAAAAAAATCTGTGAAACACACCCGTCTACCTGTGAAATACAGCAACTGAAACAGGCCAAAAAAAAAAGGTATGTGAAACAAGTAATCATGTAATGGAATGTGGTAGGGGGTATGTAAAAGAGGTAAATAGGAAGTTCAACAAATATTTCACAACAACACTTGCTGTACTGATATACTGCTGATCAGAACCTATGGCCATAGCATCTGTGTCTGTCTGTAGTGACATAGAACACAGCTCACACCCCTGAGTCAGTCACATATGACTACTACTGGAGTGCGGTTTGAACAATACTGACTATGACACTCCTAGGCCAGCTACTGGGATGTTGCACATATCCACATGTTAATTGTGAGTACTAGTATGATATACATGTCTGTATCAGAAATGTGAGGGACCTGTACAGGGTATCTGCATAATGAAATACTGTTGCAGCTGTGTGTGTTGAACTGCATATGATACAATGAGCTCAAACCATTCAACTGTCCAGTGTTATGCATACTGACCATATGTGTGCCTCAGGTTTGTAGGTATGTACTAAAACAGTTAAGTTATGTCTGGCAAAGAATTGGCAACCTGTGAACACTGATATTACATCTCCTTACAGTTCATTTGGCTGTTCCCATTAGGGGTTGGCACAGCAGATCATGTGACTGCATGTCTTCCAGTCCTCTGCATCTTGCTGTTTCACACCAACCAGCTGTATGTCCACTATCAACCCATACATACACCTTATCTCAGGCCTTCCCCTTTTCCTCTTACCCAGCAACCTCATACTTTCACAAATATACTCAGCATACTTACTCATCACATGTCCAAACAAACATAACCCTGCCACTCTCTCCCTTTGGCCCCAAGACATCCAACCTGGGCTGACCACCTAACATACATGATCCTACTCCTGTACACTCTCATCACACCCAGTGCAAATCTTAATGTCATTAACTCTGCCACATCCACCTCTGACTCCTGCCTTAGTTTTTCAGTGCCATATAACAAAGCTGGGCTCCCCACCATCTTGTAGACCTTCCCTGTCACTCTTAATGGAACTTGTCTGTCACAAATCACACCTGACACTCCCCTCCCCTCCACCACCTTCATCCTGCCTGCACTCTCTTCTTTACCTCTCCCCCATAATCCCCATTACTCTGATCTGTTGTTCGCAAGCATTTAAATTTATCCACCTTTGCAAACTGTACTCCCTGCATCCTCACCATTCCTCCATCCTCCCTTCCATTCACACACATATATTCTGTCTTAGTCCTGCTGACCAACATTCTGGCCTTCTCTAGACCATAAGTCAACCTCTCCAGGGTCTCCTCAACCTGTTCCGTACTCTCACTACAGAACACAATGTCATCTGTAAACAGCACAGTCAACAGGGACCCCTGTCTGGTCATGTCTGTCAAGCTGTCCATCACCACTGCACATGAAAAAGGACTCACAGCTGCTCCATGATGTACTTCCACCTCCACCTTAAATATACCTGTCACTCTCAAACCAGAAGTCACTGCTGTTACAGTAGCCTTATACATATCCTGTAGCATTCTTACAGATTCCTCTGCCACTCCTGACCTCCTCATAAAGTACCACAATTACCCTGTAGGCATCCTTTCATATGCTGTATGTCAGTCCACAAAGATGCAATGCAGCTATCTGACCTCGTCTGTATGTCTCCATCAATATTTTCATAGCAAACATCACGTCTGTACTGATCTTTCCTGGCATGAAACCATATTGCTGATCAGTAATCCTCACCACCCTTCTTAACCTGGCTTCCACCACCCTTTACTATTACCTCATGCTGTGACTGATCAATGTTATCCCTCTGTAGTTACTACAGCTGTGCACACCACCATTATTTTCATGATCAGTACACAAGCATATTTTCCGCACTCCTCATGCATCCTCTCACTTTCCAAGATCCCAGTAAACAATGTGGTTGACAACACCACTGCCATGTCTCTGGAACAACTCCATGTGTCCACAGGTATGTCTTGTGGACCAACAGTCTTACCAGTGCTACACTCATTTGTAGCAATCTTTACTTCCTCCTTGATAATCTGTTGCACTTCCTGATACAGCAAACCCACATCATGCAACTTCCTCTCTCTCTCTCTCTCATTCTCCTCATGCAACAGACCATCAAAGTACCGTTTCCATCTGTTGTACACACTCTCCGCACTTGTGAGTACATTTCCCACATTATGCTTAATCACCCTTATTTGCTGCACATCCCCCCTATCTACGTGCATCTGTCTAGCCAATTGGTACAGGTGCTATTCTGCATCCTTGGTGTCCAACTTTACATTCAACCATTCAGACGCACCATCCCTAGCCTTTTCCACCACTCTCTTTGCCATGCACCCCATCCCCTTATACCCCTGTATAGTTGCTTCATCTGTCTGACAATCCCATTTCTCCTTTACCAACCTCTTTCACTGTATGAATGTGTAAATGTCCCTAACACTCACTGCCACACTCCTAGACATTCCCCTCTCTGCCTACCATAGCAGCATTGCACATCCTCCAGGGTATGACTGTGAATGCAAAGGCTACCCAAATATCAAATGATGTATGTGTGTTACAAAATGTGAAGACAGTGTCACTAATGTTGGTCCATAGCCCACCATGTATGTACAGCATCCTCCACATGTTGCCCCCTACCAGGTTGACAGGTATGACTGAGCAACAAAAGTGTTATGACAGTGTGCCATACTGACATAGAACAGAAATGTATAGCAGTTATTACCTGTGCAGATGTGTGCATGTATGGATAGGTGTACCTGGCTGCCTCATAACACCTGACATAGGATGCAAAACAGCATGTAACTCAGTTGTACATGTTATACACCCGTGTAATGTTAATTGTGTGTTCATCCAACAGAGTCACATTTCCACAGCTAATGGTTATTGCATTGCCCTGACACAGACATGGGTACTGCCATAAGCAGGAGTGTCATGTAGGAAATAGAGAGGTGTCCAACTGTGTTATAACGTTGTGTCCATGCCTGCTACAAACATTGATATGACCACCCACATAGCTGTATGGCCTCAGCAATACCTAACTAGTACATCCTGTCTCAACCAAAGTACAGTAAATTCCTTTGCTGGACAGCAGTAGTGCACAAAGCACATAATAGGATGCTATACTGGCTGTACAGGGGACAGTAGGAGCAGGCACCAACTGGCCAGCATGTCATCCTTTGTCTGGATGACCATAGTAGGTCACAGGTGGATTACTGTAAGGCTGACTATGAGTATAAATGGAACACATCCACAGAGGGCAACCAGAAGGCCATCTTCACATAGGTCTGTAGTCACATAGGCAACAAACCAGACCACCCTGTAATGGAGGTCAATCATAGCACATACACACACACCATCACTGCAGCCAACCTGATGCAGATACGTTTAGGCCGAACATCACCACCCTGGCTCAACATCAGTATAGGTGGATATGCACACCACACGCACCACCTCCCTCATCATCATGGATCAGGTGCAAACCACCCACTTAAATGTAAAAATAGCAAGTCCCCTTAGGGACTGATAACATTCCAGTCTGCATCCTAGATGAACTCAGACATATGCTTCCAGCTCCATTACATACTGTATGCAAGCCACGCCTGAGCGGCTTTGACAGCCCATCTGCAAGGAACACAGACACTGTCACCCTTCTAGACAAATGTGAATGGTTGTTAATGAAATGTACTGGCCCTCATCAGGGGGAATATGACACAACAGGACCAGGAGTACAATGCATGCTCATACAGTGCTGCTTCTCATGTGTTTGCATATAGTGTGCACTGTTGATAATTAGTCATGTGCTGTCTCTGTAAAGAAGTCTGTGCAATGTCTGAGGTCCTGTGATGTGTTTCCCTGTTTATGTATTCCAGGTGTTATGCCAAGGCAGCTGAACTACAATGGGTAGGAGACTTTGGCCATAACTGAGGCCATCCTGCAGAACTATACCATCCTTTTTGTTCATAGTCAACAAAACCAGTGGAAGTGGACTGCACTGTGGGATGAAATTGTCCAAAGTGTGAACAACTTGGGCCACCATGGCCACATGTATGATCAGGTATGTCATAGAGCAACTGACCTGATTTGGCATGCCCGGCAATGGTATGCTGCTGTAATGAGGGATCGTTCCACTTCCAGTGGGGGGCAACTACACAGCCCCCTCTTACAGCAGAGCAGGAACTCCTGGCCAAACTTGGGGTAGCCCACACAAGAAGATCTACACAAGAACTTTCAGTCGTGGAGGTGGGTGTCACCCAAGCAACAGGTGAGAAGAGTCCAGGTAAGCCAAAAGTGCAGATCAGTGTACTGAGATTGCATTACAACTGTGTTCTATAGAGTCTTGAGATGCATATGTTAGGGTAAAATACCACCACCATAAGCGCTATATCACTCCCACTACTAAAATGGTACTGTCTAACACCTTCCTTATTCATTGTCACCTATATGGTGCCCCACTTCTTACCAACCTTCAGTCTTCTCTAAAAACAAAGCTATCCTCCTGTTATGAGAAAATGTCTACGTTTGCTACCAGCTATAAATCCAAATACCACCACTGCAATGCCCTACACAAACTAAATTTGCTTGGATGCTTGGACTTACCAACCATCTTACCTACATTCAACTTACTCATGCCCATAACCTTATATGTAATCCCTCCATCTACCCCTCCCTTGCATCCTCCTTCAAAATGCAGATACTCAACAGACTTCTAAGATCCAATAACCAGAATTTTCATTAACTGCATAAGCCTGTTTATCCTCCAGGCAAACACCTACTATCCTTTTCCCTAGCTCACTTCTGGAAATCCCTGCCACCTCTTATTGGTATAGACAACCACTCTACCTTTAAGACCTTGTTTCATTCCCATCTCAAAAGCCTCTGGGAATGTTCCTGCTCTCATCACACATGACTCCCCTGTTTTTCCCCATTTCTCACACTCCTTTACTTCCATCTTCTCTTCATCATACTGAGCTTCTCTGACTAATACCATCTTCATTTGTCTCATTTACTCGTACTCTTGCTCTACTTTCTTTTCTTTTTTGTTATTGTCCCACCCTTCTTAGATTCAACAATTTCATCCCAAACACACACTCCAATAATCCTGGTTTGTGCGTGTGCCTCAGTATGGTGTTCTTAATCAGGTGTGTGTGCATTTCTGATGGGTGTCATCAGCCATGGCTCCAGTGCATAGCCAGCATCCCCCACTAGATGGCCATATGGGATGTCCCCACAGGCAAATGCCTGATACAGCTGTGAGCAATGCCAGATGTGGGAGTCGTGATAGCTTCCAGGGTTGCCAGCACACACATTTATGATAATGCCCTGGGCATCGCACACGACCTGGCAGTTGATGGAGGGGAAGCCTTGCAGTTTATGTAGACCCTACACCCACTCATCAGGTGGTGCTTTGATGTGAATGTGCATGCACTCTATAGCACCAACAACCTCAGGGTATTCTGCAATACAGTAGAAGAGACGCATACTTCTGGTCAACGCCTCACAGGTGTTGGGGAAATAAATGTGCTCATTGGCATGGGGTGTCATGGCATCCAGGAACTGGTGGAGTACCCTGGATGCTGATATCTGTGAGACCCCCATGATATCCCCAGTTGGTCTTTGGAAGGTACCTGTGGCTAGTATTCTTAAGCCTAGACATACCTTGGTATCCACTGGGATGGGTTCCCCTCTATTAGTTATGTGTGTGAGGTATGGCCAGCACAGCTCAATGATTTGCTGTCGAATGTCCCTTTCCACCTTATAGCGCTCCACTATCTCCAGCTCATGTAGCCCCTGGTAGGTTACCCTGGGTCTGTACACTCTTCTCCTCCTCCTCACTGTGGGTTGGTTGTCAGCATTCTCCTCCTCACCACCCTCAGTCTCTAGCACATATTGATGGAGAACAGCAGCACCAGTCTCTAACATTTTTAGTTAGTTTTGCCAGTTAAAAATCCCCTGTCTGTATACACCGGTGGTGTTGAGTTTGTGGGAAAAAGCAGTCTGAAAGGTGTTTGCATAGTTTATAGTAGTGTGCTGGGTTGCTGCATGTGTAATTGGGTGATTCTGATACATTCCACCTACCAGCTATGCTAGTTCTCCTTGATTGCCTTCCTACTGCTGTTTCCCCAAAGAGCAGTCTGAAAGGTGTTTCATAATATACAGTAGTGTGCTGGGCTGCTGTATGTGTACTTGGCTGATTCTGATAATTCTACCTGCCAGCTATGCTAGTTCTCCTTGATTCCCTTCCTACGTTGTTTCTCCAAAGAGCAGTCTGAAAGGTGTCTGCATAGTTTAGAGTAGTGTGCTGGGCTGCTGCATGTGTATTTGGCTGATTTTGATACATTCCACCTGCCAGCTATATTAGATCTCCTTGATTGCTTTCCTATTGTTGTTTTCCCTTCCTAGTTCATCCCTATTTAAGTCCCGAGGCACGCCGCACATACCCACTGCTCAAATGTAAACAATGCTGCCATTTCCTCTTATTTTTTTTTGTTTTGTTTTTTTTGTTTAAAACATAGTGTGCGGTGCACACACCTGTTTAGGCTATGTACAATGTGCTCAGGCACATCTGACACCCCCACTTTCTTAGCTGTGCTTAGCTAAGGGCAAACATGGGCCACAGAGCTCCAATGATCTTACAACAAACATGACACACCCCCTTATGAAGTCATCCAGCTCTTAGACTTGTACTGTTCTATTGCTGCACCTACACGGTTAGGTACAAGCTGACAATTTGAAGAAATATGTGATTCAGTATAACTCTCCTCATTTGCATACCCCAGTGTGTAGGTCATTAGTTACTGCACTAAAACGGACTTTTTCCCCTTGACAACCAGTGTTCCCTGGTAATGTTTACATTCTGCATGCCATTGACTATAATGGCATAATGCAGAATTAACTTAAAATTGACTTTTCTCTCTCTTTTTTTTTTTTCGGCATGATCCCATTTGCGCACCACTGCCCTAAGCTTAAATGGCTGAGATTGGCCAAAAAAACATTTAATTTAACAAAAAATAAGCTGTTTTTAATGCCAGTGGCCTTATATTTGGCCATTGGCATATGTATTGAACATAATATGTACTTTTACATAAGCTGTCATGCCTCCATTTTGTCAGATGCAGAAATGTATTTGGTTATTAGCCAATACATTTCTGCAATGACACTGTTGTTATATGGAGTCCGTGCAGCTTGGTGAATCACAAATCATCTCATTTGTTTGTTTTTCAGTAGTAATGAGGTGATTTGCATATTTGCCGGTTTCCATGTAGGAACAGTGTAGGGCCGCTTGTGCACTTAAAAACGGCACTATCCTGAATCGCTCGATGGCCATTTTCCATGCAGGAGCTCCTACACTATTCTTGGACAGAAATTTCAGCTTCCTGAATCCCAGAGAATGCCTTTTAACTAAAAGACTACAATCCCAAAAGGAAAAAAAAAAAGGTAAAACATTTTATTCTAGTTTATTAACTTTCTAGGTTACTAACTTAACAGCTTGGTAATGCTTGAACAAATCTGTATATAACTGATATCTCTCAAAGTATAGTAAATAACAATAACATAATACATGAAACACAACAATGCTTTATTTGCTTCTATCTTTTGTTAGAGTGTTTTATTGTGATAGTCTCAGACAAGTTACCTTTAAAAAAGAAAGGACAAAAAGATGCTTAAAAAATGAAAACTTTTAAGTAACATCATACTGCATGTTTTTCTGTGTAGACAGTTTAAAAAAACACTCAAATGAACATTTAAAAAGTTTATTTTAACACACAGTTAAGATATAGATTTCTTAATAAGTTTTAAACTTTAAGACACATAAGATATGTGCCTGTTTTTTAAATATTTGTCTATGAATGTTTCATGGTTTAACTAATTTAATGATTAATACTTACTTAAACAGGAAGAGACATGTTTTTTTTTTTCTTTTTTATATGGAATGAACAAGGCTTATTACAGTTAAAATACAGCTTGTCTCAGGTAAATGTAAACTTGATTTTAACTACAGAGACATGTTTGGGCTTTACAGCCATGTAGAGGAAAAGAAAGCTCTCAAGCACTCCACGAGCATGGGGCATGCTAAGAAGTACTCAGATTGCTTACTTATTTGTTTCTTGACTTCCTGCCAAGGTTGCAAGCTGAAACTCTTATTTTCTTGTTCCAAGGATAGTTCTTTCCTTTATTAGCATATTTAGAAGCTGAAAATCCGTTTGCAACCATGTGAGTGCTTGACAATGAAAGTAAAAGGTTCAGGCATGATGTAACCACTTGGGTTAAAAGTTAACAAAGATCTGTTTGAATTTCTCAGCTTCTTAAAGGATATTTACCTAATAATAGGCAAAACTGTATGATTTGAATCAAAGTAAAAGCAATGAGAAATTTATTAACAAGTAATTTAGTGAACTTAGAAAACAGACATAGTATATTTGATTTTAATACAGACAGAAAATTATTGTAAATAGATCATATACAATAAAGAGATTGATGTGAAGTAGACTGTGCTATTATACAATATAATAACAGCAACTTCAGTGGGTTTAATTACAGTGACGGAACCTTGTTATGCAATTTTATAAATCTGAACTGTTTTGCTGATTTGTTAGATTAATCTTAATGACAAATATTAATCCATTCTTATCAAAAGAAGTTTGACTAATGGACAACTGTTGTATATTATAAGTAAACACAAAAAGTCATTGTAACTTGCATTATTTTAGTATCAAATTGATATGCTTAATATAGTAATGTGATTATGTTAAATGTTTTTTTTCTTGGATTTAAAATAAAATTCTGTGGAGAATGTCTTATATGAATAGAATATATGACATAGCAAATGTCTTTTTGTTAGACAAAATGTTTAGATAATTGGGCTGAGAAATGATTCTTGGAGGAGATGTTAGAGAGTATGCTTGAATTGCTAGACTATTCCAAGCTGGGGTTTGTTTCCCCATAGTAGGATTAGTTTTTTTTGTCCCAATCTTTAAAGTTTTATTGTCTAATTCTTTTTTTATTGGGTGTCTATATGTTGTAACTATTTTGCTACATCAAATGAAAATAAGGCATTCTCTTTAGTTAAATCTGTGTGCTTATTAGTTAACATATTTACACATGGCTAGCAGTATGAGTGGTAGTAATTTAACTATGAAATGTACTTTCATTAATGTAAATGGTCTGAATAATAATTGTAAAAGGGGAAGTCTCTTAAAATATTTGAAAATGTTTAATGCACAGATTATTTATTTATTTATTTGCAAGAAACATGCCTTATACAAGAAGACATAAAATTAACACAACTAACTATACAGTTTCAGTAGGTTTGCACTCTAAACAAAATAAGAGAGGAGTAGCATTCTTATCTAAAAACTCAATCTTAATGCCAAAAATTTTAAATACATAATTATGACAAAACAGGGATGTTCTGTTTAGTAATGGTATCCATAAATGGGAAGATATATACTCTAGTAAACATATATGGGATACCTGGATTAGGTGTCAAAGTAGCCAGGCAGCATTGAGAAGACATTGTACACCATGTTAAAGGGGAAATAATCATAGCAGGACATTTTAATTGTATAATGAATGATGAGGACACCTGAGGACACTGATGCAAGAAACACATAAAGGAAAACAGCAATTTCTAAGGTGCTACCCGATTTTGCTGAAACTTTTAATATCATAGACATAAATGAATACGCTGATCCTAATATATTATTCTTTATGCATTACTTTCGTCAACATGACATACATTTAAAAATAGAGTGTGCATATCAACAGATCTAACTACAAAGTTGGCTTAAGTCATAGTAGACACATTCCCA
The DNA here is from genome assembly GCF_019279795.1 of Protopterus annectens. Classification (NCBI taxonomy): domain Eukaryota; kingdom Metazoa; phylum Chordata; order Ceratodontiformes; family Protopteridae; genus Protopterus; species Protopterus annectens. The sequence continues at coordinate 554,076,034 of NC_056728.1, forward strand.
TCATCAGACAATAATGCAATTACTTTCGATTTAGATTTAAATACAAAACAAAGAATTACTGTAACTAGAATCCCTTCATACATAACAAACTTAAAGGAGTTTAAGAAATTTTGTGTTAAAGAGATACAAACATTTTAGACATAAATCTTACTGAAGACATGCCAGAGAGAGATATATATTTGAGACTCTTTGAAGTCATATTTGCATGGTAAAGCATTAACTTGGTTTAAAAACAAGAAAAGACAATGGGATGAAAACTTACTGGAATTCCAAGCAAGAACTGATACACTAAAGCTAAACATTCAGAAAGGAAAGACAAATGTAATAAGTGAATTAGATGACATAAATAAACACATATTTAGAGACACTACATCATAAGACAATGATACATTTAGAGAAGATCAAACGATGTTCTTATTTGATGAACCCAAGAAATCAGAAAAGAATAGCAATACGAACTAAAAAGATCATAAAAGCTAATCAAATAAAGGAAACATACATATATGCATTCCAGATACAAGAACGAAAGTTATCAGACATAGAAGGGATACTAGAAACATTATATTTCCATAAAGTTAATACCCAAAAGGACATAATAGAACCTCAAAACAACTTAAAGTCTTTCTTTAGAAAACATATCAAAACCAAACTAACAGATGATCATATAAAATGAACAGACAAATGAATAACTATGACTGACTAAATCCTAATTACAAATTTAAATCCAAACAAAAGCACCAGGCAGAGATAATATGATCACAGAAATGTTTAAATTATTAATCAGAGAAGCTCTGGCATTACTATTAAAAGTGTTTTCATTAGTAAAGGGGAGCAACACTATCTCTCCTTCATGGAAATGTACTATAATATCACCTATTTTGAAATCAGATAAGAATGCAAAGGGATTTTCATCTTACAGACCTATATCTTTACTAAATGCTGATTATAAAATGTTCATGGCAATACATGCAGCTAGGATCAAACAACTACTTCCATTATTAATAGACAAAGATCAAACTGGCTTTATAAAATACAGAAATGCATACGATAACATGAAAAGAATTATATCTTTAACTGATTATATTAATCATACAAACATGACATGAATATAGTCAGTTTAGACATAAATAGTGCTTTGGATTCTGTCCATTTGGATTATTTATGGTCAGTTTTAGAAGAATATGGATTTTCTCAAAAATTCAAACTATTAAGTACATCACTTTATGAAAAATCCTTTGCATATGTAAAGATTGAATCATGCTTTTCTAAATCTTTCGAAAGTACTAAATATACAAAACAGGGATGCTCCTTGTCTCCATTATTATTTGCCTTAGTAATTGAACCTTTTGCAAATTATATTTGAATGAATAAAATATTAGGGGTATACAGATAGTCTAGAAATGAAGTTTCAGTTGTTTGCAGATGATATTTTGTTAACTTTAAAGAACAATAACACCTGTCCAAAAATACTATTACATTTAATGGAACACTTTCAGAAACTCTTGGGCCTTAAATTTAATGAAAACAAGACACAGCTATTACTTATAAATTCTAATAAGAAGAAAGACATAGACAATTTTTTTCTAAATATTTAGCTTCTGTCAATAAAATAAAATACTTAGGGGTTGGATTAACAGATGAATTAGATAAGACTATAACAATAGGCTATTCTAATACTCTAAATAACATTAAAACACTCATTCAAAAATGGAATATGTACTTTTTACAATGCAGGACAGCCATTATATACATAAAATGATTATTTTTCCAAAAATATTATACTTCATATAAGCCTTTTCTATCTCTCCTCCTAAATCATACATAAAACAATTTAATAAAGTAATGCTAAAATTCTTATTGAATCCCAACAAACCCAGAATAGCTATGAGGCATCATTTAAATGACTGGGAAGCAGGAGGAATTAGTCTTCCAGATATATAAATATACAAAGTCAATAATTATTTAATATAAAAACAATATCATTATGGGCAAATAATGCTTACTCTGCTAGATGGAAACATATACATGAAAAGATGTGGCTTGAATCAGGTCTTACATTACCATCACAATATGCTGAGTAGATATCAAATATTTTTTTTGGATGATAAGAGAACATTTTACAGAAAACAAACAAAAGCACATAAGTTTGAAGTTTATAAAAAACATATTAAAAGGATATAAAACCCTCATGAATAGAAATCCCATCATAAAAGCTTGGTCATTCCTGCTATGTCCTATTTCATGTACACAAAATAACATTAAAACTTTTGATATAGTTATAATAAATACTCTTAGAAGGTATGTATGAACTGATTTATCATCATCAGTTACTAGACTCGGGATAAGTTTTAACAATGGAACAAAAAAGAAACAAATTTGATTTAGGTAAATTATCTTTAGCCAAGCATAGAGGATATAAGACAATACATTTTAAATAGAATAGAGACAATACAATTAACAGTCAGATAAAATATACCTAAATTTATAGAACACTTGGCCTTTTCAACAACATAAGCTGTTCATGATAAAGGTTACTTATTAAACATCTATAAAATAAGTAAGAAAACAAAATCAAATTATACAGAGACTCTTTGGGACTACTATAAAACAATAAATAATCAAATGTCAAATGACAATGGCAAGAAATTAATACTTCTCTACACAAAGCAAACATCTCTTTCATTGCAATGGAAACTGTTCACATGGAAATTTATTCATAGGTCATTTATAACACTACATAAAATGGAAATGATGTTTAAATAAAACTATAGGATATTGGAGATGTAAAAGGAACTTAAGAGCAGATTGGAGGCATATGTTTTATGATTGTCATTTACTTAAATCATTTTGGGATAACGTTAATTTTTTTGCAAATATTTTGTAATGATAAATTCCATTTGTCTAAATCTTTGATTTTGTTTAATGCTCCCATACCCCAATGTGTTGCTAGAACAAAGTTTTCACTTTTATGGACACTACTGGCTATAGCAAAACCATCACTACAAATTGGAAAAGTGAAACTTTACCCACTTTTAAAGAATACAGAAGCATTGTATTAAATGTATCATAAATGGAAATGAGAACCAACATAATGAGAACAGAAAGAATAACTTCTTATTACAACTCATGGAAGAAAATGAACACATAATGGAGAAAGATGACTGTAATATCTCATGAAATGAAGTTTTAAATGTAAAAGTGTATAATATATTTTAAACTTACACACCCTTGTAAATAGTTTGTTTCGATTTTATAGTTGTTGACTGTATATAGTTGTTAACCTGTGTAAATTATGTTTTATATTGCAAAGTTATGAAATTACATTCATTTTGTAAAACCAATAAAAACGTTTAAGTAAAAAAATGATTTGGAATATTTGTGCAATAATACGTTTGCAATGTTCTTCATGACAAGAGAATAATTGGTACAAGCATGCATATTTTAATGAAACTTAATTTCCCTTGATTAAATCAAGCATTAGTCTTTGTCTCTTGTGATGATAGTTCTATAACCAGACCAGAAGTATAAACATGTATGTCCCTTCTGTCCAGTCACTGATCAGTGTGTGCAGTTTGCCTTTCCCATGTCAGTATAGCAATAAGATGACATGAATTGAGGACTTCTTTACTGGAACCCAGGACCACTATTTATAATGTGTTTATTATAAACATTTTGCTTTTTTTTCAAATGTAAGAATTCTAATATAAGAAAGTTGTTTGGCAAAGGTTGTCAAAGTTTTTAAGCCCCTATCAATGTTATTCAACTGTAGACTCACATTACAGCATAGCAGCTGCCACCATAGGACATAGCCTGAAGTATTTTATAGCTTTAAAAGCTGTTAGACACTTTGCTGTCACTCATAAAACGTGCATGTATGGCAGAGTGAAGTGTATTCATCAAACACTGATTCTGTCTGCTGTCTGTATGGCTGCATTATGTTCCTACACTGCAAAGAGTTATGATTGTATCTCTTAAGTCACAATCACTTCTTGACATGGATGTCAAGAGTTACCTCTTGACCTTCACTTCACTTTGTTCTCAATGTGAACTTCCTGAGACTCATGTCTTGAACACATAAATTAATTATGATTAGAGATATGAACAAAGTGCTCTATATTCTGTGGTCTGAATGAGTCATCTTAGGTCAGTTTATTGAAGGGGACCAAATAAATAAGTGTCCAGCTTCTAATAGTTCATGGAACAGTGGTCACAATTTCAATCTGTGTTTAATCTGTTATATAGGCTTGTTATAGTTTTTGAAGAGCAATGCTTAGTAAAATGGTCATATACAGTAAAGTTTCTTAGCTGGAACATTGTATTTAGTTAATCCTTTTCTGTGATGTCATCAACTACACTATATATACTTCAAAGCAGAAGTGCAAGTGCCTAGTATAAATGACCCCTCAGAGTCAGAACATTGTACCTAAAAGGTGCATAATATACATGCATTATGTACTTGCATTATTATGAACACACACCCTACTGTTTTCATGCTTTCCAATTACTGATAAAAAGAATGCAAACATTGTTTATAATATGACCTGAAGTTTTTTGACAAAAAAAATTATCTTCCTAGCATTATTACTTGAGCTAGGTAATGTAAAGTAAACCAAATGTGTCTTAGTACACTTATAAAACCATGCAAAAAGGTAGTGTGCTATATAGAAACTTGTAAAATATATGCATTCACTTAAGATGTTTGCTTCAGTCCAGACGCTGATGAAAGATTTTATGTCCCTGTAGATGTGGTCACACTGATCGATGCCACTGAGTTTCCTGGAATTCCAATATCAGCAATGAATATGATATCTGGAAGAGAAGTATCACTAGTTTGCTTTTATATTATCCACCACAAAGTCACTAACCTGGATTGTTATCCCAAAATCACAGTCCAATACCTTTACTTGCATGCACTACCAGTCTCAGGGACTATAAAATAAAAATACAGACAACATGAAATACACATATGCATGAGATATAAGACTTGTAATGTGCTACTTTCAAAATGAGAAAACAGCTAGTAACATGCCACTGAGAATGGGATGACACAGACCTGGGTCTGAACAAAATCACATATGGAAGAGGGCCATCCAATAGATGTTGATGATCATTACTGGAGTATAAAAATGTGCTATGAGATGCAGCAGTAAATGCATTCTCTAGTCCAAACAGACGTCCACAAAGGCTCCAGATGTTTCCATTTAGAGGAACTAACATTGTGTTTACCTTGCTTTTTACCTTCTGAAGGCAAGACACTTTTGTCCTGAACATAATCTGTAAATGAGCATAGTCTTTACACATCCAAAATCAGGTGACAGACTCATGGAAGAATATAAAGTGAGATTAGAAACAAAGAAATTGAGACAGTATTTCCATCATAGCTCTCTTCCAGGGACACTGGGCATATGCACTTGCTTGCATTGACTGTTGTTTGCTGACTCTAGGTCTAAGCTATCCCGGATATATTTGTAATATTACAAACTGGAAATGAGTTGGAATCAATTTGTCTGCTGTCTCAGATCATGGAGCATAAATACATTTAGAATGTGAGATAGCGAGCAACTAGATGTGCACATTGTCTCAGACAAGCTATGCATTGAATCATTAGCTTTAACTACTTGTTGAAATGAATTGTAACATTTATAATTAGCATGATTTGCTGATTTTCACTTAAAGGACATATTTACGTTAGGTGGGTGTAGGGTGCACAATAACATTTTCTTGTTTTTGTTATTGTTGTTATTGTAGTACAATAGTAGTATTCATGCTCTTAGAACATTGTGACAATTTTCCCCTAGTTTAGATTTTGTTGCAAACTATGTGTGCATCAAACTGCCAGATTTTCAACAAAACCGGTATTCACTGTCATGGATTCATTGCCCTGGTATTCAAGAGATGGATTCTGTTGATATATTCATGTATTTAGAACAAGTAGATAGATTGCACCACCTGACCCCTCTTCAGCCTCAAATAAGTTTAGAAGAAAACAGCAGCAATAACCATACAGGAGAAGAAAGACGAAACAGATGTATGAAGTGTTGAATGAGCAGATGAAGTAAACCAGCTAATTACTGTAAGGCGAAAATCCGTTAGTAGAGTGCTACTAGCATGTCATCTCTTTCCTAAATTAACATACTGTGAACTATAACAGAGTAGGGTCTATGTGTTATAATTTAATAAAACAGAACCAGTAGTTTATTAAGAACAGATAAAAAAATAATAATAAAATGTTAACAGACAGAGCAGATCAGTTTGTCAAGGTTTTGTATCAGTAGCACAGGATGTTATTGGGATGAGATGGGCCTTGCTGAAAGTTCTGGGACATTTTTGGCACAACAGTGAAGGAAAAATGAGTTTATAATATTTCTGACAAATGATCACTTTTAAAATATGAAATTGCATAGCTGAATGATAGAATTCAGAAACAAGTGGAATAGTTATTTTAAGCAGTGAGTCATTAACAATATCGTTGGAAGATGGATGCTTGGGTATCCTAATGGGCATTTGAAAGAAATGCCAGTGATATGCCAGAAATAGCATTGGAACTCTGGCATCTTCAAATCTTGGGAATAAAAGGCTATAGCAGTTACTATTTTTCTATCTATAGCAAAGACTATGATTTTCTCTTCCATAAACTCCACAAATGCTGATAGGCAGTATATGTTTAAGTTATGATATTGCAGGTACTTTCTCTGTGCAAACAATGTGCTCTATGGTGGGCATTATTGGGAATTACACTAACATTTTTCTAATACCATATTCTGATTAGTTGTTGAAATTCAAAGATCTTTATTCTATGCATATAAATTAGCATCTCTACTAAGTATTGTAACAGAATGAAAAAACAGAATTAAACTAAAAATCCAGTTGTAGTAATAGCAATAATGTATGACAGGGGTTATGTTAATGTCTTAGTCAATCAATACTTAGGAGGCATTGAGGCATTTGACTATGTTTCATACTACTACACCACCATATATTTTATTTAATGTCATAAAAATAACCTCCAGGCATAACATAAGGTTAGTCATAACTTACTTGCTATCTCTTTAACTTAATGACATGATATTAATATGAGTCTGCAAATGACATATATATATATATATTATGTGTGTGTGTGTGTGTGTGTGTGTGTGTGTGTGTGTGTGTGTGTGTGTGTGTGTGTGTGTGTGTGTATATATATATATGTGTATATATATATATATATATATATATATATATATATATATATATTTAAAATCCAACAGAAAGCAGCACATAAACTATGGCCAGGGCAAACATATTCTTCACTCTACGACAGCTATAATCCAAGATAAGCGCTTTCGGGTTTTGTCAGTAACCCTTCCTGAGGAAGGGTTACTAACGAAAACTGAAAGCGCTTATCCACTTTATTGCTCCACCAGGATTTTTACCATTTTTACCTTTCTTGATTGCTTTTAGTTTAAATAAATATTCAATGTTTCGAGCCCATAAAGTGGAATCCTGAAAAGAGCGAAAACTCACAAGCGTGAATTTCAAAACCTCGAATACCAGAGGTTTTGAATTTAACGATTTTGAGGTTCCGCTGTGGTTATGGATTCAGGTAAATGTGTGTGTGTGTGTGTGTGTGTGTGTGTGTGTGTGTGTGTGTGTGTGTGTGTGTGTGTGTTAAGGGTTTTGGGTTGGGGCTGTGGTGTGTGTTAGTGTGTTTGTTTGCTATGATGTGTGCGTGCAAGCAGAATGTAGCTTGTGTGGTGGTGTTGTGTATCTATTTGTGTGTTGTGCAACCAAGGAGTTAGAATATTTAAGTAAGGTGGTATGGGGGGGCACAGCCCCGCACATGGTGGGTGCATGGGGGCTTGGCCCCCTGCTTTTATGTAGTAGAGAGCTTGTGTTTGTGTGTGGGGAGGATGGCGTGTGTGTGTGCAGTAGTAGAGTGAAATTCAAAATCTCCAGTGTGCTAGATTTTGAATTTCATGCTTCTGAGGTTTCTATGTTTGAAAATCTCGACTTTATAGCTTCGAAATACTGAATTTTAACATTTCACTATTTCGAGGATATAAAGTGAATCCATATATATGTATGTATATATGTATATATATATATATATATATATATATATATATATATATAGAGAGAGAGAGAGAGAGAGAGATGTATAGATATCTTTGTGTGCATGTGTATTTTACATATGTATATATATATATATATATATATATATATATATATATATATATATATATATACATATACATATACATATATATATATATAGAGAGAGAGAGAGAGAAATAGTTTTATATATATATATATATATATATTATATATTTATTTCTGAGTATGTGTAATATATATATATATATGTGTGTATGTCTGTGTATATGTATCTTTTTGTATTTTTATATATATATATATATATATATATATATATATATATATATATATAGATATATATATATATATGTATCTTTATCTGTATATGTGTTATTCATTTTATATATTTATATATATATGTGTGTGTGTGTGTGTGTGTGTGTGTGTGTGTGTGTGTGTGTGTGTGTGTGTGTGTGTGTGAGTGCATGTATATATTATTTTATATAACTCTATACAAATATATATATATATATATATATATATATATTTATTTATTTATTTCTGAGCATGTGTAATATATATATATGTGTGTGTATATGTATGTTTTGTATTTTATATATATATATATATATATATATATATATATATATATATATATATATATGTATCTTTATCTGTATATCTGTTATTCATTTTATATATTTATATATATATATATATATGTGTGTGTGTGTGTGTGTGTGTGTGTGTGTCTGTGTGTGAGTGCATGTATATATTATTTTATATAACTCTATACAAATATATATATATATATATATATATATATATACATATATATATATATATATATATATATATATATATATATATATATACATACATATATACATATATATATATATATATATACATACATACTATATGGATCTACTTTAAAACAGTGAATTACTATTATGTTTACTTGCAAAAGTTTAGATTAATGAATATTCATATCATCGGAAGTTTTCGCACCATTAGTAAATACTTGGCCAACAGGAAATAAAAAACAAACCAAAGCAAATAAAACCCACCCAAGAGGGGGGCTTGACCCACCACACCCCCACCAACTAAATATAACAACTTGTTTTTGTATTTAAATTTGTGTTTAAATTACCTGTTTAACTGTTGTAGGCAACACACTGAAGTGTGATAGCCATTTCTGTGCATTTAAAGTGTTTTTTGATTGTATCTGCTTTGTTTTCTGAAAAAAAAATAAAAAAAAAACAAAAAAAATACTTGTTTTCCTGCCTTTCTAAGCTAGTTTAGTCCAGTTTTCAGGTTAGTGCTGAATTCAGGGCTGTGTTACAAGTTGTGTTTGCCCATACCTTACTTGGATAGAAGGAAGTTTCTCTGTTCACTGTGAGAGAGGGAGCTTTGCGCAGCCTATCTATCCCTAGTGGAGTGGTTTCAGCCCAGAAATTAGTAGTTTATTGGCCATTTTTGGGCTAATTTCTATCTCTTTCATTTCCCTGCTATAAAGCCCGCCTTTGCAAGGTTTTTGTGCTAGTATACAGCTAGGCAAACTCCTGCCGGGTGCCCTGCAGAGTTCTACATCAGCAGAGAGACAAAAGAGAAACTTTGGAGTGATTATGTATCATTTTTCTGCATTTTGTTGCTGCCTTTAGCTAATTCTGCCTAAAACGCTGATTTTCTAGAGTTTCTGTGATTTAGGGTTAAACTATTTCAGGCTCCACGAAGTCTGCTCTTCAATTTTTCCCTTAGAACTAGTCAAAACTCTCAAATTAAGCACTCTAACTTCCTTTTACAGCCCAGCACTTGTTCCAAGTTCTCAGTAAGCACTAATAAACGCTAACACAACACCTCCCCTTTTACTATTCAATAGTACAAGGCTCCCTAGTTCGTCCCTACTGGACAATCAGTAAAACAGTTCAGCTACCCATACAAGCATGTCTTAATGGCAGTTTCAGGTGTACTCACCAGGCCATGTGGTGAATCTGGGAATCTTGAGGCAACGTTACATTTGCCTCATGTATACGGAAAACCCACTCCTCCTTCCAACAAACACAAATATATGTGAGAGATGCAACTATACAGCCAAACTGGAGGCCAAGCTCTCTCAACCCATGACTGGAACAGCCAGCCAGAAGGAGAAGGGAAACACTTGCACCACACTTCCAGTCTCACATAAACCAGTCACACATGCACCAGTGAACAACACACATAAATGCATAAAAACATATTTGGAGGCTCTAAATAAAAAATCTGCCTAAGCAGCAGAGACTTCCAAAGCAGACATCCAAGCAACCTCCACCCTCAAACAACAACCACGTATCACATACTTCACAAAGTCAGTGTGCCACACAACCACAGCCCTTAAGGCACAACAACACACCCAATACACTAGTAATAGGTGACTGTATTGTCAGGCACACTGACATCCCACTCACTAGACTGAACAAGGAGAAGGTTACTGTAAGCTGCCTGTCGGGTGCCAGGATCCGCCACATAACACAAGCACTCAGGTCACTCCAAAACAAGTACAAATATGACTCTGTCATTGTACATGTTGGTGTGAATGACCTCAGACGTACCTCCCTGGACTACATGAAAAGAAATATAGAGGAGATCTCTGATCATGTAGCCCAGGCCGGTATGACCCTGACCCTGAGTAGTATTTTGCCCTCACCAAGAATGATGCCACAGTACGAAGAAAAAACTATCAGTTTTAACAATTGGCTAAGCTATTGATGTCGTTCAAAGGGGATCCAGTGTCTGTCAGCCTGGGACGACATGCTCGACAAGCCACGCTGCTTCACCAGAGATGGCTTGCACCTGTCGCCCCTAGGCTTTCGAATACTGGCCAAGGCTCTTGCCACCTTCATAGTGCCTTTTTTAGGCAAGGCTCAAAAGACAAACCCACCTCCATAAACAACACAAGAAACCAGAAACTGAGGGTAATGCTACTCAATGCCAGAAGTCTAAACCTCAAAATGCACGCACTCAAGGCACTCCTTAGCATGGAGCAAATCGATATATGTGCAGTAACAGAAACCTGGTTCAAAGCTCCAGAGAGCACCCCAGCACTACCAGGCTACAACTCATACCATACCTTTCGGCCCAAGAACCCGGACCAAAATACAGAAGGAGGGGGTGTGTCCATTTTCATAAAGGATGCCCACACCTCCAGGTTAGTAGTACAGCACGAGGCCTCGGAGACCATCTATGTGCAACTATCAGTGAGCAAAGCTGCTTTCAGATCATAGCCTGCTACAAATCACCTACCTTGTCGCAAGACCCCCACTCAGCATTCCTGAGAACATTGGAAAATACAAAGGTCCTACCTAACACTATGACATTGGGAGATTTCAACTCCCCAAACATTGACTGGGTTAACTACTCGAGTATAAACTCCTTTGCCCAATGCTTCCTAGAGTTTATAAACTCAAATGCCCTGGAACAGCTGGTCCCCATGCCCACAAGAGGTGACAACATACTGGACCTGATCATCACCAACATGGGGGATCAGTGCTCCACACCAGAGGTAAACCCCTCGCTGGTAAAATCAGATCATAAACTAATCACACTGGACATCCACATCCCAACCCCACCCCAAGTCAAGGAAACCACTGTGAAAAACATTTCAAAAACCAACTTCACACTTCTCAAGACCGAGGTGGAAAGTTTCATAGCCCCCTTGCTAAAGAATAATGCTGCCCAAACCGCAGAATCCTTTACAAGTGCATTCTATGAGCATCTACAGGGATGCATGGATCGAGCCATCCCAAGTAAAACCAAAACTCACTCCTCCAAAAAAAGGAAACCAGTCTGGTGGTCCCTGGCCATAAATAAGCTTTAGAACAGAAGGAGGAAACTACTACATGATAGAGCAAAATTCCAAAAAGGAAAGACATCACTGATCATTATTAGCAAGAAACTACGATCGCTCATAAAATCATCCAAGGCCAGTTTCTAAAGAAAAATTGCCAAGGAATCTAAAGATAACC
>NC_056728.1:554093110-554260610 GCF_019279795.1 Protopterus annectens
TTAGGGATCCATTTCAAGCATGAAATATATGCCTAAAACATTGTGAATATTAGTGCTTCTTATCTCTTTACTGTGTTTTTACTTTTGATATTGGTTATTGTTATTGTATAATGTATGATATATTTTACAATGTTTTGTTGTATTATGTACTTGGCTGCTTTAAAGCCCAGGCCATGGCTGCAAAAGGTCAGTTTGCCAGTTCCCTTTCCCAGTTACCAAATTTCAGCTAACTAAATAAATACTTAAAATAACTATAGCTAAGACGACAGATCATAGAATGTTCCAAGCCTCAGTTAAGTAGATCATTACCATGAGAAGTTAAATTCTCTTCAGGTGACATGTTAATACTGTATACTAGTCAAAGAAATGTCAGGCATGATTATGTAGAAAAATATGTGTAGCCAAAAACAGGTAAAATTATATCAGTAATCATAATTATGATTGAATATACTCCAATAATGTACCTATATCAGTAGTTTAAAAAAATGGTTATATCACTCAGTAGTACAATGTGAAAAACTGAACAATACTGTAGATCGATATGTGTGTGTACCTTTAAGAAGCCATCCAAGGGCTTGCACAAGTGTATAAATACTGAGCATGTGCAAGTGTGACTGCCAGTGTGGAGTTAGCTGTTGAGATGTATGCATGTGTGCATGTAAGCTCCGTCTGCTAACTAGTTTGTTCATATTTAATTATGCTGTTTTCCATCCTGATGTGTTTCTATGTATTAAAGCATCTAAACAAAACCCCAGCCTTCTTGTTATATGTGTTAGAGACAAATGAGCAACATACATACAGATATTTCAAGCCCGGGCAATAATGCCCTTCTAGCATCCCAATATACCAAAACACTTGTTCCCAGAATAAATGTCCAGGCTGTACTTGCGTTAATGTAATTTGGTAGTCTGTTCCAAGCATCAGCTACTCTGTCAGAGAACCAGTTAGTACACTTCTCATTCCTACACAATCTTCTATCTAGGTTATCTGATGATTCTCTAGTACTTTTTGATAACCCCAAACATTCCCAGAGGTAGTTGTCCATAAATGCCCTATATACCTGAATAAGATCTCCTCTCAGATATCTGTAAGAGACACTGTACAATTTCAGATATTCTAGTCTTTCATGATAATTTAAATGTTCATATCCATGGATGCCTTTGGTATATTCCTGCTGTACTCTTTCCAGTTTACTCATGCTTGTTTTCTTATAGGGTTTCCATATTGTTATTTCATACTCACGTTTGGGTCTAATGTAACTAACAAACAATGACTTCATTATTTTTGATTTCCTAGACTTTATAAATCTTTTTATACAGCCTATGGTTCTATAACTCTGATTAACCAATTGGTTGATATGATTAGAAAAACTCATAGCTGAATCTATCTATATATCCAGGTCCTTAAATGAGTCTACTGTTCAATCACTGTGTGCTGTATTAAAGACTCATCTTTCAATATATATCTCCCAAATCTCATATGCTTATTTTTTGTTGTATTCATCAGCATATTATTCTCCTGTGCCCAAATGGTCAATTTGGTCAAGTTCCTTTGCAGACATGCCTTATCTGTAACACATGTAATTAGTTTACCCAATTTCAGGTCACCTGAATATAGACCGTAAAACATGTCATATGAAAACGTTAGGTCTGAAAGCTACAATCTAAACAAGTAAGGGCCTAGAACAGAGCCCTGTGGGATACCCTGACTATAACCAAGGATTTCACCTGTCCAGTTGCTGCATGACACTTGCCATGTCCTATTTGTAAGCCATGCAGCTATCCATCTTATCAACAGTACATGAATACCTAGTTGTACAAATTTATTGATCAGTGTTTTGTGTATGACCCTGGCAAATACTGAAGTTAAATCTATAGAATTAACATCACAGCACAATTTTTCATTCATAGCTGTTATTATATTGTTATAGAACATCATGTTACAGGTGATAATAGATCTGTTTTCAACATATGCATGTTGATAAATGGTTTCATGTCCCAACCTATCCAGTTCTGACAATAACTTATCCAGTATTACCTTCTCCATTACCTTTTCCACAACATGAAAGTAAACTTAAGGGTCTGTATGACTCTGGGTTTGTCCTACTCCCCTTTCCCTTAAAGACAGGTATAATAAGCACGTCTCCTATCTTGAGGGATCTCCATGTTTTTATATGACCTAGTGAAAAATAAATATAATGGTACCATAAGTTCTTGCTGAAGTGTTCTCAAGTCATTCTTACTAATTCTGTCTCCTCCCTGTGATTTGTTTAGATCCATATTGTGCAGTTCTTTATCAATATAATCTAATTTTATTCCAGTATCTGGGGTTACCTGGACAGCACTAGGAGAACTTATTACCCCTTTTGTGGAGCCAAACTGCTTTGCATATGATTTTGTAAATATATCTATAATCTGTTGTGTCTGAGAATACATTTTAGAGTCTGCATACAGTTTATCAATTTGTGTCTTTACACCTTCCACATCTTATGTATCTATAAAAAGGTTTCCTATTATGCTCAATATCTTTATATACATTTTCTTCAAATTGTTCTTGATCTTATCTCACACTATGCTTAACTCATTCACTCCAATGGAGCTCAGGAAATTTGCACTGTAACTTCCAATGGACGTGCGCAGCCTAAGCCTTTTCACAGAATCAAATGATGTCCTCACATTTCAAACAAATGTTTATATTTCTGGAACCATAAGGATTATTAAAGAAGTATAAATGGCAAACTCTTCAACACAAACCATTTTTATAGTGGTAGTATCCTTTAGGTTCTAGGTCTTAAACCAAATTTTATAAGTCATAGTAAACACTATTACATTTATAATATTTTGTAAACAACTTACAATTTCTCAGCAACCACTCAAGTTACATACATACTATCAGCAGCATTTTATTAATCTGGGTGGGAGCTTTCATATGAGGCTAAGAGTTCTGTACATGTTACTTTGTTGTTGAAATACTTAGAAAAAATGTGAAAATTATATCTATATAAATTGATATCATAAAAACAACAGTTAATATCTATTTACCTGTACTAGACAGAGGTCAGCTATTAATATTGTTGAGTTTGCTATTGTGTAAGCTTTAAGATGTAATCTTTTAAAACCTTGTACATAGCATAGTTTTGGAATTATTGATGTAAATATGAACAAGCAATATTTGACGCCTAGAGGCGTCAGTAGGTGTTAACTACAGACGCACCTGGAGGCGTCACTCAGATGTAATGAGTTAATCTGTTTGTCCAGCTTGTTTATTTCAGTTTTCAAAATTGTAGTTTGAGCTCTCTTCCATTTGTTATATTTTTTTATCTCTTACCTTAATCAGGTATCTTGTTCTTATGGAAATATATCCCCCTGATGTTGTATGCTTAGATCCTGATGTTAAACATTTTTTTTTTATTTATTTGCACTCAAGCAATTTCTCTTGAAAAGCTTTTCACATTCCATCTGCAGTTTTTCCACTGAACACCTCACTCCAGTTAGTTTTACATAGTCCCTGGGATTCACAATGCTAAGATTTCTGTGCAGGAGCAGTGTAGCCGCTCCTGCATGGAATATGGCCAACGAGCGATCCATGAATGTGCTGTATTGATGTGCACGAGTGAGCCGACACTGTTCCTGCACGGAAACCCGTGCAGGATGCTAATTACCTCATTTGCTGGTGAAATCCATGCAAATAAGATAAAATGGTGATCCAGGAAGCAGGCAGGTAGCCGTGCAGGAACAGTTTAAGCTGCAGAAATGTATTCAGCTACTAGCCGGATACATTTCTGCAAAAATGAAAACGGAGCCATGACAGCTCCAATAAAAGCATGTACCCTAACCTGTAGGCATGCCAATGGTGAAATATATGCCCATTGGCATGTTAAACTGTTTATTTTTTTTTCAAAAATAAAACTTTATTATTTTTCAGTCGATCTTGGCCGTTTAAACATAGGGAAGCACCGCACAAACGAGATTGTGAGGAAAATGAAAAAAAATAATATTAAAAGTCCATTTTAGGGAAAAGCTGCATTTTGCCATTATAGTCAATGGGAATCAGAATCAAATCAATGGCAGGGAACAGTGCTTGCTAAGGGGGAATGCTCTTGTGTAGTGCAGTAATTATGGATGAAGGCAGTGGGTTATGTTAATGAGGGGACTTATACTGAATCATTAAATTCTTCTAAGTATCACACTGCACCTAACCATGTAGGTGCTATAACACCATCGTGTAGACAGGAGGAGCAACTAACATGCAAAGGGGGTGTGCCATGCTTGCTGTGAGCACATTCGAGCTCCGTTGCCCTGGTTTGTGCTTAGGTAAGCACAGCTAAGCAAAGGAGTACATCTGAGGCTGTATACATTTGTTCCATAAACTGAGGAGCATTTTTGTGCCCAGGGGAGGGCCATTTCTTGCTGTTTACACTACCTAAACAGATCTGGGTGGCACGCCAGAGCTTAAACAGGAAGGATATAAGAAAAGAAAAAGGAAATAGCAGAACAAGGGAAATGCAGTACAAACCAGCAATATGGAATAGTGCAACTCACAATGGGCCATTGAAAGCACTCAATAATACAGCTGGCAGGTGGTTGCATAGCTGAAAATGGAAGGAGATGTAAAAAACAAGAAATTAAGGGCAACAGAACAATAAAGGAGAAATGAAGTAGAAATCACTAATATGGGACTCTTGCAACTCACTATGGGCCAGACAAAGCACACAATAATACAGCTGGCAGGTGGCTACATAGCTGAAAGTGGGAGGAGATGCAAAATTAAAATAAAAATAAAGGGCAACAGCACAATAAAGGAGAAATGAAGTAGAAATCACTAATATGGCACTCTTGCGACTTACAATGGGCCATGCCAAGCACACAATAATACAGCTGGCAGGTGGCTGCATAGCTGAAAATGGGAGGAGATGTAAGTAAAAAACAATTAAAAAAGGGTAACAGCAGAATAAAGACAATCATGCACAAATTGCCAGTAATGCCTCTAACACTCACAGTGACCAAATCAAAACCATGAGTAATATAGGTGGCAGGTAGAATGTATCATAATCAGCCAATCATACAGGCAGCATCTGCAGCACAACAGTATAAAGTATGGAAACACCTTACAGTCTGTTTTTTCCCACAAACCCTGCACTATTGGTGTATACATGCAGGGGAATTTTAACTGTAAAAATGTTATGGGCTGCCATTGCTTTGATCCATCAGTATGTGCTAGAGACTGAGGGCAGAGAGGAGGATAATGCTGACAAGTGCCATAGACCAAGGAGGAGGAGAAGAGTGTTCAGACCCAGAGTAACTTACCAGGGACTACATGATCTGGAGATAGAGCGCTACAGGGTGGAGAGAGACATACCTCAGCAAATCACCAAGCTGTGCTGGCCTCAACTCAGAGCTAGAATCAATAGAGGGGAAGCCATCCCAGTGGATACCAAGGTATGTGCAACCTTAAGAATTCTAGCTACAGGTACTTTCACAAAACCTACTGGGGACATGATGGCGGTCTCACAAGCATCGGCATACAGGGTACTCCACCATTTCCTGGATGCCGTGCTACAACATGCCGGTGAGCACATTTACTTCCCCAACACCCATGAGGAGAGGACCAGCAATATGCATCTCTTCCACCATGTAGCAGAATACCTGGAGGCACTGGGTGCCATAGACTGCATGCACATCCACACCAAAGCACCATTTGGTGAACAGGGTAGGGTCTACATAAACCGCAAGAACTTCCCCTCCATCAACTGCCAGGTCATGTGCAATGCCCATGGCATTATCATGAATGTGTGTGCTGACAGCCCAGAAAGCTATCACGACTCCCACATCTAACATTTATCACAGCTGTACTAGGCATTTGCCAGTGTGGGAATCCCATATGGTCATCTGGTGGGGGATGCTGGCTATGCACTGGAGCTGTGGATGATGACACCCATCAGAAATGCACACACACCCACACAAGAATGCCATAATGAGGCACATGCACAAACCAGGATCATTATAGAGTGTGTGTTTGGGATGCTCAAGTTACGGTTACACTGCCTTGATATATCTGGTGGATCCTTGCAGTACTCTCCAACCACATGTGCACACATGTTCATAGTATGTGCCATGCTACTCAATAAGATCCTGTGGAAACAGCTGCAGCAGGAACAGCACGGGAAAGAGCCACACAACCCACCACCATTGCCAAGTTCCCCACAGGCACAGAGGGACTCACAGGAGGAGGCCCCTGAGCCTGCTCCTGTAGGCAGATGGAGGCGTGCTCAGTATGCTCATGCCTTGGCAAAGAAGCAACGCAAAGCACACACTCTGACACTGTAGGGACCCCAGGGACTGACACTTCTCTCTGACTTGTACACACAGTAAATAATACCATGTATAGGCAGTGTACTGCATGCATCCAACATAGGCAGCCTACAAGCACTGCCCTCATAACTGCTGCAAGCACAAGGTAAGTCAGTCTTCTTAACAATAAATGAATGGAATAGTATGTTCTACTGGCATATCTATGGCAATGCTGCATGCATGCAAGCGAATGGGGTGGCCTACTGGGATAGCAGCACACAAATTACTGCTATGTTGTACACTAGGAAATGTCTGGGCAAAACTGGACTCCACACAGTATGCACCCAAGGTGACAAATCCCACTGCAGTAAAGATGTGGGGACAACTAAGTGGCATAGGTCACAGGCATGGATGTCAGGGTGGGGGTCCCATAACCACCCCTCACACCCACACAGTAAGTCAGCTGTAGAAAACCACAGAGAAATGTCTGGTAAAGCCACACAAATGGCAGCAATGTTGAATTAACTCCTTACAGACTCATTACAGTGGTAGCACAGCATGACCCACAGTTGCAGTAAGGCTATGAAGGGTAAGAAGTCTGAAATTCAAATGTATGCCTGTACAATCTGACCTGGGCTCTATACTGATATGTCTCCAGTCCCCAAGACAGGGCACAACAGCATGATAAACAGAACCAAAATGTAAAGCAAATATCAGGACAGTCTTTGCAAATGTGTACAGTGGACAGGTATGCCCCCCCCATATACCCACACAAATGCAGTAACATATATGTTTGCATGGAAATAACAGCATAGCACACATTGGCAGGGCTGTGCCAATACACATGAAAACATGTTGCCTCTCCACAATATGCAGGGGTTAATGAGCTATGTGTATGTGTGGTTAATACTGTCTGGATCTGGCCAGCACATTCTCCTGGCAGTCGTCTTGTACTGCCCTAGATACAGAGCTTCCTTTGACAGGGCCATGTGCAGGTAACTGTAGTGCCATCTGTTATGCATGTCAGTGACACCCACTGCTCTGCCACTGACATACCTGGAACTCACAGTGCTATGTGGAATATGCTACACATATTAGTGACATCTTGAAGGATGTGTAGCAGAGGTGCCAAGGCTTTTGTGAACATAAGTTCTTTGTGGTACTGTTGCCAGTGGTCATTCTCAATAATCCTTTTTCTTATGTTTGCTTTTACAAATAATGGACATGCCTGCACAGTTGAATGCACTCTGTACCCACACCCATAACTCTCAACCTCTGACAGCAAAATGCCTGGACAAGGGCAGAAAAAGGCACAATGATAGACATGTGTTGTAAATATCACCCTTACATACTGAGAAAGTCAGTAGGGTGAGGGATTTGCAGTAGCGGGAATTGTCTGAAGGTTATGTATTCAGAAACAGTAATGTCTGTATTATTTTGTAACATCACATTTCAATTATATGTAACTAACTTGCCATAAAAACACAAATGTATGTAGAAAGGATGAAACCTGTAGCCCAACACCTGGACAACCTGCCAAAAAAATTACAAGTCAGAGGTATGCACACACAAGAATATGACATCTCAGGTTAGAAAGATAGCACACAAGCAGGAGTTCCACAGCCAGTATATCACCAGGTTGCTCGACTGTTCACACAGGTGTGTGTCATTACTACACTGGCTGTAGCCACACCTCACAAATGACCTTGTTGGGCAAGAATTTACATAGCTGCCCTCATAATATTAGTCTATGCATCATACAACTAGTATTCCTCTGGTAAAGCACTGTGATGATCTGAGGATGTCTGGCACTAGGTAATGGCACATTACATTGCAGTTTCAGACTACAGATATGTCAGAAAATGTCTGCTAAACAAAACAAGTACACTGAAAAAAGTCCTGTGTACACCTGAGAGGTATGGCTGTAGCACACAAAACCCTGGACTGTAGTACACCTGTCTTTGGAATGGAGTCCCACCCTAACTATAGAAGGTGACACTGGGCATGTTCCTACACTTAGAGAATCACAGGACATGTTGGAACCCACATCGGAATATATGACTGTATTGTGTATATATGTCCATGCATACAGACAGTTATGTACACCTCAACTGTCCCCACACACACATCAGACAGGATTACCCTCAGCTAGCTGTAGGTAGCCCATATGTGATATATCTGCATCTGTTGCATGAGATACACACACATATATATATATATATATGGGCAACAGATAACAACATATGTTGAGCATACACACACATAGATGTGGGGAACTGAGTGACAGACAGTGATACAGAGAGAGAGAGAGAGAGACAGGAGGACACAGACAGAGTGAGTTACACACATGGATACCCTGAATTCATACAGTGATGTCTTGCTGTGGACAGTGGCATACCAGTTGTAAACAGTCACACGTGCCAGCGTAAAAGGTGAGCTCCATTGTGTAACAATACTGAGGTTGAGTTTATAATATCACATCACGTGTGTGTGTGTGTGTGTGTGTGTGTGTGTGTGTGTGTGTGTGTGTGTGTATCTCCATAGGTCCAACTATTAGGAGACTTCCCACTCAGTACACTTCACATTGCCCTACTTTACAAGATCTGCTGCTTTCATTCACCTTAGAAGAACCATTGGACACTCCTATAAACTCTGCAGAGTGTGCGATAACTGATAACACTATAGTAGCAATAACTAGATATGTAGGGGTTTATGTGTGTATGTGTGCGTGTGCGTGTGTGTGTGTGTGTGTGTGTGTGTGTGTGTGTGTGTGTGTGTCTGAGACGGTTGTGTATGTGAGAGTGAGAGTATGCGTGTTTGTAGGTGAAACAGTTTTAGGCCATTCCCACCCACAACACTTCCCAGTGCCCCACTTTATCAGTCCTGCTGATGTCATTCCCTTATTAGCACCTTTGGCCAGTTGTAAGCCCAGCAGGCTCATTGCATGTGTGATAACTGCATAACATGATAGCATAAATCACTATCTTAACAGGGGTTCTAATCTCAGATCTGGCAAATTAGTGTGTGTGTATGTTTGTAAGAAGTTGTATTTTGATAAGTCTCTCACCCACTGCCCTTCTTTATCACAACTGCTGATGTCATTCCCCTTTTCATCACCTTTGGCCAGTTGTCAGCCCAGTAAGCACTGTAGCTTGTGTGATAACTGCTTAACACAATAGTGCAAATTACTAGCTAGACAGGGGCTATAATCTCAGATCTAGCAAATGAGTGTGTGTGTATGTTGGTAAGAAGAAGTATTTTGATGTCTCCCACCCACTGCCCTACTTTATCAGTCCTGCTGATGTCATTCCCCTTATCAACACCTTTGGCCATTTGTCAGCCCAGTAAGCTCTGTAGCGCATGTGATAACTGTGTAACACTATAGTACAAATAATTAGATAGACAGGGGTTCTACTCTCAGATCTGGTAAATTTGTGTGTGGGTGTCTAAGTATATGTGAAAGTGTGTATGTTTGTAGGAAGAAGTATTTTGATGAGTTTTCCACCCACTGGCATACTTTATCAGTCCTGCTGATGTCATTCCCCTTATCAGCAGCTTAGAGCAGTTGTCATTCCAGTAAGCTCTATAGTGCATGCGATAAATGTGTAACACTATAGTACAAATAACTAAATCGGCAGGGGTTCTACTCTCAGATCTGGCAAATGTGTGTGTGGGTGTCTAAGTGTGTGTGAAAGTGTGTATGTTTGTAGGAAGAAGTATTTTGATAAGTTACCCACCCACTGGCTTACTGTATCAGTCATGCCGATGTCACTCCCCTCATAAGTTCATAGGTGTGTACTAGGCTAATGGCCCTGGAGCCATTACAAGCCTAGCCCATAGAAGTACCCTGCCGTTGTGCCACCCAACATTAGTTCCCAGTGACCCCATCAAGTAGAGCCACTGGAGTGATCCCTGGCATGAAGTTTCTATTACCCATCCACTCATCAAGATCTCTCTGGAACAGGGTCATCTAAGTGCTTTGCTTGACATGTATGGGAAGTCTATTCCAGGGCATGTGCAGTCTTTGGGTGAGGAACTTGTGGCTCCAGCATGTTGTGTTGATTGTGGTAATGAGGTTGAGGTCCCTGGAGTGTGTGGTAAAGGAAGATTGGGATGTCTTTAGATGTAGCATTTGCAAAAGAGCTGGGTCAAACATGGCTCTGCAAGTCAAGCAGCGATCACCTCTAAGTAGGTGATATGAGACAGAGAATAGCTGGGGTCTTTTGAATTTGTCTGTGCAGGGCATGTGTTTAATTCCTAGGATCCTCATTGTGAGGTATTTCTATGGCCTCTCCAGTTGTTGCAGGTGTCTAGTGAGGTACATTCCAAATGGCCATTATACTTTATGATTGGTGTAATGAGGGAAGAGTACACAGAGATAATGACCTCCTTCTTCCTGGATGCAAAACCCTTGGTAATGAGATGTGCCACATAGAAAGATTCCTGACCACAGTGGCAATGTGGTAGATAAAGGAGAGGTTGCTGTCAACCTGTGTCCCCAGATCTCTTATAACACCTACAGTGTTCAGTGGGCTCCCACCAATGTGGTACTTAGTGGGAAATGAGATTTTACCAAAGGGGCTGATGATGCATTTTATAGTGTTAAGTTTCAGGTCATGGTTTCCACTCCAGTCATTGGTTTCAGTGACACCTTTCTTTAGGATGTCTGCATCGCTTGTGGAGTTAATGATGGCTCCCAGCTTGCAGTTGTCTGTGAACTTGGTCAGCCAAAGTTCCTTTGTGTTGGCCTGAACCCTTGAGAAGTGCATGCTGAAAAGGAGAGTACCTGGGACTGATCCCTGGAGGACTCCACTCATGACTGGCTGGCAGTCTGACTTGGAGCTCATTACTTTCACACTGTGTTCTATCTGTGAGTCAATTTGCAACCCCCCTAGTGATATAGGGGTTGATGTCTAGTTTGATGGGATCATCCATAATTCCTGACTGAGGAATGGTATCAAGAGCCTTGGCCAGATTGATGTAGGCTGTATGCAGTGCCTTACTGTCACACATAGCCCTGGTGACTGACTTAAAGAAGTCAACCAGATTGAGCAGGCATGATCTCCCTTTCATGAAGCCAAACCTTGTGGAGTCCAGAGTTAGGAGATCACCTATATGTTTGTAGATCAATTCCCTGATGATGCACTCCATAGCTGTACATATTAGACTTGTCAGGCTACTGGACTGATAATTCCCAGGGTCTGTAGTTGTCACACCCAGGGATGACTATAGCAGTATGCTATTTGGGAGGGACAAAGCGTGAGGTGAGGCTGTGACTGAACAAAGCACACAGATGTGGTGGCAGGTATCTTTGTAGTTTATGTAGAACAGAACCAGGGATAATTTGGGGTCCAATGGAAGGTGTATTCTTGCCCATGGACAATGCAGGTATAACGTGGGTGGCAGTAATGTTGGGTGCCTGGCATTTTTCTGGCATTCTGATTGTTCCCCTAGGGGGAGGAGGGTAAAGCTGGCACTGAATGTGTTGGCAAGAATGTTAGCAATATCTGTTGGTTTAGTATAGGAGGTAGCATTGTGCAGTAACTCATAGCACTTCTGGGTAGTGGTGTGGAGGTTCTTGATATTACTAACAAAGGATTTGTGATTGTTCAGTGTCTGCTGCAATTCTGCCATCATAGGCGGCTTTAGATGATTTCATGAGGGATCTCAAATTGTTGTTGAGGCTAATAAGGGAGTTTTACCACTTTTGGGACTCCACCTTTTACTGCAACAGTTTCTTCCTTCTGTTGTACAGGTTATTAATGGCAGGGAACCACCAGATTGGCCTCCAGTGTTTGGAGGAGAGTGTCATGGTTCTGTTGGGTATGGCTAGTTCCATGCATTTATCTCTATGTTCATAGAGTGCATTGGTGTATGATTTGGCAGTCATGCAGCTATTTTCTATTGGCATGGGTGCTGTGAAGTTATCCACCTCTACTTTTAGGAGTCAAAAGTCACCTTTGAAGAAGTTTTTCAAGGTGGTTGTGGTTACCTTTGTGGGAGGTGTGGGTGAGATGTGGATTTACATGGTAAATACTCTATGTTGTATCTGACCAGGTAGTGATTGACTACTGTTGTCAAGCAATGGTCCCATATGTTAGTAATCAACACAGGTCAAAAATGTTGCTTCCTCTACTGGGTGTCAGAATGAGCTTGTCCAGGGCATTGGAACTGATGAATTCCAGGAAGCGTTGGGCCAGTGTATTGGTGCTTGAGTATCTTACCCAGTTGGTGGGGTAACTGAACTCTTCTAGTATGAGAGAGTTGGGTTGGACCTTAATTGTTTTCAGGGTGTTGAGGAATGTGGATTGAGAGTCTAAGGACATGGATGTAGACCTATAGCAGTCATACGCAGTATCATGCATGCCCTCACCAACTGCATCAGAGTTGAGTGTATGGGAAAGAAATAGCAGGGCCAACAGGTGTTGACAGGTGAATCTCTTGCAGTTAATGTAATGGCTACGCTTGTGAGGGACCTGCTGACAGTACTTCAGTAACCTGTTCTGTATGTATGAGCCTGTGGTACTACACAACACTGAGCTGACATGTCTGAATGCTCCCTGTCTGTGACAAGGGGTATGTATGCAAGGTCACATTTTCTGGCAACAGTGTCTCTCACACACCGTTGCATGCATACACACATGTTACATGTACATATAAAGCTGTACCTTGCCTATGACATGGTCGGCATATTCCCACTTTGCCAAACTCCCTCTTAGGAATGTCTGCAGGCCCACAGCCTGCAGACACACATACACCTGGAACACAATCAGAATACAGCATTTCAGACTACATTCAGTCAGTGGTACTAACAACAATAATGCATCCTGGATAATAAGGTACATACACCTGTATGTGTACCCATAACAAATGCAAGCAGACAGCACCTTACATAGTATTCCATAGCTACACTGTACTATATTCACCCTGTGCATCAAACCCATATTAGCATGTCCCTGCATTGATGGCATGGTTGACAGGATGTGGCATAAGTATCATCATATGAACAGAGTGTGGTATGGGTTTGCCAGAGGCCTAAGCTGGGCCATATGGTTGACATCATGTGTGTGCGCTTGGAGGGATATCCAATAGATGGGATGTGCAGAGGTGCTGTGTGTGTCTGGAGGTGACCTGCCTGTGATACAGATGTGTGTTTGTGTGTGTGTGTGTGTGTGTGTGTGTGTGTGTGTGTGTGTGTGTGTGTGTGTGTGTGTGTGTGTGTGTGTGTCTGCATGTATGCACACAGTCATGCCATGTAGCTGCCCTACATATGGGGTATGTTGGAGAGCTGTGGACCGTACATGGCAGGGTGTTCAGTTCACTGTGTCAAGCCACAGACACTGGAACTGGTCCTGCCAGGGGTATCAGTGGCACCACCAGGCCCAATACCAGATGTAGAACTTCTTCCTGATGGTGAGTGCTGTCTGCTGGATCTGTGCCCCTGTCGGGACCGGACAGGACCACACCCCCATGGCTTGCTCTGGTGTGATGTGCACAGCAACCCCCTTCAGTAGTGCTGATGTTACTGCCAATATGGGAGTGCAAAAATGCATGGCCCCGTGGACTCTCAGCTGTTGTTGGTGCTGACCTATGTCCACATGGCTGATGCCCAACTCCTACCACAAGCTGTAGCATAGACATGCCACTGTCAAGGATTGCCAAGGTCTCACCCCACCACCTATTCATGACTTCAGTATTTTGACATGTGGCCTCAACAAGGTCATGTATGTCGCCACATAAATCAGGACAAGTTGCATCCACCACCCTGAGTGTTTGTCTGGTGTTGCATTTGCTACATGCCTGTGCATCCATGACAGCCCAAAACATGCATCTGGTGACTCCTGCTGTAGCACTTGTGACAGCGGATTGATGAGCAGCAGTCCTCCTTCAAGCATCCATGTCCATCTGCCTGTGTGGGACCATGCCTGCACTCTGGCTATGGCCAGTGTCTACACTCATACCTGCCATAGTCACCACACTAGCCTGTTCAATGCCACCACCTGCCAAATGTCCATCATCTATGGCCACTGGTGACGGGGTCTGTGTGGGCATTGTCACTGTGTACAGGGATGGTGTGGACAAGAGTGGGATGCAAACCAATGGCACAGATTCAGCCCCTGACAACCCCACGTGTACCTCACTAGTACTATCATCATTGTCAGAGTCTGCAGAGCTAATGACATCAGTTTCCAAGTGGGAGGAAACCCAAACCCCATCGCCACCTGTGAGGGGAAGACAAAATATGTACATTAATACCTGCACTCTGAGGTTGGCTGGTACACATATGTGCACACACACACACACACACACACACACACACACACACACACACACACACACACACACACACTTACAGGTGAAGTGGTACAAATCTGCTACACAGACCACACATTACCCAAATGGTGACATGCATGACACACAACCCTCAACATCATGCTTTGCAGCCAGTTTTACTGCATGTAACTAACAATGTAGAGCTCTGGGATACATGATTAGTGTTAGTAGGTGATGGCCCTTCCCCAGCACAGACTGCAGCCATGTACACATCATTGCTGTTCACCTGTATAGCACCTGTATAGCACAGTAAAAGTACTACAGAACATCCCTCACAACTGTACAGATCCTTGCAGAATGTGTAGATGTCTCGCTCATATGTTTGCTCTGTTTCTCATAACCCCTGTGTTTGATACATAACTGGGATAATCTGAGGAGTGACATCACTAATTAATGACATACATTTGAGTCCAAACCAGCAGTAAATGTATGTTCACACAATTCCTATTACACCACCAACCTTCTAAACTTACAGTGGATATGATAAGTGTACACAACCCTGTTAACTTGCCATGTTCTTGTAATATATGAGATGACACTGCAATAATGCATTAAAATATGTCACCCATCTTTCATGTGACATATGATCTGTGTAATCCAATTGATAAACAAACAAATGTATTATGTGTAAAATATAATGACTGCAATATGTACAATATGGTGTTTGGATAAGTGTGCACACCCTTAAAATTATACTTTGTTTATGCACGTTGTAAGTGACTTACAGCATTCACTCTTCTTGTGAAGGTGTCTATCAGCATGGCACATCTTGACTTGGCATTATTTGGTTAGTCTTCCATGCAAAGGTAACCCAACTCTGTCAGATTGCAAGGGCGTCTCATGTGCACAGCCCTCATCAGGTCACACTAGAGTACGTCTATCTGATGTAGGTCTGGGCTCTGGCTGGGCCAATCCATAACCATAAGTGTGTTCAGGTGGAGCCTTTCTTAGGTAGCTTTGGGTGTATGCTTTGGGTTTTTGTCATGTTGAAGGCTGACACCCCATGCCATTATAGGCATTCTTGCAGACGCCTGATGGATTTTGGCCAGGCATAGGTATTATTTGGAACTGTTCTGAATTAACACCACCATGACTGCAGGCCCAGTTCTGGCTTTGAGCATCCCCACAGCAGGCCACTGCCATCAGCATGATTCACCATGGGGATGTTGGTGTTCAGGTTAAGAGGGGTGTTGCTTGTGTACCACACATACCTTTTGGTATTGTGACTGTGAGGTCAATCCATAGTCTCATTACACCATAACACATTTTCACATATGCCTTTGGGAGACTTGATGTGCTGTATTGCAAATTGTATCCACCCCTGGATGTTTTTTGGTGTTGGGAAATGCTTCCATTTTTTGACAATATGGCAAAGGGCAGACATATGTAGAATACGGGAGAGTGTTCTCACATCTAGTAAACAACACCAATACTTGCACGAGATTCCTGAAACTCCCTCAGTGTTGCTGTATGTCTCCTGGCAGCCTCCCTGACCAGGTTTTGACATGTCTTGTCATCATTTTTGGAGGGACGTCAGGTTCTTTTCAACAGCACTGTTGTCCCATATTCAATCCACGCTTTGACAACTTTCTCCACTGTGTTCCATGATGTATGCAATGCTGTGGCAATGCTGTTGTACCCTACCCTTGACTGATAACTTTCAAATATGAGATCCCTTTGCTACTTTGTAAGTTGTCTGCAAGCCATGGCTGTTGCTGTTGCAGGCAACTGACTAAATGTCATGAATATCCTACTTGGACAGCAAGCTATTTGGTGTTACTCAGAGTGCCTTTACTTGATGGCTGGTGTGTACCCAAGCAGACTAAATGCTGCCAGTAAATCACAAGCTGCTGCAATAAAATATTATTTGAAGGGTGTGCACACATATGCATCCAGCTTATTGTAAGGTTTTATACTCCATATTTGGTGCCCAAACAGATTGATTGGTTTACAACTGAATTGTACATGTCATAGGTAACATTACAGGTTGGAAAAGGTGTGGAATGACATACTGTGGTCTCAATTTGTATATGTATCACAAACACCTGACATCTTAACAGGGTTGTGTACACTGTTTATATCCACTGTAAGAGAGTAATGTTTTGCACATGTCCCTTCTTCAGGCCATTTGTCCCCCCATTTTATTGGTCTCTGTCCAGAAGTCTTGCACTGTCTGGTTGTGAGGTATGCTACAGAGATGTTACATTCTCTTCAGATAGGCCCCTGTGATGCAGTGCAGTTAATGCCACCACAAGTGAACATGCACATAAAGCAATATGGCTATGAGTGACAGTTTTGTGCATGGTGCATTGCATGGTCTTCACATGCCTGGGGTATTGGCAAACCACAGCAGAACAATTCCATACTCACCAGCTTCAGGTTGCCATCCCACATGCAGACCAGATGGACCTAGGCAGTTGTGGGAGAGAAGTATTGTCAGCAGACTCGCATGTTGCATTGGTACAGGATGGATGCAGCATGTCTGCACATTTTTCAGTACAACCCCCAATACTACACAATTTGCTGTCCTTCACCATAGATGTGTACTTCTGTGTATTAGAAAACCCCATCCACAACTGCAATCTGACCTGACACATGCATGTACATACTCCCACAAATACAAGTATGTCTGCTATACTAGTCTAGTAATCTCCACTCCACTGGGTCCTTACCTGCACACTCCTTGTCCATTGTCTGGGTGCCACCCACCTCCAGCATGTAGGGGGTCTGTACCCTGATGTTGTACTGGGATGGGTGCCCCAAGACTGCCGAGAAGCTCCTCGGTAGGTGTCAGTGTGGGCTGCATGGCTGGGGCCCCACCTGTCGCTGTGTGGTCCCTGGCCATTGCAGCAGCCCTTTGCTGGGCATGGCATATGAGGTCATTTGCACAATGCCAAACCTGCTCATATGTACGTGCATGCAGGCCGACATCATTTACCCTGTAGACTAGTTCATCCCACAGGCAGGTACTCTCCCACAGATGTTGCTGTCTCCAGCCAAACATTATGGCATGGTTCTGTAATATGACTTCTATGATTATATTTGTCTCAGCCGCTGAGAAAGTAGACCTTTGCTGATGCGACTTTGCACCTGGAAGACATAAAAAGGGAAACACATCACAGGACCTCATACATTTGGCAACAGTATCGACAGAACATGCACAGCTGCATTGAATACCAGTAGCCACCACTCACAACCACAACATACCCCTGTAATCTATCAGCACTTTATCTTCTTGCATTGCACTGCTGGTCCTGATGTGTCATATTCTCCACAATGCAGGCTAGTTAATTTCATAATTCTCTACTCCTAATTCATGTCTGTGTAGAGGGATGACATTGGCCATCTTCAATGCAGATTGGATGTGGATGGTGCCAAGGCTTTGTGTGACTACAGTGTGTAATGGAGCTGAGAGCACATGCCTGAGTTCATGTAGGATGTGGACAGGGATGTTATCAGGTCCCATGGATACTTACATTTTTTGCCTTTTGTTAGGCAATATGTACCTGCTCACTGGTGATGAGGGGAGGGGTGTGAGTGCTGTTCATATCCACCTATAGTGATACTCAGCCAGGGGGTGATGTTTTCCTAAACCTATCTGCAGCAGGTTGGCTATTGCTATGTTGTGTGTGTATGTGGTCTGATTAACCACCATTACAGGGTTGGTTGGTTTGTTGCCTCTGAAATTGCAGACATATATGAAGATGGCCTTGTGATTGGCCTTGGTGGATGTGTCCAATTTGTACTCATAGTTAGCCTTACAGTACTCCACCTGTGACGTTATATGCTTGATCAGACAAAAGCTGACTTAATTCCAGGTTGGTGCCAGCTCCTAATTTGCCCTGTACAGCCAATAAAGGGACCAAATCTGTGGTTTGTGTATTCCTGCTGTCCAGAAAAGGGGATTACTCTACTTTGGTGGAGGCAGATTTTACAAGTAAGCTATTGCTGAGTCCATACAGCTATGTTGGTGTTCCTATAGCTGTTTGTAGTAGGCATGGACACACAGTCATAACACAGCTGGACACCTCTCCAATTTCAAACAGATAATCATGTTTATTGTAGTACCCATGGCTGTGTCAGGGCAATGAAACATCTGGTAGCTGTAGAAATGTCACTCTGTTGGATGCACAGTAACTAAGATTACACACGTGTACAACATGTACAGCTTATTTAACTGACATTTTGCATCCTATGTCTGTTGTTATGAGGCGGCCAGATACACCTACTCTTACTAACATGTACACAGGTAATACCTAATATACATTTCTGTTCTATGTCAGTATGGCACATTGTATTCACACTCTTGCTGCCCAGTTATCCCTCTCAACCCATTAGAGCAGGACATCTATAGGATGCCACCCATACATGGGGGGCAATGGGACAAAATTAGTGACACTGTCTTAATATTTCTGTAACACACTTGAGTAATTCAATAGCACAGTAGCCTTTGTATTGGCAGACATACCCTGAAGGATGTCCAACACTCTTATGGCAGAAAGAGAGGAGAAAGTCTAGGAATGTGGTAGTGAGGGTAAGAACGTTTAATGTTGGAAGTATGACTGGTATAGGGATAGAGTTAGCTGATATGATGGCCATATGAAGGTGGATATATTGTGTGTACAAGAGACCAGATGGAAAGGGAATACAACTAGATGTATTGGAGCCTGGTCACAATTGTGCTATCAGAGTGTGGATGGGAGGGGAAAGAGGGTAGTGGTTATCCTGATGGAACAGTATGCCAAGGGTGTTTTTGGAGGATGTCATGAGTATCTGATAGAGTGATGTTTATGAATCTGGAAATGGATGGTGCAGTGATGAATGTTGCTAGTGCATATGCTATACAAGTTGCTTGTGTGGTGGATGAGAAAGAGAAATGTGAAGGCAGTTGGATGACGTGGTGATGACTGTACCCAGGGGTGAGAGAGTGGTGGTTGCCACAGATTTCAATGGCCATGTTGGTGAAGGGATCAGAGGGGATAAGGAAGGGATGGGTATATATGGTGTTAAGCAAAGGAATGCAGACTGTGAGATGATAGTGGATTTTGCAAAATGGATGGACATGGCTGTGGTGAATACATACTATAACAAGAGGGAGGAGCATAGGGTGACATAAAAGAGTGGAGGGAGATGCACACAGGTGGAATATATCTAATGTAGGAGGGCCAGTTTGAAGGGGATTGGGGACTGCAAAGTGATGACAGGGGAAAGTGTAGTTAGGCAGTAGAGACTGTTGGTCTGTAAGATGATGTTGATGATCAAAAAGAGAAGGATTGTGAGAGCAGCACCAAGGATCAGATGGTGGGAACTGGAAATTGGTGATTGTGAGGTGGAGTTCAGGGAAGAGTTAAGGCAGGCACTGGGTGGCAATGATGATTTACCAAATATCTGGGTAAGTACAGCAGAGCTAGTAAGCGAGATGGCAAGAAAGGTGCTTCGTGTGACAT
Organism: Protopterus annectens; assembly: GCF_019279795.1. Taxonomy (NCBI): domain Eukaryota; kingdom Metazoa; phylum Chordata; order Ceratodontiformes; family Protopteridae; genus Protopterus; species Protopterus annectens. The sequence goes on from NC_056728.1 coordinate 554,113,182, forward strand.
GTGGATGGAGGAAGGAGTACAAGGACACCTGGTGTAGGACTGAGGAAGTACAGGACAGCATACAGAGAAAGAGGTTGGGGATGAAGGAGTGGGATTGTTGGAAAGCTGATGAAAGTAGAAAGGAGTATGAGATGAGAAGATGAGGTACATGGCAAAGAGAGAGCTGGTAAAGGCTACAGATAAGGCATATGATGACTTGTATGACAGGTTGGACACTAAGGAAGGATGACAGGACTTGTACCAGTTGGCTAGACAGAGGGACTGAGCTAGGAAAGATGTACAGCAGATAAGGGTGATAAAGGATAATGAAGGAACCGTACTCACACGTGAGGAGAGTGTGTTGAGTAGATGGACAGAGCACTTTGAGAGGCTGATGAATGAAGAGAATGAGAGAGAGAGGGTTGGATGATGTGGGTATGGCGAATCAGGAAGTGCAACAGTTTACCAAGGAGGAAGTAAAGATAGCTATGAAAATGATGAATACTGGAAAGCCTATTGGTCCACATGACTTAACTGTGGTAGCATAGAAGTGTTTATGGGAAATGGCAGTGGTGTTTTTCACGAGATTATTTAATGATATCTTGGAAAGTGAGAGGTTGCATGTGGAGTGGAGAGAAAGTGTTTGTGTACCATTTTAAGAATAAGGTTGATGTGCAGAACTGTAGTAACTACAGAGGGATAACATTAATTAGTCACAGCATGAAGTCATGGGAAAGAGTAGTGGAAGCTAGGTTAAGCAGGGTGGTGATGAGTAGTGGTCAGCAGTATGTTTTCATGCCAGGTAAGTGCACTACAGATGCAATGTTTGATCTGAGAGTGTTGATGGAGTAGTGCAGAGAAGGTGAGGAGTTGCTTTGTGTCTTTCTGAATGTTGAGAAAGCATATGACAGGGTGCCTAAAGGGGAGTTATGGTATTGCATGAGGAAGTCATGAGTGGCAGAGATACACATAAAACTGGTACAGGATATGTACAAGGGTGGTGTGACAGCGGTGAGCTCTGCAGCGGGAGTAACAGATGCATTTAAGGTGGGTTGGGATGACATCAGGGATCAGCTTTGAGCCCTTTCTTATTTGCAATGGTGATGGACAGGTTGACAGACAAGATCATACAGGAGTCCCTGTTGACTATGATGTTTGCAGATGACATCATGAGCTGTACTGAGAGTAGGGTACAGATTTAGGAGACCCTGTAAAGGTGGAGATATGTTCTAGAGAGGAGAGGAATGAAGGTCAGCAGAACTAAGACAGAATATCTTTGTGTGAATGAAAGGGAGGGTAGTGGAATGTTGTGGATGAAGGGAGTAGAGTTGGCAATGGGGGATGAGTATAAATGACTGGGATCAACATTTTAGAGTTATGACGACTGTGGAGGACAGGTGAAGAAGAGAGTACAGGCAAGATGGATAGGATGGAGAAGATTGCCAGTACTGACTTGTGACAGACACGTACCAGTAATAGTGAAATAGAAGTTCTACAACAGGGTAGTGAGACCAGCTATGTTATATGGGTTGGGGGCAGTGTCCTTTACAAAAAGGCAGGAGTCACAGTTGGACTTGGCAGAGTTACAGATGTTATGATTTGCCCTGGTTGTGATAAGGGTGGACAGGATTAACAAGGTGTATATGACAGGGTCAGCCCATGTTGGACGGTTTTGAGACAAAGCCAGAGAGGCAAGATTACATCTGTTTGGACATGTGCTGCAGAGGGATGCTGAGTATATTGGGAAAAGGATGGTAGGGATGAAGCTGTCAGGTAGCAGGAAAAGAGGAAGGCCTCAGATAAGGTTCCTGGATGTGGTGAGAGAGGACATGTAGGTGGTCAGTGTGACAAAGCAGGATGCAGAGGACAGGCAGAAATGGCAACAGATGATCCACTGTAGTGATCCCTAATGGGAACAGCCAGAAGAAAAAGAAGATGTTGTAATGTCAGTCTTCACACATTTGCCAATGATTTTCCAGACATAACACAATTGTATGAGTAAATGACTAGAAATATGAGGCACACATATGGCTAGTGTGCATAGCACTGGGCAGTTTAATGGTATGAGCTCAGTATATCACATGCAGTTCAACAGACAACGTATGCAACATTACTTTACTATGCAAATACCATGTATAGGTCTCTCACATTTCTGGGAAAACCAAGTATATCATAGCTGTATTCACAAGTAAGATATGGATATGTATGACATCCCAGTAGCTGGCCTAGTATTGTCACAGTCAGTATTGTTCAACACACACTGCAGTAGTAGTCATATGTGAGCCATCATTTCCTGGGGTGACTCAGAGGCCTGACCTATGATCTATGTCACTGCAGACAGACCCAGATGCTATGGCCATAGGTTATGATTGGCAATATATCTGTACAGCAAGTCTTGTTGAGACATATATGTTACAGTTCCTATTTCCCATTCTTACATACCACCTACTGCAGTCCATTACATGATTACTTGTTTGACATACTTGTTTGTTTTACTCAAACGTAGGTGGTTATGTCCTGTTTGGTTTTTCTTTTTCTTTTCACTGTTTCTCTCTCTCTCTTTCTCTCTCTCTCTCAAGGATGTAGGGTGTATCTCTGTTTTGCATTGGCAGCAGCTTGCCTTTTGTACGTAATGCTCATGAGCAGCTGACGGCCTGTGCACCAATTTGTCTCCACCACTTGATGATTGCATGCAGAAGAACTGTGTTATTATTCATATAGCCTATGGCATGGCAACACACTCTTACCATTGAGTACATCATGTGAGCACTGGCCCTTTTCCTTGCCAGTGAGGAGGACTTCATTGAGGTGTGTGAACAACAGCATCACAGGGGGTATTTGGAAATACCTCTTACAACCAAAACTGTGGAGACAGGACAACAGACTGGGAAGAATGTTACAGACATAGGGACAGAATGTAAGTATTGCTGTTATACATTTGGATTAATGCCAGTCGAACAGTGCTTGTGTGGACATGGACTTCCTTGGTGATTTTAACTCTGACAGTGTTATGTGTTTGACATAACTCTCACCAGTAGGACAATCCACAGAATGGCCAAAATTTAGATTCCTATGTTTGGTGTGTTTCTCTGACATTTTTTGTCTTTGGAAAATCAGAAGCATACTCTGGGGATTGCCATCAGTAACTGCTAATGTCCATTTGTGTTTCTGACCTCATATCCCTCAGAAAAGATATGTTACAACTAACCCTCAGTCTCAGTCTATAACAGCAATATTTCAAATATGCCCCTTTTTTTGGGCCTCTGTCCCAAAATTATGTCAGGCTTTATCCAGATGTCATGCAGTAAGAGGCTGATAAGTATGGTATATGATTATTTAGTGTCTGTGTTCCTGACATTATCCCAGTGATGCATCAGACTGCCAGACATGTTATGTGGAAGAGGCCTTATATATGAGGGGAAAGCCTGGACATTCTGTGGGACTCTGTACAGCTGAGAGGTTTGTGTATTTCTGGCAATTATTGACAGACTTTCAGGATTGTGTAGCAGTGTATTTTGTCAGTGTTATTTGGCCTGTGTAGGGAGGGGCATGAATGTATGTGTTATGTCTCTTTTTCTATCTGCCTGTGCATGCTGCTTCTGTTGCTGGAGGTCTATAGGCTGTATATGTTTGTAGGGGCAGATTGAGACATGTCCCATACCACAGTGTTAGAAAAATATGTATTTAAATATATGTGAAATGCTAGTTTAAAAGCAAGGTAGTTTATAATGCATTTTATTCTATTAATCATATAACAGAAGGGATAAACTCATGTGTAAATGCAAGTAGCTTTTGAAACTGCAGTGTGCTTTGACCCCTGACCCTGGCAGCTGCCAGCTCAGCAAGCTTAATGTTATGCTTTTTATAAGTGATTATCTGCTGGGTCAGGAAATTAAAACGTGTAAATCTTCCACTTCTTTCTGATAAGATAACTTGTCCTTAAATCTTTCTTTCCTGATGTAGTAATTTGTCCCTGTAAGATAAGAACACAGCTGGTGGGAAAGTGAAACAGTGAACAAAGAGGTGAATTTAAAGTCTGAATCTGCTATTGTATTTGAACTAATATGAGACCTTTAAAAAGTAACTTTACAGAAAGACATTATGACTGGCCAGCTGGATAGCAAGGCCGTATTGTATCTAAATGAAAAGTTTTTTTAAATATACTGCATCAGCATTATTAGATGAATAGAATACTGTTAGTAAAAGTGATGTAGATGCCTTGTGACTAACTACATCAGTAAGGTGGGCATAACTTGAATGCAAACACTATAAAATATTCTGTACTTCCTGCATCATGTCAGACAAAATTCTGTACTTGTATGTTTTTTTGCCTCCTGGTGTACACTAGTAAACTTTTGAATCTGAACCTCCTGTGTATTAAATTCTGATTTTTTATTTAACAGTTTGGTCCTTCGAGCCGGATTTCCCTTGGTAAGCTGCAGATCAGAGTGTATCGGTGGTCGAATACTGCGCAGGAAAAGTTACCAAAATGGTTCTCCTTGAGTAAAAAGACCTCCAACTGAATTGTCGTGTGTAAAGAGGCTGGCCACTTTCTGATCCGTGGCCGAAGAGCGGAATTTGACCATTTTCAAGACCAGGAGGCTCAGGTAGGAAGAATTTGCCTTTTTTCTGTTTTAGATCAGGGACTAGGTTTCAGTATATTATTGTCAAGATTTGTTTTGCAGATCAGGGACAAAAGGAAGTACTGTATATTTTGTCATAGATCAGGGTAACAGAATAAGGTAGACAGTTATTCTAGATAAACTGTAAACAGGAACTAAGAAATTGACATCACGTAATAAAAAAAAGGTTACATAACATTTTCTTTGACATGGGTAATCGGTGCACTAAAACCTCGCGAGATCCGCCCCTAACCAAAGACGCAAAATACATGCAATTACAGCATGCTGATAATGTTAGGTATTATACGAAATGGGTTAACAAATATGAATTTGATGGTAAACTAGATAAACTTACACTAGTTAAACTCTTTAAACAGCTTAAATCTGATGCAGGAGGTCAGGCAAAAAAGCAACGCCAGCTAGGCATACCTCAAACACACAGGTGGATTGAGGAAGCAAATCGTAGGGAACAAAAGCTTAAAAATTCAAAAACATTATTTTTAGACAAAGAGGATAATAACTTGGTAATAGCTACAGCGCCTCCTCCTCCTCCCTTTCCCCCTCCCTTACCCTTTTCAGGATATGAAGCTAGTGGACAGGCTGGTCCGCCTCCGCGTTATCCTGAAGTTTCAGTAAGACCACAACCATTTGCTAGAGATCCTATTGAGACTAGGTCCCAAACACGTAAAACACATAGGGACACAAAATTATACCAGATAGAGAGAAATCTACAGGATGAGAGTGAGGAAGAAATATGCCCACTTATAGAAGTTCCAAATCCTCAGGCAGGACAGGAAGGGCAGGATCCAACACTCTTAGTATATAGACCATGGACACCGGAAAATATCCGGAAGGCTACTGAGGAAATCTCTCATCCAAAAGTTAATTTTACGAAATTTTTAAAAGATTTACAAGGCATGAGGTTGAGTTACCACTTGAATGGGGAAGAAGTAGAAAAAGTAGTAAGACAAATTATAGGTCCAAATTGGCACATAATTTGTGGCACCTGGAATCCTCGTAATGCAGAACTTAGGCCACTCCCACATAGTGATGCAAAGTTAAACAACAGAGTAAAAGGTCTGACAAACAGAATCTCTGAAAAATGGAAACCTAGAGCAGACTGGACTTGCATTAATCAATGCATACAACAGGAAAATGAGACAATAGATGGATATTATGCTAGATTATTAAAATGCTTTAATAATCATAGCGGTATGTCGGTTCCTGAGAACCAAACAACTGATTCCCCGTATGGACAACAATTAAAAAATGCATTTTTGAAAGGTTGCATTGCACCTATTAGTAGCTTCATTACAAAGCATATGATAAATCATCGAACAGGGAGGCTACAAGCCTTACTCGAATACGCTAGACATGCTGAGAGACATTTTAATAGTAAAAAGAAAAAAAAGGCGCAAGTCTTCACTGCTGAAGACAGAGCTAAAGTATTTGTATTGCAGTCAGGTAAAAAGGGCAAAAAAAATGCCCAGGAAAACAAGCAGTCTGACAAACGATCAGAAGATTTTGAAGAGAGGAAAAAGAGAGGTGAATGCTTCAAGTGAGGAAAAAAAGGGCATCTAGCTAGGGACTGTAAACAAAATAAAAAAGCAACGACGGAAGATAAAGGGGATGAGGACTGACTATATGATAGTGAGGATACATCATATGAAAGTCAGGAATCACCAGTAACAGCTAGAATAAAAAAGACAAATGCCAATGTAGTAAAAGAAGTAGAGGAAGTACAAATTGACTTAGACGAAAATGGAAATGAAATTTTAGATTTAGCATTGTTGAGCCTAGAGCTCTACCTAGCAGATACAAAACCAGAAGTAACACTTCTGGTAGAGGGAAGAGAAGTCAAATTCCTGTGTGACTCAGGAGCATCATGGACTTTGACACACCCCTCCTAGTTACCAAAACATTCCGAATCACCTGATTATATATTAGTAAAAGCAGCAAACGGACAGCTATACAGGGAGCCACTCTCCCATGATATAGCAATAACTGACCCTGTTTCAGGTATGACCCAGAGAAGTAAAGTAGTTGTTTCTGCAAAGTGTCCAGTAAACCTATTGGGCAGGGACCTTATGCAGATATTTGGCATAGCAGTAGTTCCAACTGTACAAGGTATGGAGGCACAGAGACAAATGGATACCTTTGTAGTGCGATCAGAGGGTAAAACCTTTTATTGGTACAGCCAGGACCTAGTCACGACTGGTCCAGGGGCAGTGACCGAGGAACTGATGAATGTAGCCATCAGTAAAGCCCCCTCCCTTGACACTGATCAACAGCATTTGTTACACTGTACTCTATACTACTGTACTACACCAGGACCTGATAGAGAGTATGAGCAAGAACTGTTTAAAAATCATGCAACTAGATTGGTTTTGGGTACTTTGTACTGGAATACAGAGGGGAAGAGTGTAGTTAGCTGTTCATTACCTCAAGAATTCCTTGCATTGTATAGATCAAATTGGTTGCCACATGTCAGCCTGACAAAGAACAAAAGTGTTAAATGGGCAGACTTAGGAGAAAAAGTAACAAAATGGGAAAAACAGACTGATTTAAAACTGTCAGGACAAGGGATACAAAAACAAAAACTGAATTGGTTGACACAGACACATCCAGCTGTACACTTGCAATCTAGCGAGGACAGCTGATTAGCATTTTTATTAAAAAAAAAAGAAAAGGCCTTGTGTAAAATTCCAACAACTCTGTGGTCAACAGGCAAGTCAAATGTAGGACTTATTCAAACAGCAGGACCAGTTACAATTACCCCAAAGTCAGCTTTTAGACCACAGAAAAGACAATACCCTTTGAGAAAGGATACAGAAATAGGAATTAAGCCTATAATAGCAGCATTACTCAAAGAAGGAGTACTGGTAGAATCTCCTGATTCACCATGTAATACACCCCTATTTCCTGTTAAAAAAGCAAACGGGGAATGGCGGATGGTACAAGATTTACAAGCTGTAAATAATGCAGTAATACCTAGAGCACCTACGGTGCCAGACCCACATACCTTGTTAAATGATTTAAAACTGCAACAGAAGTATTTCTCTGTGGTAGATATTAGCAATGCTTACTTTTCAATACCTATACATCCTGATAGTCAATATTGGTTTGCATTTACATTTCAGGGTAAAAGGTATACATATACTCGACTACCACAGGGATATTGTAAAAGCCCAACAATATTTGCACAAAAAATGGCTAGCAACCTGGCAGGGTCTACACCACCGGGAGGTAGTCAAATTCTACTTTATGTAAATGACATCTTGCTAGCAGCCCCCACCCAGCAGCAGTGCAGGGAGGATACTGTAGCATTATTAAAATTTTTAGCAATACAAGGACACAAAGTAAACAAAAGTAAGTTACAACTTTGGAGAAAACAAGTTAGATACTTGGGATATGTAATATCCAATAAAGGTAAAATACTAGATGAGGAAAGAAAAACAGCAATTTTGCAAGCACCCAAACCAACAACCAAGAAAGAAATAATGTCTTTCTTAGGTACAACTAATTTTTGTCGGAGCTGGATACCAAATTATGCTTTAAAATCTGCTCCACTGACTGATTTGATATATAAGACACCAATGGCAGCACAAGATATTTTACAATAGACAACAGAAGCAGAAACGGCTTTCTGCAGGTTAAAGCAGTTAATAGCTTCTTCATTAGTTTTAGGACTTCAAAATTATCACAAATGTTTTTTTCAGACCGTAGATTGTAAGCAAGGGTACATGACGTCAGTATTGACGCAACAACATGGGGACAAGCAACGCCCCATAGCTTACTATTCATCACAGTTAGACCCAGTGGCGCGATCTTTGCCTCACTGTGTACAAGCAGTAGTTGCAGTCGCAATGGCAGTACAGGCTTCGGCCTCAGTGGTGTTATTTCACCCTCTCACATTGAGAGTGCCTCATGCAGTTGCAATAATTTTACTACAAGAGAAAATGGCATACCTTTCACCTGCTAGACATCTTTCATGTATGACTATACTGCTGAGCCAACCTCATAAGACAATTAAACGATGTACGATATTGAATCCATCGACATTACTTCCAACTCCTGCAGAGGGCACACCACACAGCTGCCTGCAGGAAATTAAACAGTTAGCTTTACCTAGACAAGATCTTACAGATATGCCCTTGGATAATGCTGAGGTGACATATTACGTGGACGGCTCATGCAGAAGGGGTCCTACAGGGAAGAATCTGGTGGCATATGCAGTAGTTACAGACACTGAAATTTTAAAAGCTCAATCCTTACCACACAACTTATCTGCACAAGCAGCAGAGTTAATAGCTTTGACGAAAGCATGTACTTTAGCAAAAAACAAGTGTGTAAACATATATACTGACAGTCAGTATGCTTTTTCTACAATACATGTATTTGCACAACAATGAAAAAATAGAGAAATAATTACATCCAGTGAAAAACCTATTAATCATGCACAAATTATTTTGGAGCTATTAAAATCTATTCAGTTACCTACCAAAGTAGCTATTTGTAAATGTGTAGCTCATACAAAACAACAGGATAAGATTTCAAAAGGTAATGCACGAGCTGATGCAGCTGCAAAGCAAGCAGCCTCAGACTCAGAAACTTTACTTTTAAATGAGGAATTACAACCCTCTGAGATTTTAGATTTAGACATATTAAAAACAATGCAGATGCTTACTACAAAAGCAGAAAAACAAAAATGGGTAAAACGAGGTACAATTTTTGAAAATGAACTGTACATTTCCAAAAAAAAAAAAAAACAATATTGCCGTCTAATTTATTTAGATATGCAGCTTTGTTGAGCCATGGGCAGTGCCATGTCTCAACAGGGGGGATGGTACAGTTAGTAAATCGAATATTCCAAACATATGGATACATAAACTACACAAAAAAATTTTGTGCAGCTTGTCATACTTGTAACAAGCACCATGCACAAGGAGCATTTAAAACCAAGCAAGGAAGTTTTCCTATACCACCATACCCATTCCATACTATTTGTATAGATTTCATAGAATTGAATAAATGTGAAGGGAAGAAGTTTTGTTTAGTTATTGTAGACATGTTTTCTAAATGGGTAGAAGCTTTTCCAACCAAAAACCCGGGTGCAGCAACAGTGGCAAAAGCCCTGATAAAAGAAGTAACCCCTAGATTTGACATTCCGGAGAGGATTTATAGTGACAATGGCACACATTTTGTGAATCAGACAATTCACCAGCTTGGGAGATTTTTTGGTATCTCCTTAAAGAACCATTGTGCCTACCACCCACAGTCGGCAAGACTGGTGGAAAGGTACAATGGTACCCTAAAAAGTAAGCTTAGAAAGCTAGTAGAGGAGACCCAAAAGAATTGGATATACTGTCTGCCTTTAGCACTGCTGTGTATGAAAACGGTTCCAAATGTAAAGGGTTTGACTCCCTTTGAAATGGTTTTTGGGAGAGCATATTATGTGCCTCAGTGGAAAGCTCTCATGCCTGCAGAGCAGGAGGCTGACAGTTCGTTAGCAGAATATATGAAAAATTTGTTAAGGAATAAATCTGTTTTGCAGTTTAACTCTTTTTCAGATAAGGAACAGACCAGACCGATGGAAGCAGTCTTGGCCCCAGGGTCGTGGGTCTGGCTGAAAGTGACGAAAAGGAAAAACTGGGCGAGTCCAAAGTGGGAAGGTCCATACCAGGTTCTGTTGGTAACGCCTACTGCAGTCAGAGTAGCTGAGAGGACGTCCTGGGTTCATTTGACGCATTGTAAACCAGTAAAAAACTTTCAACTTGATAAAAACTTTGAGACTAATACACAACCAGACCGAGATGGCCAAAAGCAAAGCGAATAGAAGTTTAAATCAACCCCAGAGATGTTGCATAATCATTTTGTTGTGTGTACATTTATTAACTGTAATTGTGACAATTTTTCTCTTGCTGTGGTTCATCCTACACACAACCACACAAGTGAAAGTGGGAAGGCGTGATAAAACGTCTATAGACTGGCATCCAAATTTTAACACATACCTGGCCATGAAATGTGTGTATGCAGAGACTATGAACATTTCAAATTGCTGGGTTTGTACAGCTATACCAACAGCATATGGAGGACTAATAATGTCCGCTGTCCCTTTGGGGATAAATGAGACTTGGGGAGAATTTACTTTTTGACACAGGAACTGTGAGATCACAAGACAAAATAGCATTATTTTTACCTGTTACACAAAAGGAAATTGTGTGCTTTTTTAAAAACGATACCCTCCAAGTAGGATGAAGTAATTGTAATATTACGATATCCTACAAGTGTTACATTGAAGTTAAAAGTGGAGGTACTGTTTGTAATACTAACTATGATTCAAATTTGAGCACAATAAAAACAACATTAAATGAAGTACGACAAAACCCTGTTTTGTTTAAACAATTGTCAGTTATAGATCAGAAAATGTTTCATGCAGGGCTGATGCGTATTAGTACTAAAGTAAAAAACTGTTATTTTATTTGTGGGAAAAAGGCATATAAATGGTCACCTGAGAATTGGTCCGGCAGTTGTTTTTTGGGTTATCTGGTTCCAGCAATAAGACATACTGCAGAATTACCTTTGGGTAAGATACGAAACGTAAGGGAAACAGCTCAAAAATCTGAAGGTCCAGTTAAGAAACCTGTAAATCCAGTTGGGAAGATCAAAGCTGGTTGAAAAGACCATAATTCAGTAAAAGACAAAAGCGAATTGACTCATATGGACTTGGGTGACAGTGTTATATCCTGGGCAGGAATAATACCAGCCTATAGAACAGTCAAATCAATCTGGGAGCTGAGGAAGTTATCGAAACTTCTTGAAGTAATGAGTAATGCAACTTTTTCCGCCCTAGAATTGGTGACTGATGAACTAAATGCAATGAAAACTGTTGTGCTACAAAATCAGATGGCTCTTGACTTCACCCTAGCGGCAAGAGGTGGTACGTGCGCGCTTATCAAAGAAAAATGCTGTGCTTTCATCCCTGACAATCGCCATGAGATAATCACCTAGAGGTAATTCAGCAAGTATCAGCCATGACTGAACCAGGCCCAAACCCACTGATGGACTTCTTCCAGAATCTGTTTGGGGGGTGGGGTTCCATCCTAATAAACATTCTAATTGCTATTTGTGTGGGTATACTTCTAATAGGATCATGTGTTTGCTGTGAAATTCCCTGCATGAAAAGATTAATCAAAGATTTTGTTGATGTATCTGTTACTGAAACTTTCTACCAAGATATTGAAATTAAAAAATTGATTTCAGATGACGCTTTTTCTAAAGTATAAATTAAATGACTCACCTGGCTGAAAATCCTGAGTGGGAAAGGCTAGGAGATGAAATGACACTATGCATACTTCAAAATAAAATAAAAAGTATTAATAGGGGGAAAATGTTAGAAAAATATGTATTTAAATATATGTGAAATGCTAGTTTAAAAGCAAGGTAGTTTATAATGCATTTTATTCTATTAATCATATAACAGAAGGGATAAATGCATGTGTAAATGCAAGTAGCTTCTGAAACTGCAGTGTGCTTTGACCCCTGACCCTGGCAGCTGCCAGCTCAGCAAGCTTAATGTTATGCTTTTCATAAGTGATTATCTGCTGGGTCAGGAAATTAAAATGTGTAAATCTTCCGCTTCTTCCTGATAAGATAACTTGTCCTTAAATCTTCCTTTCCTGATGTAGTAATTTGTCCCTGTAAGATAAGAACACAGCTGGTGGGAAAGTGAAACAGTGAACAAAGAGGTGAATTTAAAGTCTGAATCTGCTATTGTATTCGAACTAATATGAGACCTTTAAAAAGTAACTTTACAGAAAGACATTATGATTGGCCAGATGGATAGCAAGGCCGTATTGTATTTAAAGGAAAAGTTTTTTTAAATATACTGCATCAGCATTATTAGATGAATAGAATACTGTTAGTAAAAGTGATGTAGATGCCTTGTGACTAACCACGTCAGTAAGGTGGGCATAACTTGAATGCAAACACTATAAAATATTCTGTACTTCCTGCATCATGTCAGACAAAATTCTGTACTTGTATGGTTTTTTGCCTCCTGGTGTACACTAGTAAACTTTTGAATCTAAACCTCCTGTGTATTAAATTCTGATTTTTTATTTAACACACAGTCAGGCATCATAGTAGACTGTGAATTGGGCCAGTATATGTAGGGGTAGGGTGTGAGTGGCAAACACTTTGAGATGGTTTTGTTTGCACAGTCCTTATACTGTACTGTTCCTTTGGCTTACTGATATGTCACTGTGACTGTGGTTGAATTGGTTGTGGGGATGCACTTTCACAGTGGTGTCTGTTTTTCAGTGCTGTGATATCCCTGCAGTGCCTGATATATTTGCCAGTACATGTGTAATTCCCCCTAGCAGATTTGAGTTAGTGTTGTGTCAATCTGACTGTAGTTTGGGCAGTGCTTGGTGACATGCTTAGCAGGTGAGTGCAGTTTCCCTAATGTGATGTTATGTCCAGATATTTGTAAGATGTAGTGTTGCCTGGCCCTCATAGATGTAGTGTATTTCTGACACATCAGTGGACTGATGTGAGGATTTCAGTCACTAACTAGTGGGAAGTAATTGAGTATTGGACTTGTGCTATTTCAGTCAATATATGTTAGGCCAGACATGAGGGTGTTACTGCAGCAACTGTATCAGCTTATCTATGCCAGTATTTCAGATATGTCCATATTTCCATGGCTTTCTCTCCCCAATTTGTCAGCCCTGGCCCAGTTTCATTGCACTAAGGGGCTCTGAGCCTACCTCGGGACTGTCTGGATTGTTGCAGTATGTCCAGGTTTATTGCTCATATTTCTGGTCTGTTCCACAGATGCATTATTTTCATATCCCTGGTAAATCAGTGTGAGGATCTGAGGATTTATGACAGTGTCTGAGGATGCCAGTGGGCGAAACCGGATACCAGTCTGTGTGGTAGTCTGTACCATATTTTTCACTAACTTCACTGCTGAGAGATGGTATAACAAGTAAAAATAATATAGAGCTATTTTAGCTCACTCAAAAGTTTTTCTAGGCTCGTTTTTTTGCCTGTATTTGGCATTTCACAACTAGAAGCTTTGCTGGGTTGAGTGCTGGTATATTGTTTTGGTGTTGTGTTTATGAACCAGAGCACCCCTTTTAACACACACACCACTACTTTTGGATTTTATATATATATATATATATATATATATATATATACATATATATATATATATATATATATATATATATTTATATAGATATACACATATATATATATATATATATATATATATATATATATATATATATATATATATATATATATATATATGGATATATATATATTTATATAGATATACACATATATATATATATATATATATATAGATATATATATATATGTATATGTATATATATATATATATATATATATAGATATATATATACATATATATATATATATATATATATATATTTTTTTTATATATATATATGTATAGTTTCTTTATATATATATATATATATATATATATATATATATATATATATATATATACATTTATATATATATATATATATATATATATATATATATATATATATATATATATATATGTGTGTATATTTTATATGTATATCACTATTTATATTGTGTATACATTTGTCCATATATATATGCATCTCCATACATATATACATGTGTAGATGAATAAATACGAGGCCTACCTGATTCTACGGAATCTTTTCCCTACTGTTGAATGAGCATATGTTGGAAAAAGCATTATCATTTCCTACAGCTTAAATGATGTAGTGATGCATTGCTCTGACTACGGTGTGTAGGGCCCTGGGTTCAAGACCTGGCAGGGCTGGAAATGTTGTTGCTCTTACAACCGCTTACTCACACTTACACCAGCACTAATTCCTTAAAAGAAAAGAGAAAGGGGTGATAGGAAAGTGGTGGAAAAGGGGCATGCAGAGGGAAGAACAATATGGAAGATAGCTACACATGTGCAAGATGGGTATAGATAAGGTCCATAGCTATCCATTTCTTATACAGCAACAGTTATGCATTTGTAGAGACTTTGGAGGTGAATTTGGATGCTCAAACCCCAGAGAGAGGGGTGAGGACAACAGAAATGTGTTGTTAAACTTGCTAAGCATAGCTGAGCATTGCTAACCATTGCTCACAGTCCATTGTCATAATATACCGCACTAATGACTTAATTTAGCAAGTGTATATGTCTTCCCTTACATGACATGGCTGTATGTGCTTTCATTACAATAGCAAGTGCTGTAACTATACTGTATTGGACACGTGTATACATGTGTGTTTTCACATGTTATATGCACTCACACATCCATTTACCCCAGCTGCACTACCCTGGGTGACAAAAATAACTTACCACATATTTTAGTATAAACATAGCACTTCTAACACTGCTTTCCCAGCTAAATTTGGATTGCCTGTTGTATTACTCAAACCGTGTATACCTGCATGCAAAGGTGGGACTCTGACCACTACACTATCTTCATTTGGGGATTTGAGCTGCATATTTTTATTTATCACCTATTGGATATTAATATTATATTACTATATTAAATGGAGAGTATTGCGGTTTTTTGGCTATGTCATTGAGGACTGCTGTTATGACAGTATGACATACATTTCAGTTTCAGACTTGTATCATTCTGAACATTAATCCTAATGCATAACCTGTTTTGCATCATCTTTATTTCTGTCCCCTGTGCAGATGGGATGACACCAGTGCTCAATCTGTGGTTGACTACACTGCAGAATGGATCTGAGAGCCCATGCCTGTGTTCATGTTGGATGCAGCCAGGAATGGTATCAAGCCTATGTAGACCTCTCTGCATTGCCTTTGAGAGGGCATTACAGACCTGCTTCCTGACCATGAGTGGAGGGAGGCTGGTGCTGTACATGCACATGTGTACCTATGGAGGGACGGGGAGGTGATGTTTGCACTTCACCTGTCTGCAGTCGGGTTGCCTATATCAATGGCATATGTATATCTGGTGTTATTGATCACCACTACTGAGCAGATATGTGTGTTGCCTTTGGAATTGCAGACAGACGTCTGGAAGACCTAGTGATTGGCCTTGGTGCATATCTCCAGTTTTCACTCAAAGACAGCCTTAGGGTACATCACCGGTGATCTTATTTGCTTGTGCAGAACAAGGTGACATGGCTTCCAATGAGGATCCTGTTTTTCTTGCCCATCTTGCGATTATTTCCCCCTATGATGGTAGTTGTGTATTGCTGCTGTCCACCACAGGCATTCAGCCTACCTTGAGGGGGTTGATGTTGTCCTGTTGGGTATTACTGAGGCCATAAAGCTATGTAGGTGCCCACATATTATTGTCTACTGCTGCTAGTTCCAACATATGGGACACCCTTCATGTGGGCCTTGCCCATTTTCCTTGCCTGTGCAGGGGACATTATGGAGGTGTGAGGGCCACAGCTTCACAGGCAGTAGGTGGAAATACCTCACAGGACGGGACATGTAGAGATAGGCCAACAACATGGGGGACAAAGCTCCAGAACTGGGTACAGATTGCATGTCATTAGTGCTGTTATACACATGGAAGGTTGCTGGACTGACAGGGTTAGTCTGGACATGCATTTACTGGGTGACGACATCTGACAGTGATATGCCTCTGACATATCTCTCAACTGGCATGTTGTCCACAGACTGGCCAGATGTTTGCCTGTTATGCTTGGTCTGTTCCTTGAACAACATCTGTTTTTGTGGGGTTGTAGGATAATTTGAGGATTGCAGTCAGTAACATCCATTGGTGTTCCAGACATCATATCCTTCAAGTATGTTATGTTACAACAACACATGCAACACAAACTACTGTTTCAGTTTGTAACACCATTATGTGTGATACTTCCCTCTTTCCAGCCCCCTTTCTCACAAGTACATCATGCATTGTCCAGATGTCCTGCACTACGTTGTGCAGAGGTATGGTATATCATTAATTACCAACTGCACTCCAGTTATCATGCCAATGACCTGGCAGATTCCTGGCCATTGTATGCAGAGGTGGCCAGGTTTATGGTTCCACACCCTGGTAATTCTGTGGAAATCTGTACATATAACAGTTATGTCTGTCTGGCCATTGTGAACAGACTGCCAAGACTGTGTAACAGTATTGTGTGTAGATGTTTATTCGGCTGAGTAGAAAGAGTAGAAAATGTGAGTGCCATACATCCTTTACCTATCTGACTCTGCTTGCTGCTGCAGCTGCTTGTGATCTATCATGTCTGCATGCTTGTAGGGGTTGACTGTAAAATGTTCTGTAACACCTCAGGATTCCCACTACACTGTGAATTGGGCCAGTATATGTTGGTGTAGTGTGTGACTGACAATCAGGATATGTTTGTTCAGACAGGTGTTCTACTCTAGAGTTCATTTTTGGTACTGGTGTGTTGCTGTGACTGTGGTGCAAATGTTTTTGGGTGGACATTTTTGCACCACTGTCTGCTTTTCACTACAGTTCCATCCCTGTAGTGCATGCTATATTAGAATATACATGGGTGATTGCCCAGAGGTGATGTGGGGGAGTGTCATGTTGGTCTTACTAAACTTCATAAGGTGCTGGGTGGCATGTTTGGCAGCTGTCAGGGGATTTCCATTCTGTTACATCACTGCGGTCATACCTTTACACTGTCCAGAAACCTAGACCCTGTCCAGATGCATGGCTCATATATTTGGTCTGTTCCCCAGACAGTTGTTGTCCTTGGCTAATCAGTAGGATACTCTGGGGAATGCAGTCAGTAAATGCTAACATCCATTGGTGTTACTGACTTCATATCCCTCAGAAAAGATATGTTACAACAAAGTCGGTAACACCATCAACTATTTGTATTTATCACAACAATATGAACAATATACCCCTATGTTTGGGCCTCTGTCCCCCAATTATGTCAGGCTTTGTCCAGATGGCATGTACTAAGAGGTTCAGAGGTATGTAGTATCCTTATTTATTGCATTCATTCCTGCTACCATTCCAGTGATGTCATAGACCCCCCAGACATGTAACAAGGAAGCTGCCATAGATATGATTCTTGTGCCCATACAGTCTGCAGGAAACTGTACATTTGAGAGGTCTGTGTATGTCTGCCCATTGTTAAAAGTCTGTCAGGATTGTGTAGCAGTGTAGTGTGTATATGTTATTTGGACTGTGTAGGGAGGGGGTACATGTGAGTGTCATGGTCCAGTTCTATATGACTGTACATGCTGCTCCGGTTTCTGGTTCCCTGTCACCTGTATATGTTTGTACATGCAGACCATGACATGTCTCGTAACACCTCATGATTCCCACTACACTGTGACTTGGGGCAGTATATGTAGGGGGTCTATATCAGTTAAGCAAAAATGTATTTAATCGAATGTATAATCATTGACACATATACAAAAGAAGTATAACTCGAAATGTAACTTCAGTGCAAAATATTTCATTGAACTGTTTTAGTTGGCCAGTTTATGTCTTAACTACGTTACACTGTGATGTAGCGATGTAAGTATAAATATGTATGAAGTTTAAAAGAACACCTGTAAATTTAAAATAAACATAAAACTTTATATACATTTACATTAAAATATAGTATTTACCTATTGAAACATATTACAAACATAGCATATCTTTAATTACTGAAAATAAAATAAAAATGTAAGTGTAAAACTACACTATATAACTGCTACATTACAGCTATCTAGTTGTGAATACAGCAATTTCATCTGTGAATATGGCTTGTAGCACTCTTGCAGGACCTGGTGTGATAGGTAGTAGCTGTCTACTAGGTAGACGTATTTCTGACATACCAGCTGTTCTTTCAATTCTCGTTAGAGAGCAAAATAGGGTGGACAAAATCAGACTACAGTTGATGTCTGCATGTGCACTTTCACCTAAAAGGAAAAAGTACTTGGAAAGGGAACATCATTTGCAAACTGTTTTGAATAATAAACAAGACTATAACGTATATGACTTTTTACATGCAGTTGCTATGTTACTAAAGATTTATAAAGTATTCATATACATTGGCTGTGTGCACCATATGTTTAATTTTTATTAATGCACTAAACATGTCTTAATGTATCATTACATTGATTAAACAATTGTTTACTTTGCTTTACTCTTATGAACAGTAGCGGAAGGTTTTCATACACATTTACTTCACATATTTTAATGCATGTAAATGAACGTCTTTCAATGTTAGGGAAGGTTTGACTTTGGTGATTAGTTACACGTATCCCATCAGTGTGTGGGTGTTGGCCAAGAAAAACTTTTCGATGATTTAAATTTTGCGCATTTAACTGTTCGAGTTATACTTCTTTCATCATATATGTGTCAATGATTATACATTCGATTAAATACATTTTCAGTTAACTAATATAGACCCATGTAGGGGTAATGTGTGAGTGCCAAACAGGATTTTGTTGAACACGCAGTCATTATACTGCAGTGTTCAGTTTGCTTACTGGTATGCTGCTGTGACTGTGGTGCAATTTTTTGGGGGTATGAGCTTTCACACCAGTGTCTGTTTTCCACTAGTGTTACATCCCTGTAGTGCCTGTTATATTTGCTAATGCATGTGTACATCCCCAGAGATGGACTTGGGTAGTGTTATGTCAGTCTGATTGTAGTTTGGACATTGCTCGGTAGTTTCCCTACTGTTGTGTTATGTCCAAATATTTGTAGAATGTCCAGGTGTCTGGATAATATCTTTGGTCTGGTCCCCATAACTGTTGTGTATTCCTGACACATCAGTGGGATGATGTGGGGATTGAGGTCACTAACTAATGAGAAGCAAGTGAGTCCTGGAATTGGGATATTTCAGTCGATATATGTTAGGACATACAGTGTTACTACATCAACTTTATCAGGTTATCTACTAATGTATTTTAGATATGTCCCTATTTTTATGCCCCCCCCCCCCACGTTGTCAGGCTTGGTCCAGATTCATTGCACTAAGGGGTTCTGAGCATACCCCTCCACTGCCAGGATTTTCACAGAATGTCTGGATGTTTGGCCCATACTTTTGTTCAGTTCCACAATTTATTTGCATTTGTCTGGTAAATCACAGTGATGATCCAAGGATTTATGTCAGTAAATAATGACATAACATTTCAGTTTCCATCGTCTGCTGAAATGCACCCCGTTGCTTTAGCAAATGTCTTCATTTGTAACAGCAATATTTGAAATATGTCCCTATATGTGGCCCATTCCCCCACCCTTTTATAGCATTTGTACAGGTGTCTTGCACTAACAGGTTGAGAGGGATGGTTCTGAGGTATAACTGCACTGCATGTTATATACATACATATATATATATATATATATATATATATATATATATATATATATATATATATATTTTTTTTTTTTTTTTTTTGATTTTTGTTTTTTGTTTCCTTCTTTCCTTAATATTTTTATATATGTATGTCTATATTATGACTCTACTTTTTCATCTATATAGATATATATATGTGTGTATATGTCTATATACAACACATGACTGGTTCCACAAGGCTTTCTCCCTAATGTTGTATGCCTCTATTGCATGATATCTTTGAAAAAGCAACAGTGTTGTTGACACTTCAGATGGTGTAGTGGTACATTACTCTGACTATAGTGTTCAGGCTCATGGGTTTGACACTTGGGACTTTTTTTTTTTTTTTTTCATTAATGTTAAATGACCAGAATGCAGGATATGTTTGTTAAAGCATTACACTTTCTCACAGCTCAGCTAGTGAAGTGGCATTTTGCTGTGATCGTAGAGAATAGCATCCCGGGTTTGAGACTTGGCAAGGTTGACTATTTTGTTGCTGGTCAGAACAATGTCTGATGGATACAGAGTGATTAAGGCATGTTTGCACATATTATACTTATAATTATTATTATAAAATAATATTTATATACACATTATAATTCTATGTTTACCTTCTATGAATCCCCCTATGTGCTTTCATTAAATTATATTCTTTTGTGACTATACTGTATGGGACACTTGTGTTTATACGGGGGTTTCACATCTTTTCTATACTGACATCTCACCTTTGGAACTGGTACACTACCCTGGTTGACAAAAAAAAAATTGCTATATAATTTAAGTTTACTAAAATACTTTTAGCACTACTTTCACATAGGAAAATAATTTGCCTGTCTTGGGGCTCAAATCAGGAATACCTGCATATAAAGCCACAAATGTAACCACTATACTACCTCAGTTTGGAAATGTCACCTGTCTGTTTGCATTTAGAGCCTATGGGATGTTTAAGCTATGTTAAGTGGATGTCCTTAACATGCACACCCATGTAGCTACACTTAAGCATTCCTTAGGCTACTGGAAAAAAGTTATATATTATTATGATATTATTAGGTTATATGGGTGTGTATTGTGGTGTTCTGACAACTACTTTGGACTGCAATCGTGAAATACTGGCATTGATTTGGCTTTCAGGATACCATACTTCAGGGACTCCTGCTAATTCATATCCTGTTATCTTTCAACTTTCTAAGTGTGTAATGGCAATTTTTCAGGTGTGTCCCGAATGTAGTTTTATTCATTTGTGCCTCTGTTAACATGAACTGCTGTGTGGGAATGTTGCCATGCACTTGCTTTCAGACTTCTACCATTACATGATTCAGGCTGCTGCATGACCTGTTCTCTATCAAATTTTGATGTTTGTGGGGCTGTGCTTGTGCTTTTTCACTTTTGGGGGATTTATCCCCTGTTATGTGTTCATTTGCACACATTTCCTGCTTTAGCAGGTTGCAAAAGTGTCGTATTGCAGTTTAACAATGCAGGTGGTGTGTCACAGAACCTGTAACACACACCCTGCATTGCTTTTTTATTGCTGTTTTTATTTCAGTGTCCATGGACACTGAAATGGTAATTTTTTCATTTCAGTGTCTGCGGACACTGAAATACTGGCATAATATTAGAGAAAATCTCTAATATTATGACAGTTTGGCTTAGAAAGTGCTGTATGGCTCTTTCTGAGTGCATGGGGCATGTTTAGTGTCCGTGCGTTACTCAGACACACCCTCTGCACTCGTTCACGGTTTGTGTCTGTGTACATTAAACAGCAGCGTGCCTTCATGCATATGCAAGGTGCACTGCTGTTCTAAATGGACACAAACTGCTCCATACAAGAATAGTCTTATTCTTGCATGGAGCTTTGTGAATCCAGGGTAGTGACTGTTTTGCTTCAATATAATCTCTAACTGACCTTCTGTGCATTGGTTTAGATTTCAGTTTGGCAGAATTATCCAGCAACAAATTAACCTTTATAATCCCAAGATCACTGCACATCAATAGTGGCAAAACTTGACTTGAAGTAACAGTAGTTTCTTTAGGAACACAAACAATGTCTAGTATATTCCATCACCTGGTAGGTTGTTTTTACAGTCTGCAGCAATTGTTGTTCCTGAATATATGTTTTGAATAATTTCCTTACTAACATTGTTGAATCAATATTATTCCAGTCTGTTTCTGGTAAATTTAAGTCCCTAGGTAATATTATTCTTCCATATTGTGTTTCATACAAGAAATGCACAAATTCTTCTAGGTCATTTGCACTTGACTTTGGTGGTCTATACACTCCAACAATTTTTATATGTTATATAGTTGTCTTTATTGTAACAGTTACACAGTCTATATTATTGGGGTTATTACTGAACATGTAATAAATACAGTTCTCATAACTATCTTTAATCCCTATCATAACACCTCCACCTGATTTTTTTGTTAGAATGTCTGAAACAGTAAAAGCATTTATACCCTGACAGAACTGGTTTTCAGTCATTTTTCTTTCACCATGTTTCACAAACAATAACAAGATCAATCTTATGGAAGTGTAGCAAATTTTCCAATAAAAAAAAATGTATTATTAATGCTCCTAGCATTAAGCTGCGGTGGTACAGCGGTAGCGTTGTTGCCTCACAGCAAGAAGTTCTCCTGTTCAATTCATGGCTGGAGTGCCTTCTGTGTGGAGTCTGCATGTCCTCCCCATGATTGAGTGGCCACCGAAAGACATGCATAAATGGGTGTGCCTTCACTGAAGTTGGGCATCGAGCTGGCAACTCGGCACCATAAAAAAATCTACTGCCAATCATTAGCGAACTGGAGTTCCGCTGTGGCGACCCCTAACCGGGAAAAGCCGAAAAGACAAACATTAATGTTCCTAGCATTAGCAACCGTCAGAGATGCTTCAGATGTTGCTGTGATCTGTAAATGTCTAAAAGGACATTGTGTCAGAATGGGATCCAGAAGCAAGACCGAGAGATGCACAGCTAATATACAGTAGTGGATTATCCCTAAAACCTAAAATTCGACTCCCACATCCTCTCAGCAATCAAAAAACCCACCAGAAAATCGGCCTCCTCTACAGACACAACTACTACCTTACTCCATCTTCCCGTCATACCCTTGCATCTACCTTCCTTCTCCCCTCTCTCTTGTACGGTGCTCCCCTATTCTCCAACCTACAACTCGGACTCCGTGCTAAACTTGAGGCCTGTTACAACAAAATCTGCAAATTTGCAACCAATTCTAAGAACTCTTCCCATCACTGTCACTCCCTACACACCCTAAACTGGCTAGAACTCCACAACCACCTAAAGTACCTACAACTTACAACAGCCCACAAACTCATCTTTAAACCAGCAGAATGCCCCTCTCTTGCTAAATCTCTAACACCCTACACACCTACCCGTACCCTGAGATCCACAGGCCAAAGCCTCCTGCATGTACACAAACCCATCCACCCAACTGGTAAACTACTACTATTCCACACTATAGCTAAACTATGGAACAATCTCCTCACACCACTACGTAATATACCTAACCACAACAATTTCAAATCCATGCTTTTCTCCCATCTCTCCTCCAAGTGGGAATGTCCTTCACATGCTCCCACCTAAAACTCCCACACTACTAACTCCACACCTAAATCATCATTTCTTTGCCTACTTTAACTTAATTCAGAGATCTTGCTCAGAACACCTTTTCATAAATCTTTTGCATGCATGCCTCTGGCCTACCTTACTCATATTCTCAAACTTTCATTGTTTGTTTTTTCTTATCCATTGTACCCATAATACTGTTTTCCTCTGTAATATTGTTAATTTGTCTCTATTTGTATGCCTGTTTGGGGCTTTTCCCCTCGGGTCTCCACTGAAAAAGGGTAATTCTTACCCAGCTGGACCAACCCGGTTAACAAATGCAAATAAATAAATAAAATAAATAAATAAATAAATGTACAAACTTCTCAAAACAGGTCAGAAACGAATTTCAGATATTAAAACTTGCTCACCGCTATTTCTTTTTTGTATAATATGAAACGGGGCATACAGAACATTCTAAATAATATTTTTATAAACCAATATCAATGATATAGGTAAAAATATTTGAGTTACTACAGAAAATCTTTGAAATAAAGTCGAAAGTGCATAAAACTAATGAAACAAAGGGAAATGTCTGCATTTTTCAATACATGCTTTGCGAATCTGTATTTTTACATTAAGCCAAGATATTTGAGTTATCAAAAGTGTAGAAAGTGTTTGCATGTTTGTGCAGTGTTACAGTAAAGCTATTTTGCAAAAGTATAGCCATTGCAGGGCATATTTCACAGAGTACAGCAATTACAGAGCATATTTCACAAAGTAAAGTATTTCAAAGAGGTTATTATGCATTTGAATGTTATTACAAGCTCACAGAACAGTTTGTACATAATTGCAAGGGCCATATTTTCAGTGTGTTTGTGTATACTTTGTGGGGATGGCAAATGGATTTCAAAAACCCAGTGCACTTGCGTTTGACAGTAATATTGCTGAGAACTGGAGAGTGAGCAAGAGTATGACATTTTCATACAGGCTGCATTTTCTGATAAAGATAACCATACGAAAGCATTTATTTTACTTAATTTAGCTGGGTCAGAAGCTATTGAAAGGGAACTCACATTTGTATATGCACCTGTTATCTATACAGGAGAGGGGAAACTGTCATATTGTTCTATCGGCTGAGTAAAGGGAGGACTCAGAGTGCTTAAAATGTAAATTGTGAGAAATATTTAACCCCCAGACAAATGTTACTATGGAATGGCACTTATTTTACACAAGGGATAAAAAGCCTGGTGAAACTTTTGCAGCATATATAACTGACCTGAGAAATAAAGCTAAAATGTGCAGATTTGTTGACTTAAAGGATCAGTTGATAAAGGACAGACTTGTGTGTGGCATAAAAGATGATGCTGTGAGAATGATTTTGCTTCATGACAGTGATTTATTTTTGAATAAGGTAATTGTGATTTGTCAGATATACGAGCAGATATACAGAAAAGCACACAAATATGCTTACAAACGAGAATAGCTCTAGAAGGCACAGTGATAAAGCTCATGTTGATAATATGTAGCGCATGGTTAAAAGAAACAGGCCCAAGAACATGACAGCAACTGTAGCCCTTGCAGCACTCATTGGTAAACCTCAGAAATTTCTAGCAAATTCCAGAAGTTGCACAGTCTCAGTGAAGCATAGGAGTGAGTAAGCAAACTCAAATCATGGGCCCCAACCTAGTTTCATTGCCATCTGTTGTAACTGTGGTGGAAATCCGGAATCTAAAAGGGAGAAATGTTTGGCTTTTGGTCAATGATGTCACAAATGCAATAAATGGAGTAATTTCAAAAGATTTTGTAAATCAAAAGCTCCACATTCTTTTATTAAAAGAGAACATTTTAAGAAATGAGTTGATCAGTTTTGATCAGACAGTTGCAACTCCACTCTTTATGTTGATGGTATGTCAGTGCTTCATGAAACAGTTAATGCAATAGATTTAAAGACAAAGAATTAAGTATTTTGTACTGTTTGGATAAATGGCAAACCCACAGAGCTCAAAGTTGATAGAGGTTCCAAGTGCAATGTTATGTCTGCAGAAACATTTGCTAGAGTGTGTAAAAGTGAAAGGCTTGATCTGGCAAGGTGTGTTCAAAGCTAGCTGCTTATGGAAATAAAGAAATTCAGACTGAAGGCTTGGTAGTGCTTTCATGTTATTCTGCTGGAAGAAGTTACGACTTATTATTTTATGTGGTCAAGAGGCACGGCCAGTCAGTATTAAGGCTCAGAGACTGTTTGAAATTGGGACTGCTTTCATTTAATAAGGAAGTCCACCAAGTCAGCTTGAAAGACCCCTGCTTTAATTTTGCCCAGCAATTTTTTTTCTACCTATGCAGATCTTTTAGAAAACAAACTAGGGAAGCTTCCAGTTGTTTACTCCATGAAGTTAGACCCAGAGGTCAGTCCAGTTATCAGGCTGGCATGTAAAAACGCCAATACCCATTCAGGACAGAGTCAAGGCCGAGTTAGATAAAATGGTACAACAAGGTGTGATTTGTACAGTTGCAACACCAACTGAATGGCTATCTTCCATGGCGGCAGCTCATAAGAAAAGCTCAGATGACATCAGAATATCTATTGACCCATGAGATTTGAACAAAGCACTAAAAAGAACTCATCATCCAATGTTCACAGTTGAAGAAGTTTCAGCCTTAATGCCAAATGCCACTATTTTTTTCTGTCTTAGATGCAAAGAGTTCATTTTGGCAAATTCAGCTTGACAAAAAATCATCATTGCTCACTACTTTCAGTACTCCATTTGGCAGGTAAAGATTTTTGAGAAGCCATTTGGGATAAATTCTGCAAGTGAAATCTTTCAGCGTGCAATGGAGCAAATTATTTCTAGGTATCCTTGTTCTATTATAGTAAACAACATACTAGTAGGAGGTCATGATGAAGCAGAACATGACAGAAACCTCAGAAAAGTTCTAGAAAGGGCACATCAAGTGAATCTTAAGCTCAATCCACATAAATGCAAATTCAGGATACAAGAAGTTACTTATGTTGGTCATTTATTTACTAATACAGGCTTATGACCAGACCCTTCTAAGCAAACACCCATTCTCGAGGTGCCAGCTCCAGACAATGTTCAAGCCCTGAAACATTTCCTTGGCATGGTCAACTACCTAGGCAAGTTCATTCCAGACTTGAGCCAACTTTCAACACCACTCAGAGAGCTGACACGTAAAGATGCATCCTGGTCTTGGTTAAAGCAACACCGAAGAGCATTTGATGTCCTGAAATAGAGAATTGCTAGTCTACCAAATCTCAGATACTATGATGTTCACAAGCCAGTTGCACTTTCCTGTGATGCTTTGAAATTTGGTCTTGGTGCAGTCATTATACAAGATCAACTTGTTGCTTACGCATTGAGAACTCTTACGCAAACTGAAATGCAGTATGCCCAGATTCAGAAAGAGCTTTTGGCAATTGTCTTTGCATGTTCGAAGTTCCATGATTATGTTTATGGTAGACCTATCCAGATCAAAACAGACCATCAACCATTAGTCACTATCTTGAGAAAGACTATGCATTCAGCTCCAGTTAGACTGCAACATATGATGCTGAGATTGCAAAAGTATAATTTCAATCTTGTCTACAAGAAAGGCAAACTTCTTTATCTTGCTGATATATTATCCAGATCACCCAGAAACACCACAGAACATCACAAGCATGAGAACCTTGATTTTGAAGTTATAGAAGTGAGACATTTGTCTTCCACATGTCCTGATGAGCTGAGAAATCACACAGCCACAGGTCCAGTTTTACAAAGGCTCAACCACTTTAACAAACAAGGATGGGCATCAAAGCAATCTAGTTTATCTCAAGAAGTGCAACCTTATTTTCCATACAGAGATGAGATTTTGGCTAACAAATGTGTCATTATAAAAGGTCTGAAAATAATTGTTCCAAATTCCTTGCAACCAGAGTACATTACTATCTTGCATTATGGTCACCCAACAATTGAATCTACCAAAAGAAGGGCAAGAGGACTACTACTTTGGCATTCTTTGTCACAAGATATTGAGAGAGCACTTTCATCTTGTTCAATGGGTAATAGTGCAAAGACACATCAACAGAAGGAACTTCAGCTTAACCAGATTCTGGAACTACCTTGGTCGACAGTAGCCACCGATATCTTCAAGTGGAATAGTCAACATTATTTGGTATTAGTAAACTCTTACTCAAATTGGTTAGAGATTGACTTACTTCCTAACCTAACATCCAGTACTGTCATTAGTAAGATGAAGCATCATTTTACAGTGCATGGTTATCCACACAAAGTTATTTTGGACACTGGCACACAGTTTTCAAGCCAACAGTTCAAAGGTTTTACTGAAGAATGGGACTTTACTCATGTCACAAGAAGTCCTGAGTACCCACAGTCAAATGGTTTTGCAGAATATGAAGTCCAAAGTGCAAAACAGTTACTAGAGAAGTCAAAACAAGATAATAGTGATGTTTTCCTGAATCTCAGAAATGTTCCTCATGACAAACATCTCGGTTCACCTGCTCAGAGACTTTTTTCGAGACAAACCAGAACCACATTACCGATCAGTAGTCAATTGCTGGTTCCATGTGTCAAGAACAACAGATCAGTGAAAGCCAGGCTGTTAAAGAAGTGTTTAACCCTGAAGTCCTACCATGGTAAGACTAGCAAACCACTCAATCCATTATGAGAAGGAGAAGTGGTAAGGATGCAGATGTCCAAAGGGTATGAGCAGATTGGTGTTGTAAAGAATATTGGTCCAGAGCTTACATCATACATTGTGGAATCAGAAGAAGCAATCTTTTGGTGGAATCGGAAGCATTTGAGACCAATGTCTGAGCCTATACTACAGCAAATAGCCTGTGAGAAAGACTCTTTATCTCAGAGTGAGTTGTCCGGTGTTCCAGCTCCAGAGGAAGTTCCAGAGGATATTCCCATTCCTGTGACAAATCCAGAAGTTCCTGATATGAGTTGTGCACCACAGACTGTCCCTGTTGCTAAATTTACTCCCAGCTCTTATGTTATGAGATATGGTCAAATCTCTAAGCCCTGCAACAGATATAAAGCAACTTGGACATGAACTTTGTGTTTTCTTTCCAATGTATATAGTAATACATGTCTGACTCTAATTGTTTTTTCAAAGGGCAATCTTTTTAAGAGGGAAGATGCAGATCACTATGTGTGCATGTACCTTTAAGAAGCTATCCAAGGGCTTGCACAAGTATATAAATACTAAGCACGTGCAATTCTGACTGCCATTTTGTAGTTAGCTGTTGTGATGTAAGCATGTATGTATGTAAGCTCTGTCTTTTAACTAGTTCATTCCTATTTAATGATGCCACTATCCATCCTGATGTGTTTTTATATATTAAAGCATCTAAATGAAACCCCAAGCCTTCTTGTTATATGTGTTAGAGACAAATGAGTGACAAATATAAATGAGACATCTAAAAAATACATCTTTATATGTACTCGACATAGCACACACAAATGCTATCATTTATTTTATTTATTAATTTTATTTTGCTTTTGTGTACTGGCTAAAACTGAAATGGGTTTAGTCAAAAATACATTTTCAGTGTAGTCAAAGGAAGAAAAGTTCCAGCATATTACAGGCATTTTTAATTTGATATTCAGTAATATACATGGGTGACCACAGTGGTGGTGTGACCATGGTGGTGGAGCGGTTAGCGTTGTTGCCTCACTACAAGAGGTTCTCCAGTTCAATTCTCAGCTGGGGTGCCTTCTATGTGGAGACTGCATGTCCTCCCAGCAGTCATGTGGTTTTCCTTCTGATGCTCCAGTTTCCTCTCACATTCCAAAGACATGGATTAGGTAGATTAGACACTCTAAATTGGCCATAGATGAGAGTGTGTCTGCAAGTGTGCGGTATGAATGAACCATGGGGGCAGGGCAAGCCATCCAGTGGTGTAAACCTTGGCTTGAGATAATTGTTACTGTGGAATAACACCCCGACCCCATGTGATAAATTGGAAAAAGGGGTTGAGGATGGATGGATTCAGTCATATACATGAACAGGCATTAAGCAATATATATTAACAATTGCACATATATGCTAATTAGATTACATCCATATGAAATAAAGGAAATTATTACACCATAAATATACTTCTGCGTTGCTAGATTATGAACACTGAACACTTGAAGATGTTTATTAGGTGAGTTTTTATATAGATTATATATCATATGATTAGTGCTTAGAAATTCAAAGAAATGGAAGTGAGGGAAGGAACTATGTAGGGCAGAAAATGATAGTATTATAATTGAGAGGTGCAGTGTAAAGCAGGTTCAAAGACAAATATATGGCTATCATGAAGTTTTTTTATGGAGGTGGGGATGAAAAGTGTCACATAACTATATATACAGCTGGAAGATGTAAGCTAAACTATTCAGGTATTGTTGAAGACTGTTTATGAGGCATAGGGTTCTGAATGAAGAGACACGCTTTGATGATACAGCAAAATGAAGACAGAAGAGACCTTACCATAATAATTCTTTTTGTCTCCATCTTTTCATTTAGTGACCACTGTCCCCATGAATGGGTTCTCTCTTAGTCCCCAACTTGCTGAATCCTTGGCCATAGGAACAGCAGCTGCTCCCCACCCCCATCAGCTGTAAATGCATTCCCCAGTTAAACTTTTTATTTTTAGTTATCAGTACACCAAGATAAAGCTCTAGGCGAAAAAAAGGTAACCCAGTAGATACACTGGAATTGTCCACTTGTAAAATAGAGGCAAAAAGGTATTTAAACTGCCACTTTTTGTCTGCTTCAAACTAGGTATCTACCCAGAAAGGACACAGCTGAAATCAGGTCTATAGATTGTTTTCCCTACTAGATTCTAATAACTCCTAACAATTTGGCTATTTAGACACTTACCCTGCAATATTTAGCCTGGGGGGGGGTTCTTGCCGGCTCCCTGCCCCATATTCCCACCCACCCCCAATACCTCTACATTTATTCTTAGCCTTAACATTACCCCTAATTACCACCAATTAGGCTACACCACTAGTCACCCCTCCCATACATACAACACAATCATGCTACTACCTAATATAATAACAATCCTAACCTGCGTAGTTCTAGCTCACATTACATCCTATCAAGGCTCCACAGTCACATGCCCCAATAATTTCCACTGTACTCTCTCAACACCTTCCCTCAAACATTTAGACTATAACTAAACAACCCCTGCCACCACAAACATCCTCTCAGTACACACATTCCATTACCAAACACCTAACACACTCAAAAATAAATTATCCCTAAGATACCATGAGCAATTTACTATGTATATAAAACATATCCTAAACACCATCTATAAACTAGCCCTCACTGGAGACATCTATACAAACCCTGGTCCTCCCAAATCCAACCAAACCACAAACACTAGTCCAAGCAACCCCCCCCCCCACAACTCAACTCCTAGCCAACAAAAAAAAAAACAGCAGACCTACTTATAATGTCCCAAAACATCAGAAGCATATGCAATAAAATCCAAGAGCTACATGCCAGCATAAGCATATATTCCCCAGATATTCTCTTCCTAACTGAAACCTGGTTCAAACCTCACATCAAATGTGAGTAAATACTTCCACCTGAATACAACATCCTTCGCATAGACAGATTGTCCAAAAAAGGAGGTGATGTAGCATTGATATTTAAACACCACCTCAATATTCAACTCCTGAACACATCTGCCCCTCACCACAACAATGAAGAAATATTTTATGCCAATCTCAAACTAAACCCAAACAAAACAATCAATATCATAGGATGCTATTTCCCACTAGGGCAAAATATTACACCCCTAGAAAATCTCTTGAGCTGGGCTACTCTATCTCTACCCCAGGAAACCATCATTCTCAGTGACTAACATCAGCAGCTATCCTGTAATAACAGTCTCCCAACCATTCACCTTAATCTCCA
Organism: Protopterus annectens; assembly: GCF_019279795.1. NCBI lineage: Eukaryota > Metazoa > Chordata > Ceratodontiformes > Protopteridae > Protopterus > Protopterus annectens. Next base: position 554,144,629 of record NC_056728.1, read on the forward strand.
TGGGTTCACTCAACTCATTCAATCCCCTACCCGAATCAACAAAAACGCTAACAATCATACCTTACTTGACTAGATCCTAGTCAACAAAGCCCCTCACTCTTACCTACAGGCTGCTTACCTGACAGTCTTAGTGACCACTCCCCCACTTTCCTAATTCGGCACCACACAAACAGTCTCTAGCCCATTATCCACAGGCAAATATGGAACAAGTGCAACTTCAACCCCAACTCCTTCATCTCCTCCCTGCAAAAAATTAACTGGTCGCCACTAAAATACCTCAACCTAGATGAGACGGTCCACTTCTTCAACAGTACCTTCCTCTCCATCCTAAACACCCATGCTCCTGTAAGAAACGCCAAAGTCAGATTCAGGCAATCATTCCTTGAACTGTGCAATAAAGCCAAAAAGCAAATAAAATTAGACAAATCCCTCTACTATAAATCCACCCTAAACTCTACCAACCACAACTCTAAGCAATTCTGGTCCACTATTAACACTATCCTCCACCCAGGGAAGGTTGATACCCCCCAGCCGTCCATTCCTCCCTCCTCCTGCATTATTGCTTAATCCTTCAACAAATACTTCACTGAAACTATAACATCTCTAAACAAACAACACTTCCCTACAACAGCCCCCCAACTCCTAACCCTAAACCCCCCACTCCTCTTTTCTTCTTCACCTCAGTACTTACCTCCAACATAAAAAGACTATTGTCAAAACTTAAACCCACCAAACTCACAGCTGATAACCTCCCCTCTGAATACTTGAAAACTGTAGCTGATACACTAGCCTACCCAATTTCAATTCTAATCAACCATTCCATAACAGAAGACTATGTTCCCTCGATATGGAAAATATCCCACATCATTCCCCTCTACAAAGGCACCCCCTCCAACGACCTCTCCAATTACCACCCATTGCTATCCTCTCTCCTCTCTCCAAGATACTTGAAAAATGTATTAGCACCCACGTCTCTAACTACCGCCTAGCTAATAATCTCCAAAGCCCAACATGGTTTCAGGCCATATCACAGCACTACCTCTATTCTGCTCTCCTTCACCAACACTATACTTCATCACAAAAACAATGGCCTCTTCTCTACTGCCGTATTTCTATATTTCTCAAAGGCCTTTGACATGGTATCTCATGAGCTACTACTCTCTACGCTCCCCAGCCTCTCATTCTCACAATCAGCCTGCAACAGGTTCCACAGCTATTTACACGGATGCCAACAATCAGTAATCTGGGATAATGACCTATCACCTCGCCTCCCAGTTACTTTCAGAGTTCCCCAAGGTTCTATCCTTGGACCTCTGCTATTCTCACTTTTCAATAACAACCTACATACTGCCACCACACAAGCAGCTCCAGTACACAGATGACTCTACTCTCATTTGCTCTGCCCCCACTCTACCAGAACTACAACAAATCACACAGGAATCATTCTCTTCTGTAGAAAGCTGGCTGTCCAATGGTCAGCTCCTACTCAAACCAAGTAAGACAAAACTTCTCCTGTTCCAACCTTCCAAAGCCACCCAAAACACCACCCCACTTCAACATTCTCGCCAAAGACAATACTATCATCTCTCCATCAGAACACACAAAATTACTTGGTGTGGAAATAGACAACAAACTTAGATTTGACACCCACATATCTCTCACAATAAAAAAAGTTCACAAGAAACTTGGTGCATTATATCTAAGCTGCCAATTCCTAACCAAGGCGGCTAGAATCTCCATAGCCAATTCTCAGCTAATCTCTACCCTACTCTATGCATCCCCCATACTTAGCAACCTTAGACAGACAGAACTACACAAGCTGGATGTTTGTTACAACAAAATTGCTAAATTTGCAACTGGAACCTCCTACCACAGCCATCATTGTATCTCCCTTAAAGAACTAAACTGGCTAGAACTCCCACAACTCCTTCACTTTAATCAACTCACCCTCGCTCATAAACTTATTAACCACCCCATAACGGCCCTTCCCTTCAAACCCTTCTCCAACCCTATCACTCCACTAGGCTCCTAAGATCAAGCAACAAAAATCAACTCACTGTTATCAAACCCAAAAACTCAGTAGGAGAAGCCATATTTCATGTACCATATCTAAACTTTGGAACAATCTTCCACCCTCTATAACTACTCTACCTTCCAGCAGCCTTTTCAAGACTGCACTCAAATTCCCCTCAAATTTGCACTGGCTTTGTCCTTGTTCTCATCCAGACTAACACCCCCCCTCAACCCCCCCACCTAGACTCTTAACCCAACTATACTACCGCCACTACTAACTACAGTCAGAATTAGCTAGTTGTCTTTACATACTTTAAAATCTTGTCTGACAACTTTACTAATGTTATAAATGACAAGAAACTATCTTAACTTGCAACATTTACTGTATATACTGTTAATAATCAATATCTTGTTACTGTACTAAAGCCAACAACCTGTAATGTTGTTTACTATTGCTGCAACTTTGTATCTCTATTTATCATGTACATGATGTGGAGCTTTTCTCCCCGGGCATCCACTGAAAAAGGACCTGTGTCCAGTCAGAATTTCCTGGAAAACAAATGTAAAATAAAATAAAATAAATAAAAAAAAATATTGGCGTTATATAGGACCATATCTATTGATTTTATAGATGAAGTTTTAGTTGTTTATTTTAATTATTTTGCATTCTAAATGGATTTCTATGGTAGTGGGATGCGGTTTCATAGTTTAGCTACACTATTTGAATCCAGAGAATCACCTTAAATATTAGGTGACTTGGCTATGGCAACTAATGGCATTTCTCTAAAGTATAAAATTTTAGTGGGGTGTAGTTTTGTACTAAGTTGTAAAGGGCTGGACAATTTTCTGGGTTACAGAGAAGTCTGTGTATTGTAGTTAGCTAAGAAAGAGCTAGGTGATGTGTTAGTACTAACAAATAAAATTCTCCAAGGACTAGGTAGTTATCTGTCCGTTATCTCAAAGGAACACATGTTAGCAAAACCACAAAATGACAAATCCAAATAAGCTACTCAAGGAAAAAAAAATTAATCACAATTACTTACGTACTTTTCTCCAGTGGGTATCCACCCAAGGGGCTTCATCAAAACTTGAGTTCAGTATAGATTATACTGTAAAGGCTCAATAAAAATAAAGAAAATATATAAATTGATTGTACTACCTTCATGTAAGCTTAGAATTCCTCAGAATTAACTCCACCATACAGACCCAGTCTATGCGGCCCTTCCATCAGCAGGTTGCAAAAATTGTGTTCTTGGCTATGGGTCATGGCTAGGCTTTACTATCAGCTCCATAATAAAACTCTTCACTTGAACTTGTCTCATGCTGCATGCACAATAGAACCATATTGGACCGTACTGTGTTAAAGACGACAAATGTTCAGCCAGAGTCCTTACTGTACTTTGTCTCATGATAAACCGCAGACTGAGGAATGCAGCTGTTTCAGGCTTTACCCTGTTATGCAGAATTAATGCCTATCAGTACATTTCCTAACTAAACCAAACAGCAGAAGCAGCCACTGCAGCTCATAAACTAAGTAAAATCCAAAAATTAAAACAATCAGGATAGCCAAATTGTTCTGAGTGTAACTTTTATTGCAAAACCATTTAAAATATTAACGCTTTCTTCTAACTTATTTTAGACATATTCAGAAAGAAATAAAAAGATCTAAAAAAGCCCTAATGTCATGAGAACACTATAAAACAGTCCATTTTTATATCAAACATGAAGTGTGTAACAAGCCGGAAGTATGTAACAATGTATCAAAAAAGACGTCCAAAATTCTTGAAGTGACCCGTGTGATTTAAAAGTAACCTGTGCTGTTTAAAAATAATAGTGAAACTTTGTAACACTGAAAACCATTGTCAACAAGTCAAGCAAGAAAATATAAAAGATCCACTTCGAAAGTAAAAATAGCATTCCACCACTGAATATTCTGAATAAATAGGGTGCAGAAAAATAACTTTAAAATGTGCAGTCAAAGCTCAAAGTTTAGAAGCATTATATTTCAGTTCACTAGTAATGGATACTGTTTCATTTAAACCTGGCATACTTGTGACATCCAAATGTAACTACCAACATAATTCTTTGTCCAATAATAAATTCTGCTAGTCCCCTTTGTTGTTTTTATCTGTAATCCTTTCAAGAATGGAAAATCTAAACACAGAAAAATGTTCACAGATTATAGCATGCCTTGCTGGAACACTTTTGTTGTCTCTTTTTTAATGCTATACAAATGTTGATAAATATGTTTATTAAGTTAATTGTCTTGCCAATATAAAAGGCTGTGCATGACTGACACTGGACAAGGTAAACGACTTTAGATGTATAACAAAAATATCTGCCCCTAGTAAGCCATCTTCTAATAGTGTGCCACAGTGCCTCGCTGTAGTTATTTTCTATATGCATGCATTGTTTGCACCAGACATATTTCAATGTCTCAAAACTTCCAATATATGATTTCGTATATGGTCTCTCTAGAATTGTCTTGAAATTTGAAGAAAAGTTAGTGTATCTGATAGGACTGGTACATAACTGTGTATGAGCTATAAAGCATGCACTCATATTTCTAGCACTAATATGTTTGTTCATCCACCTAATCATAAACAATACTGTCCTAAGTTAAATGCCAACTGTCACACTAGTAATGTCATATATTTAGCTAGATGCAAGTCATGCACCTCATTTTATGTAAGTAAAACTAACTGTAAGTTGACACAAAGGATTTTGAGCCATCTTTCTGCTATACGCTTAAAAGAAGAACATAATGCCCTATACCAACATATTAGTAAGCATCAGGGACATTCTTTTAGCTTTATGGCGTTACAAGTTATTAATTCCAAACTCAGAGGGGGGGGGGGATCTTATTAATTATACTGAATCTTGTGAAGTACATGGATCATAGAGGTCATGGCAGATAGGAGCCCTGGATTAAATAGGATCGTACTTTTAAAGCCTATTTTAAATGGGAGTATACCATTCATTTGATTTCTAACTTTTGAATGGATGCAACTTTCTTTAAAAAACATGATTATATTGAAGCAGTTTGTCTGATGAAGGGAGTTTTCCTGAAAGCACTTATCGCGTTTTATTTCTTTTATATAGGCAAAACAATGATTCACTCAATAAATGTATTTATCAGCATTTGTATAGCATTAAAAAGAGACAATAAAAGTGCCCTAGCAAGGCAAGCAATAAGCTGCAAACATTTTTCTATGTTTAGAGTTCCTATTCTTGAAAGGATTACAGATAAAAACACCAAAGGGGACTAGCAGAATTTATTATTGGACAGAGAATTATGTTGGTAGTTACATTTGGATGTCACAAGTATGCCAGGTTTAAATGAAACAGTATCCATTACTAGTGAACTGAAATATAATGCTTCTAAACTTTGAGCTTTGACTGCACATTTTAAAGTTATTTTTGCTGCACCCTATTTATTCAGAATATTCAGTGGTGGAATGCTATTTTTACTTTTGAAGTGGATCTTTTATATTTTCTTGCTTGACTTGTTGACAATGGTTTTCAGTGTTACAAAGTTTCACTATTATTATTAAACAGCACAGGTTACTTTTGAATTGCATGGGTCACTTTAAGAATTTTGGTGGTCTTTCTTGAGACATTGTTACATACTTCCTGTTTGTTGCACATTTCCTGTTTGATATAAAAAAGGGGGCTGTTTTAGCATGTTCTCATGACGTTGGGGCCTTTTTAGATCTTTTTATTTCTTTCTGAAGATGTCTGCAATAAGTTAGATGAAAGAGCTAATATTTTAAATGGTTTTGCAATAAAAGTTACACTCGGAACTGTTTGGCTGTCCTGGTTTTTGGGCATTTCCTAACTAGATTATTGTGAGAATTTTGCAGGAACTAGTTCTTTTTAAACACAGACACATATTCCATTTTCCAATCACAGTATATCGCATTCACCTCACCTCTCTATCAGTACAAAAACATCAATTTTGAACTGATGGGTTGTAAGACCTAGACAATGCAGCAGCATTTCTATTAACAATGCCTATGGGTCACACTGTAACGGAGCAGTTAGAGGGATAGTCTACATCTGCATAACTCTGTATTGCCACCTGTTGTTTGATTAATCACAGCAATGAAGCATGATCAGTCACCAGATTGAAATGTTTATCTAACAGGTATGACTTTAAATAGTAAAGGCTCACTTGACAGCCAAAGTACTCCCCATTTCTTTGAATCAGTGCTAATCTTTCATCTTATGTAGCAGAGAAGGCCCTCATCATCTTGAATACCTTGGGAAAATGTAGCTCTCACAGCCACCACTCAGAAGTCACTAACTCTGGCTTCCAATATAATACTATTTCAGTTTATTAAATGCTTATTTGCCTCCAGAGAGAGTTGCATGTTGATATGAGCTTTTCTTTTTGTGGGATCTCTCAAAGACAAGCAATAGCTGCAGATTAGGTACAAATTATCTGAAGTGCTGAAATAATCCAAGAAAAGCATTTGCATGTCTTTTAGTAGGAGGTATAGACCAGTTACTATGGGCAATAATTGTTTTATAGTTGTGGTTTTGCCACCACTTTTCCCATACGTTATCATAGAAAATTGGCTTCCACCATGTCCAGCTTATTTTTTAGCATTTACAGTCAAGACTCCCAGTCTTATTGTTTGTAACACACAGCCTACCCTTTTGGTTAGTGAGACTCCCAGGCCACTGAATGGATTAACATATCAGCTAGGTATGCAGCTGTGTCTCATGAATGGGGTTTTAGTTTTTTGTCCATCAGTCAATGAAAAGTGGCAATAGCCCCATGTAAGCCAAATGACAGCTCTATGTAATGAAACTAGTGTTCACAGAGGTTCCTTACAAAGAGAATACAGAGACTAAACCAAATGACATACACAGACTGCCTCAAACCTTATATTGCTATACTTGATCTATTATAGATTATTAAGAGGTGATCTGTAGCTGGCCTATATGGTACCCTCTTACCCATTACTAATGAACCTACTACACATCTTCAAGTCAAATGGTATGAAAAATACCTGATACAGAGACCTCAACCTCTTCTGCAGCATAAACAGAATTATTTGGAGGAAAAGGTACATATCCTGCAGGATACTTCTACTATGAAGCAGCCTCCCTATCCATGCTAAACAGACTCAGCCCTGTCCTCATTCAAACACAGCTCAGATCAATGGATGGGAATAAAGAAATTTACTCCAAGACTGCCACCATTGCTATTAATGGACAGAAGCAATGCTTAAATGCCCTATCCTGCAATAGGGTCTCCTTTCAGTTCTCCATGAAATGACACCAGAAACATTCATTTACAAATGGGAGGTATAGGAATAAAACTCACTGTAAGGGCATTTTTTAACACCCAATGGGATAACATGGCTAGGCTTTAAATAGAGTTTCATGGCATTAGCCTAGTATTTATCAATAAACCCTATGAAATAAAGCCTTCAGGGGTTATAAAAGCAGTTTTTTTTATTTCTCAGAAAGAAAAATCATATCTGATAAAACTCCTTTCTTAATTATAGTGTTGTTAACTTTCTTGTGTTTCCGGTGTTCTTATCAGCTCATGAATTTGGGGATGGTATAGCTATTGAACTTTGAAATGCTACTCAATTTTCTAAAATCGCTACAGAATTTTATATTCCCATAATGTTCAGGAACTAGCTATTATGTTGCTCATTTTACTCCATGGCTTTTTTATCAAGCATAACTTGAGTACTTTTTGAACATATCCTCTTAGTGACTGTTTCTGGTAGTCTGTAAAGCCTCACTCTAAACCTCATTCCAGGTGTTAGCTGTATCAGTTTAGTTCCCCCAGGCATTCCTGATAATACACATGTATTTATTAAAAGAAATTATTTTACTTTCTACATTTGTATTCCTAACAAAGATTCCTTTGACTGTACTTCAGAGATTCTCTGTCCTGAATGAACTCTAACTTGCAGGCTAACTTCAGAACTTTTTATTTCTATTCTTGGCTTCAACACATTGCAATATTCTTCTTGCTCCTGGATGTTTAATCTTGTAGTTCAGTACATTTTGCATTATAATCTCTTCAAATGAGCCTTGGAACTTAGCCAGAAATGTGTTTTCTGAGAGGGGGTAAAGTTTGTTCTCAGTGGGTATACTAATATTAATACATGAATCCCCTGGGGTAAATTCTATAAGTATGCTATTCTTATTATAGATTCACTCTTGCATCTCCTATGCAATTTTCTGCATAAGCCCCTTTATTATGGGCATGGCTGTCTTGTAGACTAACATACTATTCTAGAATGGTTTTAAATTGTGCCTTTTCTTCTTTAGAAAACTTCTGCGATGCCTAGGGTACATGACTTAAAATGGGGTAATCTCATTTGAAACTTGTGCCACTCCTCTTACTGCGAACAGCAAAGAGGGTGATAGCTAGTTTCAGTTTTTACGATCTGCAACAATTTTTTTTCTTAACATGGATTTCATTGTTTTATTGAACTTTCCTACCAAACTTACAGATGTTATACTACCATGTTTAATTGCTTAACTTTAAAGCATTGGTAGAACTGATGCAGCACCCCGTGGCATAAATGATGCACGTTGGTCAATAGTCATCAATTTATCTATACACATTCTAAACAGTAACAGCATCAGTTCTCTTGCAATAACCTTAGCATGAGTGCATTTTCTAAATTTTCTTATACCTATTGCTAGCTTTTAATAGTGACCCTACAGTGTCTGTAGCAATGTGCTGAAATGACACTTCTATGATAGGCTTTGGAATCAGTGGAATCTGTTATGGGTTGCAATTTACTGATACTTTGAACAAGAAGCACATACATTTTCTACATCTTTATTTATACCTAGTTAATAAAATCTGGCTAACATTCTTAATTTTGTCCATCCCCACGTTGTCTCCTAACACATAACTAGAAGCTTATTTACTTACCTTATACAATAATTCATCTTTTAACAGAGATTTGATATAAGCAGTAAAGGGAACATCTTGCTCACTATCTTCTCTTACAACATTCTCTCTCCCTGTCCTTATGTTATCATCTTCCTTCTGCGCTTTTTCAAAGTTTATGTGTTTTACCTGTGAGTTTACTAGTTTGCATGTGTCTTACCCGCGAGTTTACTAGTTCATGTGTGTCTTACCTGTGAGTTTACCTGTTTGTGTATGTCTTACCTGTAAGTTTACTAGTTTGTCTGTGTCAGTCCACTAGTTTGCATGTGTTTTACCTGTGAGTTTACTAGTTCATGTGTGTCTTACCTATGAGTTTACTTGTTCGTGTGTGTCTTACCTGTGTTTACTAGCTTGTCTGTGTCAGTCCACTAGTTTCTGTGTGTCTTACCTGTGCGTTTACTAGTTCATGAGTGTCTTGCCTGTGAGTTTAGTTCTTCTTGTGTGTCTTACCTATGAGTTTGCTAGTTTGTCTAAGTCAGTCCACTAGTTTGTGTGTGCTTTACCTATAAGTCTACTACTTTGGCTACTTCACCAACTAGGTCACCTGATGTTTGATTATAATGATCTGACAGCAGATAATATGATTATCTGTCAACATGCATAAACACCTCCGCATGGTAGGAATGGGTAGCAAAAAACAGTGGTGGGATTTAAGAAAAGCAGAAAATAGAGTACTTCTAACTGGAATCTTTTTTACTACAGCGCTATATTAATACATAGATAATATATCATTTTAAATGCCAAAATGTTTAAATTCATGACACTTTATAACACAGAACCAAATGACTGTTTATGGTATTCCATGCTTTTGTAGACAGATAGGGAAAACTGTTTTTTAAATAATATAGTTTCCCAAGCAATTCAGGCATAGTCCAAAAGAGTGGGCTGTTGCTTAATATTTCTTTATTTACTTATTTATTGACATTTGATTACTGGGAAAGTCCAACGAGTAGGTGTCATTTTCAACAGAGGCCTGGGGAGAAAAGATCCAATGTACTGCAAAAACATTTTAAGTACAATAATTTTACAACCTTCAAAAATAATACAAAAATAGCTACAGTTTAAATAATTATACAAACTAGACATAATGTGAAAACATTGAATAAGAATAGATATAACTTACATGCCAATAATTTAATATTTGTAGAAATGCTAGCCACTTTATAGAGAAATTAAAGGTAAGTTAGTATAAAACAAACAGGAATTTCAATATGAAGTGAGAGAAAAAAAACAAGATTGTAGCATACTTAGAAAGAGAGTCATGGTAGAGAAATGGAGTAAAGCAAGAAAGTAAGTCAGTGGAACGGCAGGTAGCATGATCACTTTTAGTTCATAAGTTTGTAGGTTCTTTTCCTACACCAAGTCAATAGATTGCTGGCACTGCATTGTATCATAAGGAGGAGGGGGGATGCTGCACTCCTGAGTGTTTTAGGCTTAATTCTTTAAGAATGATTTAAAGGACTGGATGGAGGGTATTCACCTGATGGAAACAAGTAAGGTGTTCCAGGCCTTGGCAACATAGTATGAGTACAGGTTGTGCCCAACAGATTTCATAGGTGGATACATAGGTAGCATGTTTTTTAGGCAAACACACCATTTTTGATTTACCATTACCGTTGCTCACCCAGCAAACTCCATGAATGTTAGTGGCCATTCACAAGGAAACTGCATGAGTCAGATACAAGTTGTAAATGTGGCTGAATGCATCTAGCTATGCACACTAAAGCAAACATCATCAAAATGTGAAGGCTGGCCCACTGAATGTTATAAATTCCTTTACAGTGTTTTTTTTTTCTGTAAGGGAAAACACTCTTTTACACCCCATAATGTGTGTGTCTGTGGGCATACTTATTCATTCTAACTCCAAGGTCACTGCTCCTAGTTATAAAAGCAATAAAACTCAGGTTAGAAAAACAAATGTACAAAATTCTCCTCAAAGATTTGCTTAACTGACACAATCTATGTCAATGAACATAGGTTCATAGGTAAGTACTAGGCTATCTGCCCATGGGCATTTATAAGCCTAGCCACAGAGTGATGGCTTTCGCCTCCCCATTAGATTAGTAACCTGGGCCTCTGTCAACAGGGCTCCTGAAGTGATCCCAGGGTAGAACTTATGATTACCCATCCACTCATCAAGATTTCTCTTGAAGAGGGTCAGAGAGGAGCTCTGTCGAATATGGATTGGGATTCTATTCCAGAGTGAGGGTAGTCGCTGGGACAGGAATCTATCCCTCCAGCATGTCCTGTTTATTGTTGTACATAGGTTCAAGTCACTAAAACGAGTGGTTCTGAGGGATCTTGTTTTTTTGAGGTGAAGCATGTCCATTAGTTCAGAGTCTGACATGGCCCTATAGGTCAAGCATAGGCCACCTCTGAGCAGACGGTAAGCGACTGAGAAGAGATGGAGCTTTTTTAGTCATGCTTCATAGGGTAATTGTTTAAGGCCCTTAATCCTCTTAGTGAGATACTTCTGTGGTCTTTCTAGTTGTTGCAGGTGTCTAGTGAAGTACATCGCAAATGGGGCACTGTACTCTATTATGGGCCAAATGAGTGAGGAGTAAAGGGGCACAATCACCTCCTTGGATCTGGATGAGAAACCCTTTGTGATCAGGTGTGCCACATAGAAGGATTTCCTGACCGTTTTGGCTATGTGGTTATCAAAGGAGAGCATTCTATCTACTTGGGTACCCAGGTCCCTAATTACTTCTTCTGTACTTAGTGGATTCCCATCTATGTGGTAGTTTGTAGGTACTTTGTTTTTCCCAAAATGGGATTACTATGCATTTTTTGGCATTTAGTTTGAGGCCGTGAATTTGACACCAGGTGTTTGTCTCTGTGAGACCCTTTTGCAGGATGTCTGTGTCAGCTGGAGAGTCAATTATTGCACCCAATTTACAGTCATCTGCGAACTTGGTTAGCCACAGTCCCTCCGCCTTTGCCTGTACTTTGGAGAAATATATACCGAACAGGAGGGGTCCCAATACTGAGCCCTGTGGGACTCTGCTTGTGACTGGTTTAGAGTCAGACATGGCGCCTGCCCCTCTTACCATGTGGGTTCTGTCTGAGAGCCAATTGGCAACCCATCTCGTGACGTGGGTGTTGATATTTAAGCTGGTGAGTTTGTCTATGATTCCTGAGTGTGGGATGGTGTCAAACACCTTAACGAGGTCCAGATATGCCATGTGGACCACCTTTCCTTCATCTATGGCCTTGTTGACTGTTTTGAAGAAGTCGACCAAGTTCAGGAGGCAAGATCTGCCTTTAACAAAGCCGAACTGGGTGGGGTCCAGTGTCTGGAGGTTCCCAATGTTCCTGTTAATGAGCTCCATGATAATGTGTTCCATGGCTTTGCAGACCAAGCTAGTCAAGCTTATAGGGTGATAGTTCCCAGGGTCAGTTGTGTCACCACCTTTGTGGAGTGGTACGACTGTTGCTGTACGCCATTCTTTGGGTACATAGCCTGTAGAGAGGCTGAGTTTGAATAGTGATTTGAGATGGGGGGTTAGTTCATTTTGAAGCTCATGTAAGACACAACCTGGGATAGCATCTGGTCCCATTGATGCTGTGTTTTTGGCCTTTGCAAGGGCTGTCTTTACTTGTGTGTCTGAGATATCTTGAGTGCCACATTCTTCTGGGATGGGTGCTAGCCCCTTTGGTGGAGTGGGGGGGTGAAGTTTGCACTGAACTTGTCAGCCAGGATGTTGGCAATGTTGGTTGGTTCAGCGTATTTATGGCCATTATGCACTAGCTCGGAGCATATCTGAGATTTGCCCCTAGACTCTTGACATAGTTAAAGAAGGCCTTGTGGTTATCCTTAGAGTCATTGGCTATTTTTCTTTCGAAGTTGGCCTAGGATGATTTAATGAGGGAGCGCAGTTTTTTACTGATGTTAATCAGAGATGCCTTCTTATTTTGGGATTTTGTTCTATCTTGCAGGAGTTTCCTCCTTCTGTTGTAAAGTTTATTTATGGCCGGGGTCCACCAGACTGGCTTCCTCTTTTTTGAGGAGTTGGTCTTGGTTTTACTTGGGATGGCTCGGTCCATGCATTCTTGAAGGCATTCATAGAATGCACTTGTAAAGGATTCTGCCAATGGGTCATCATTTTCTATTTGATTGGGAGCTTTGAAAGTTCCCACCTCGGTCTTGAGGAGTGTGAAGTTGGCTTTAGAGAAGTTTTTTTACCTTGATTTCCTTGACTGGGGGGGGGGGGTCGGGATGTGGATGTCCAGTGTGATTAGTTTGTGATCTGACATCACTAACTTGAGGAGAAGCAAGGTGAAATCTTAGGGTCAGAATCATACACTGTGTTTAATCATAGCAGTTGAGAGGTATGCTGTTGACATCTGACAAATGAGATCTGACAATGAAGCATTTTAACAATGAATGAATTGTCTGTGTCAGTTTCTTATCTAATGTCTATCCAATAGATTACTGACCCAATGCTGCCAGACTTTATAGTGGGCACACACTGGCTAATAGAGGCCCACAGACCACTCCAACTTTTAGCATGAGTACTCAGTATAGGTCAGTGTAGGCTGGGTCCTTAACCCATTTAGTATCGGCAAATACGCATGCCCATTTCTTTTCTGGTGACATTAGTTGACATCACCAAATCACCTAGAGACACTTTTTACAATGAGTTGCTAGTCCTGACATGATTCTTAGTCTGTGCTCCATGTTTTCCTAGCTAGAGGATTATGTCTACCAGTCAGTGCCTGAAGCAGTTGGTCTACACAATTTTCATCCAATAGGTACTACCTAGAGTCTGTACTGCTGTCCACAACCCCATTAATTTCTGGATGCACTCTGTTGGCATACCTCTCAAGCTGAACAAGGATGACTGGGTTTGAATCCAGTGCCTTGTGTCCTTGGACTGGAAACACCCAACATGTTTCTTGTAGCTGAGATGAACCTCATAAAGACATGGGGACAACATGCATACCACAGTCAGTGACCAGCACTAATGATCAAACAATGTACCTTGTTGTCTGTGAGGTGAATCTCTGAGGATAATTTTGTAGATTTGTTTTTCTAACCTGAGTTTTATTGCTTGTCTGATTGATAAGACGTATCTACATAATGCTGTTTTTGCTGCTAGTGTCATTATTTTTGACTATCTCCTGCTGTTAGTCTTAGCCCTGTTTGGCATTTACTGGCAGTTCTGCTCTCTGCACATGCTTAATAACTGATTAGCTCATATTACTTCTGAATATACATGTTATCCCGAGATGTGCAATAAATTACCATTGTAAGATGTCAGGCATCTCAGGCTATGAATAGAACTCACATAATGTCCAATGCATATCATAAAGTTTATTTTTTTTTTCTTTCTGCCCACTGTACCATTTTCTGCAGTGCAGTTTTCTGGCATCACATGGCATTGTCTAACAATTGTTCTCATAGTAATTGTGTAACGTATGTTGTACTGATTTCTGTACAATGAGCATTGTATCTGCATTTTGTGTTTTTTGTTGTATCTTCAGAACTTTGTAGCAGTCAAACAGACTACATTAATTATATTTCTTAAATGTAATAATATGTTGTTTCAACCTTTATTGTCAGTGTCATGGCTGAAAAGGGTCCATAAACCAGTTCACTTACTCAGTTAAAAATGTTTAATAGATACAGATAAATAAGGGGTTGTGGCCTGAATTTGGTGGGAGTTCAACTGACCTTTTCCTCCTTCTTATACCTTTCTTAGGTGCCAACCTCATGTCTGCAAAAAGGTGATTGTTAATTTGCATTTACAAGTAATATCAGGATGGAATTCCCCCAAAGAAGTAAGTCAATAAAAGCAAGGCATGAAGCCCCAAAGTTCAACCACAGCCATTTGTTTTTTATATTGTGTACTGCATCAGCTTTGGATTCTTCCAAAACCTGTGCATCCTTTCCCAAAAACCTATGCATCCTTTCCCAAAACCTGTGCATCCTTTCCCAAAACCCATGCATCCTTTCCATATAATCTGATTCCTGCTTGGAATCAAGGTTCCACATGGTTCTGAATTATTCTGTTTTGGAGCACATTATAAATTTTAAATACAGGAGATCACTGGTGTGGGCAATTGTTTACCACTACTTCTTCTTCTTTCAGCTTTTCCCAGTTAGGGGTCACCACAGCAGATCACCTGTCTGCTAATGATTGGCAGTGAAGTTTTACAGTGTCAGGTTGCCAGCCTAGCACCCAACCTTCCACAGAAGGCACACACATGCATGCACTCACACCTAGGGCCAATTTAGAGTGTCAAATCCACCTACAGCATGTCTTTGAGATGAAACCGGAGAACCCGGAGGAAACCCACACGACCACAGGGAGGATATGCAGACTCCACACAGAAGGCACCCCAGCTGAGGATCGAACCAGAGAACCTCTTGTTGTGAGGTGGCAACGCTAACTGCTGCACCACTGCGGCTGCCCGGGCAGTTGTTTACTATTGCTAGGGTACAAATATTTTAGGACTGGAGTCTGGATATTTTTTGTAATTATGACCTTATTTGCATTACTGTAGAATGAGCAGTGTTCTTGAAGAAGCAGTACCATACTAACTTACTTTGTGACCTTTCTTGTGCTCCAGCCTTTGCCTGTGTTTCAACTATTTGATCTGGATTAATTTTGCATAGCATGATGCTCCATGCTGTATTTCTTGATGCCAGATGCCTGAGAGACCTGTACTGGTGTATATTAATTTATTACATTTTATTTTTAATACCAATGATGCATACTCACATCACACAACAACCTTCACACCTTGTCATGATCACTGTCAAATTATAACTACTCAATATTGCCCCACGCATTGCGGGAAAACACAGGCATAATCAGTTCAACACTGATCAAACTGCTCATCACAGCAGTCTGTTATCAACATTTCCCATCCTTTGAAAAAAGAATAATGTCTGTTTTGAGGTAGCATATTGTACAAATTTGTCCATGCAAGTGTGTTTCTTTTGAAATGCGCATCATCTAAAGCTAATTTGGCTTTACTTTACAACAATTTGCATTTTTCAGTGATATAAGAAATATTCAAGCTTTTAGAGCTCTAATCATATTTTCCTGTTAGCAGTTAATTACGTCACTGATGGCCATCAAAAGTGTTGGTACCTCAGCTTGGGCAGTAATTAGTAGTGTAAATGCATTAAGGAATTTGGGGGTGAGCACAGACAGGTACAGCCAAGCTACGATCCACAGAGGCCAAATGTAGGTATGCAAATGAGCAGATAATGAGATGGTAATGAGAAGTGACATAAATGTTCTTATTCTAATTAAGGCTATTTTATGTCAACTACAATTCATAGCCAGTTTTTCCCACTTTCCTGGGCTTGTCGCAGATGTGTTGTAAAAAGGGAAGACTTTCCAAAATATCAGAGTTGCAACTGGTGAAAATGCTATCTCTTGCAGCAAGGTTAGCTCAGAGTTGCTTATCTTAGCCAGGCTAAAACCGTTTGCACCCAGCGGTGCTCACCCACCAAGAAGACGGAAATATAGGCAAAGGATTGCTCATTATAACTTTGATAATCAGGAAATCCTTGATAGGTTTAAAGTGGACAGGGACATAATAAGGGTCTTTGTAGGTGTGTTTGCTCCCCATAGGGACACTAGAGGATTGTGTGGCCTTGCTATCCTTGTGGATAGAAAGGCATGTATAGCGCCCATTATACTTTCCATGGGAACCTTCCAGAGACAGACTGGGGATACACTGAATATTACAAAACATTCTGCCTCGAGTATACTTTGGTAGTTTCCTGATGTACTCTTGCCATATGTGGATCAGGACATGTTTTTCCTAGCATCACCTCAGCACCAAGCCTGGACTATGGGTGCCTTTTATGAAATGGCACTTTTCCATGAGGTACTCAGTGCAATAGATTGCACCCATGTTGCAATTACAGCCCCTCCTGGTCTATAGGGTAAGTGATACCACAATAGGAAGGGTTACCACTCCATCATTTGCTTGGCAGTGCACATGATTCCCATATATGGCACACTAGGTAATAGACCACTTCTTCCTGTATGGTAGGGTGTCCAGTGCTAATCTTGCTGGCAAGTGGAAAGTTGTTGTTTTTTTTAAGTACATGTTAAAGGTAATTGCTGTGTATAAATTTGTATTTTCATATTTTGTCACCCCTCCCATTTCTGTCTCTCTCTTTTTTTTTTCTTTATCTTTTGTAAGTGGATGCTGGATATCCACTGGAGCCATGGCTCATGACTTCAATGAGAAATCCATCTAAGCCAGCCATCAGCAGTATGTGTCAGGCTTGTGCACAGCATACAGCTGCACAGGTTTAGAGGCAGTGTCTAATCCAGAACTATGGACCAGGATATGCAGGTTTGTGTTTCCTTCTTTTTTAAACACATACAGTATAACTGATGCATGCAGTAATACCTATAGGCTATGTTGTGTGGCGCATAGTCTACTGTCACTGTTCATTTGACATTCTTTCTCATTTAAAAATATTTTTATTACTAGCTGTTTGCCTGAGGGCTTTCTGATTACTGTGCAGTGATGCTGAAAATCAGCAAGTCAATAAATAAATCAACAGTTCCATGTGTTCTATTTAATAACTTTTTTAATCTAATATTCAATAGAAACAGGTACTGTAATCAGTGAAAAATGTAACTTTCATTTTCAATTTATCTGTAAAAAATTGTGTTGCCCTGCATATAACATGTCTTTCTTACTGTCATGTAAAATATTAATGAGGACAGAATCTCTCCTGATTTGTGCAATGGTGAAGTATTTGTGTACTTAACATAAGTACAGAGACTTCCCTCCACCCCACAACACAATTGCATTTAAACACAAACATACAAAACTGTAACTTCAGAATATAGTGATTGTAATAGCTAGAAAGGAAATGACTTTATATATATGTCCACCCCAATCCCAGCACCACCAACTAATTCATAGTTCCATTACACAAACATAAAGAAATGTTGTCACAGTAGCTTTTGATCAAAGGCATCATACACATCTCCTGTTGATACCATGAGAAGTGTAAGGTGAGTTAGTTCAAAGGTTTGATCTAGAGGAGGAAGGTGATTCTTCTGGCAGTAACCTGACAGTGCTTTGTGACCATAACCTTGACCTGATGTTCTCCTAGGGGTAGATGATTGTTGACATGGCTTGTGAGAAATGTGTTGATTGCTCACTGTGAGTGCTGACATTACTGTCTTAAAAGCCATTATTACTATCATGTGATCACCCCCCCCCCCCCACATGTCTGGAGGGCCTCTTGTCCCTCTCCCCTAGTTAAACTGGGTCAGGCTTCACTCTGATATGTCTGAACAAGTGTACAAATAGAGGTTGCAACTAATGCTTGGCGTGCTACCATTCTATGCATCAGTAAAATCATGGCATTATCCCTGCTCTCTGTCAGTTCAAAGTACTGTTTGAAATCTTCACCCATAACTTGTAGGACTTTAACCATTTCTAGCTGTATTTCTGTCGCACTGGTTAAAACCTAGCTTTGTCACAGCACATTTCCTGTCATGCTACCGATGTTTTATGCATTTCCTGAGGTAGTTCAAAGTAATTCCTGTGCCTAGCACCTTTTTGTAATGTTGTCACTGTGGGAAAAGTGGCCTCAGACTGCCTGCTTTCATTCTGACATTGTTCTTCTGTCTGTGGTGACACTGGTGTAGAAGTGCATGTTTGCTCTGGGTTTACAAGTGTGAATGGAATGTCAGCCTGTGTTTGACTTTGTAACGCAGGGTCACTTTCTGTTGAGTTACTAATGTTGTGAGGTGGGAGAACCTGTCATTAGACTGAGAGACTGCCTAACACTTCCCTTAGGGTGTGTCATAATTGCAACTACATTATCATCAGCAGCAGCAACAGCAGTAGCAAACTCCATTCTACTGGTGACTTCATCCATATTTTTTGGTACCGTTAAACTGTTTATTTCTGATGCTGAGTCTGTAAAATAAAATTGCAACACATTAATAAAACTGCAACAGCATACTGTGTAGCATGCTTACATTGGTGGGGGGGGGGGCTCCTTACCATGAATCCTGCAATCATTTTCATTGGCTGTTGATGTACAAGGCTGACCTAATAATAATGAATTGGGATGTATTTAATTACAGCACTGTTTGTCACCATTCCATGTTGTATACTTTAAACCAACCTTCAGGAGTGGATGACAGGAAATGCTGCAGCAGACTTTGGTTTGATGGAACAGTGTCCATGCTACCTCTAATTATTAGTTACACCATCTTCTGCCTCATAGTCATCCCCACAGATGGACTAAAGGAATTCATCATCTGGTGTCAACTTAACTTATTCCTTCCGGTGGAGCTCTGGAATTGTGTACTGTGACTTCCAATGGGCAAAGCCTAAGCTTTTAGACAGAACAAAATTATGCCTCACATTTCAAACTGTAGTGGTTATTAAAGAACTGTAAATGGTACACTCTTCAACACAAATGTGTTTTTTTTATAGTGGTAGTATTCTTTAGTTTCTAGGTCTTAAACTGGACTTTATAAGTCCCAGTAAACATTAGGTACATAGATTAGTACAAGGCTAACTGCCCTTGTGGGTTATTATTAGTCAAGCCAATTACCCCATGTCAGAATCAAACGTTGCACCTTTTGTCTGTAAGGTAAATACCTTAACCATTACCTACCTACCACCCCAAGCATTATGTTTGCAATATTTTATAAACAACTTGCAATATCTCAGCAACCACTGAAAGGTATGCAGATACTGTCACCATCATTTTGTTCATCCAGCTGAGAGCTTTCATATGATGCTAAGCAGTTCTGTCTTTGTTACTTGGTTGCTGAGATATTTAGAAAAACATGAAATTTATGGCAATATAAAAATATTTCATGAACAATAATTAATATATATTTACCTGCACTAGATAGAAGTCAAGTATCAATATAGTTGGGTTTGCCATTGTGTAAGGTTTAAGATAAAAATCTTAAAACACTTTGTATGTAGCATGGATTGAAAATTATTAATGCAAATGTGAACAAGCAATATTTGATGCCTAGAGGGATCAGTAGGATGTAACTGCACAAGTACTTGGAGGCATCACTCAGCTGTAATGAATTAATAACATTTAGAGCCCCCCCCCCCACTGTAGTGACCCTGGAAATTACATTCTGTCTGCCTTGCTTCTAGCATATCCTACCATATAATTTCCCCTTTTCTTGCACTGTGCCAGGGATCTGTTCCTGCCTCCAACTGCATTGATTTCAACAACTACCTTTCTCCATACTTTCCTCCTCTTGGCTTGTCTGGGTCCCCCTTTACGAAACTGCAGTTTGCCATATGTTCTAAGTGCTGCCATGAGTACATGATTTTCCTTATAGCTAAAATTATCATGTCTATGTCTGAATCCCTTATTCTCCATGTGTACTATACAGGAAAAGAAACAAAATAAATAAATAAATACATAAAAGGGCTACTGTCAGACATTTACAACAGTACTTTGCATGACATCAGCCGCTAAAATATAATCCACTGGCCTGGTATTCCTGCCACCAACACAACTACATAAACAATCTAACACAACTGTGTGATTACAAAGAGCACAGCTTCAGATTTTTCAATACAAAAATGCAGTACACAACCCTCACTGACAGTAGTAAAACAGGACTTTCACTACACATCTGTATTTTTCTCTTATGCACAATAAACATTGTCAACTTCAGTGACAAGGTCTAAATTGAATATAGAATAACAATGGTGTATTGTTCAGATATTACATTTTCAATGAACAGTAGCACATGCCAAACAATTTGCAAGCAGTTCTCCATAACTAAACACCCATTTAATGTAAAAACACAATACAGTTCAAAATGGGTTGCAAATTACCTTTAAAATAGTATGACAGGAACTGTTAATTCCTCTGTTAAGACAGTTCTTATACAAAGTTTATCTTACTTTTGGATGCTTGAGGTATCCTAAGTAATTTGTTACTTATTTTGGCTACTTGCAAATCAATATGGCACAGCTCAGCCTTGCTGTGTAAATTCAGGTTGATTTACATGTTTGGTATGCAAATTAGGCTAACTTATATGCATGTCTGTAAATCGTAGTATGACACAAACATGTTACGAATTACATCTACATATTCTGGATTTTCATTGATTGTAAATGCATGTGACATGCTACATGAACAAGTCTGAGCAGGCATGGATGTTGATGAACTCCGCTGCACCCTGCTGCATTGCTTGGCTGTTGGCTGATGTGCTGCTTAGCCAAAACTAGCTAATATAGAGATATACTGGTAAAATTCAAATTGGAGTCATTTGAATGTCAGGTTGCAATGATTGCGAATATTAATCCCTGGCCATCTTGGTTTGTATGTCACACCCTAACAAGTAATATATACACAAAAGTCTTAATACTTCCTCACATAAATAATGACATTTCTTTCTCCACTACCTACTAATAAAAGGAAGAAAAAAAAAGATCACATTTGAATGCATGAAATCAAATGCAGACATAAGAAAAAATATACAACTGTTATGAAGAAATATTACTGGTAACACCTAACTGATTTAGATAAAGTTAGAAATAGTCCATTAGTAATTGTTTGCTCTGGTAAGTGTTTGCCTTTAATAAAAAACAGGGTGTGACAAAGCATTTGTGGTTACACCAAACCTGTCATTGTTATCAATACCTGGTTTAATGATCATGCTAGTAAAAAAGCATTTGGTTAAGGTGATGTCACACTCAACAGGGAGTGGTTCTAGCCCTGGTTAATACAGCCCTCACCATACTTTCCTTTTTCTGTTTCTGGCTATTCGAATGATGACAGCACCTGTACAGATATGAGGCAACACTCCTGGCTGATCTGAAAAACAGACCTTAGCCATGATTTACCTTCTGCATGACTCATACCTGGAGAAGATCCAGGCATGCACACATACAACATCTGGCAGAAGCTGGGTGACCACCCATCAATCCTGATGGGTATAATCCACTCCAGTCTGCATTTCCATAACAGGTATGACAACTTGCAAAAGTGAGGTGCTGACCAGCTGGCTGAGTTGGTTGATCAGGTTCAGGCAAGAAGGCTGGAGTTCTACAGTATGTATAATTTATAATATGTATGTATATATATATATATATATATATATATATATATATATATATATATATATATATATATATATATATATATATTTTTTTTTTTTTTGCATCTTTCAGCTTTTCACAGTTAGGGGTCACCACAGCGGAACTCCAGTCCGCTAATGTTTGGCAGTTGATTTTTACATGCCGAGTTACCAGCCCTGATGCACAACCTTCAATGAAGATCCGCCCATTCACACGTCTCCACACAGAAGATACACTAGCTGAGAATCGAACCGGACAGTATATATATATATATATATATATATATATATATATATATATATATATATATATATATAAAACATATGTGTGTGTGTGTGTGTGTGTGTATATGTGTAAAATACAACAGATGGGTAGAAAAAAATTGCAGACGTACATGAACTTCAGCAGTCAGATATCTTAACCTGCAAATATATACTTGAGGTGATATTCTGAAAAGCATTAAGAAAAAATAAATAAATACCATTTCATGTAGTCATACATCCATATATTCACAGCAGAGAGAAAATACTGCTATTACCTACTAAAAGGTTACAGTAATTAATAAAACTGTCAGTGAATAATAGGAAATTAGTAATCTGTCCAGGTAACTCCATTAATGTATTAGTATTGCTCAAATATCAGTAATAGTGACTGCATGTAATGCAGTTATAAATAAACTTGCCCCAGGATTCATCAAGCTCCATGCAAGAATAGCGTTATTCTTGCATGGCACATTCCATGGCTGTCTAGGACAGCAGCATGCCCTGCATCTTCATACGAGCATGCTGCCATCTACACTAGATGGCCATGAAACAAGAATGAGCACAATTCCAAAGCAAGTGGACACTGTTATGAAGAAAACAAGACAAATACAGCCCCCAACAACATAGCTCACAATTGGCGTGATGTTCACAGAATAACCAGAGTTGTCCCATGCATTTCTGACCATTCCCTTATAAAATCTGCTCCTGTCAGGCAAATGAAGTCACGAAATAGTGACATACATCAGACTTGCATAAGGAATATCCCTTGAAAAATGTCCCCTAACACAAAAGGAATTATCCTGGTAGCTTTCTAAGTTACTAAGAGTAATTTTACACATTTTATTTTTATTTTTCATCCCCAATAAAGTTTAAGCACAGCTGCACTGGTGTGCACATCGCACAGCTATTCATAGCATAGCTTAAACATTCGAATGAGCTAAATAGAATTAGACAGCCAAAGCATTCCAAGTGAAATAGTGTAGTGGTTACCGCATTAGCGTAGCATGCAGTGGTTCACAGTTTGAGCCCTAATTCTGGCCATGCATTTTTATTTGTGAAAACAGCACCAAAAGTATATTTACCTAGAAATACATAGTAACCTGTTAACCTGTTAACATAGAAACATGTTAACCAGGGTAGTATAGCAGGTCCAAATGTGAGTTGTCAGTGTAGTACAGATGTGTCATTAAGAAGGAATCAACCCCACAATCCTGATAGTCCATAAAATGAAAGCTGAGCAGTGCTAAATTCTGCCCAGCTATGCTTAGCCAGAGTCCGAATTGCTCAAATATGTATGCTAAGCAATAATTACCATAGCTAAGTATCTACCTCTGTAAGCAACGCTTATCTCAGCTAAGTGGGTTTGCCCGTCACTTAGCTCAGCTCAGCATATTCAAATTAGACCAATCATGGCAAAGGGTGGAAATCCAGCTCCACTTAAACCCCACAGGCAGGAATACAACCATAATCAGTTGTAGCTGATCACTGCAGGCACTATGGCTGGTGTTGGAGAAGATGTGTGATTTGGAGCGCAGAGTTGGGGCATTCAAGAGTCCAGGGCCATGGTTGGACTCCTTGTAAAAAAACATGAAGGGTGACTGCCACAGGACCAGTACCAAGGCTCCCAATACAATGTATGGGCCTGGGGCAGTCTCACTTGTGACCTCACCAGTGCAAATGGCATCCCTTGAACTGGTGAGCAAGTTCAGCATCACTATGCTGACTTGAAGCGAAGGAAGAGGGACCTCTTGGAGGAGTGGATCCAAGATGCTTAGGCACAGAATGTCCCACCAGTGTGTAAGTACCACTATCAATTCTTGTGTATCAGAGTCCAGCCTAAGTATGACATGGAAAGGTATGCATAAATGTTTCTCTATCTCCTGTACAGCTGCAGAAGAGAAGGCTGCAAACTTGGAAGCCCATGCAAGCAGGCTGCTAATGCTGCATCACGAGGCTGGTGCGTACTAATCTAGCTAGCAGTAGTCAGGACAAATAAATAGAATGCAGTAGAATGTCACCTGCCAGTAGTTAGCAATGTGTACTGTTTGTACTGAATAAACTAGACGTTAGCAGAGTAATACTGATGTACAGGATATATATCAGCAAAAGTGTAGCAGTACCTGTCAATAAAACTCTAAACACCAGACTGTTGTGTGTACTTTGGTATATGGTAGTTTGAATGTAGATGGTCTCTGAATAGTAATGCTGTGTTAACCATTGTTTTCCACAGTGTAATATGTCAAGGTCTGACTACAGATTATAACAAGCATCTGCCATTTATGAATATCAGAATTACAAGGGAGATTGTCCAAACATCACTTTATTATATTGAAAACAGTCAGAAAAGAAACAACAGTTCCTCAGTAGGTCATTAAGATGAAACACAGCCTTATGTTCTATTTTTGTACAAAACGGTATGGTTCGAATCCCGGAAGTGCTATTAAGATGTATGCATAATCTCATCCAAGAATAGGAGAATATGTGTAGAAACAGTCAGGTATTGTTAACAGAAATTCCCTCCGCAGGTCTGCCAGGTAAGAAGAGGTATAAATGAGCTATAAGAAGCCTGTAATTATGCACTGTGTACAACACCCACTGTCCAACCCCAAGGCTGCAAATGACAGCAAGAGAAGTATGTACACCAAGTAGTCTCCTCCAAGAAATGTCCCTCAAGGGTCACATTGTCACAGCTAGTGGTCACAGCAGCCAACACCCAGGGTGACCAATAGAAATCAAGTTGGATTATGGCACTAGCACACACACACACACACACACACACACACACACACACACACACACACACACACACACAGTTATGACTGCACATAAGTAACTGTGACTAAGTGAATATGTGTAGAAACAGTCAGATAGTGTTAACAGATATTTCCTCAACAGATCTGTCAAGTATGAAGAGGTATAAATGAGCTTTAAGAAGCCTGTAATCATACACTGTGTACAAAGATATCACTGCCCAACCCAACGCCATAGGCCAATGTAAAGAGAGGTAATACCTGTAGAGTAAGGATTAGAGCAATGGCCATTAAAGCTGTGAGTACTTCAAGCATATACAATTGCTAATTGACATCTCTCTCTCTCTCTTCCCCACCTTATCTACACCAATAATCTAAACATATAAATCAATGGGTATGTTTTTCAACAAACCTATTGTTGGGACATGTGTCTTATTGTTCTACAAAAATTGAAATCTTATTCTATCAATGTCCCATGTTCAAATACTATCATTATTGGCCTGTTGCTATCAATGTAACCTGCATGCTGTTATAATGCCCACTGTGGTTCCATATTTGCATGTGTTCTGTTTGCTATGCAACTGTTCCATATCTGTTGTTTTGGGTTAATGAGAATAGTCATGCATGCTGTTATAACTAATCCTGGAATGGGTTCTGCATGACTAACCAATATATGTTCTCCAACTGCAACACCAAAGACATCTGGGAAGGCTAATTCCAGTGGATCTGCCTCTCCAGCCTCATCTGGCCATGGCACTGGGCCCCAGCACGTCTGGGACCTACCCCAGGACCTCCTCATCTGTTGGTCCTGCACCACCTTCGGGTGGAACTGCCTCAGGGGATGGGGATCATCCCCCCGGGTGTGGGTGCAGACAGGATACTGTTACCCAAAGCCAGGTCCAGAGTTTGGTGCATAGCGAGCTCCGCAAGGAATTTGAAGATCTGCTAGTCCAGCTTGAGGGCCGTGTGGTGCATCTAGAGGGTCAGCCTGCCTCTCCTGCTCAACCACCAACACAGCAACCTTCAGGGCTGTGAAGGTGCAGTGGTGACTGCCCATGGGAGGGGACCTCAGTCCCACTGTATCCATTTGGGGGCTTGGGGGCAGCCGATTACCAACCACCCCTCCTTGTACAAGGTGTTTACCCCCACATGTCTCATATACCTCACCTGTCTGCTGTCTTGTCTGTCTTGTCTGTCTACCTACCCAACCTACTTCCCCAAATATACCTACTATCCTTTCTCAACATCATACTCTCACCTTAAACAAAAAGGGCAATCTGTTCCCACAAAAAAATGTCACCTCATACATAGCTGTCCATTTTTCACACGTGTCCACTGGACACGTAATCTGATCTAATTGGCTTCACAACACATTATTGTTGTCGTCACCCTTCTCTCAGGGGTTTGAATGACCAAATTTACCTCCAACTTATTTATATATTTATATATGCACAGCTGTTGCTGTAGAAGAAATGGACAGCTATGGACCTTTCCTACACCAAACCTGCACATCCCTAGCTGTCTTTCATATTGTTTTTCCCACTGTGTGCCCCCTTTTTTCACCAATGTCCTATCACCCCTTTTTTCTTTTCCTTTAAAGAAATTAGCATAGGGTTAAGTGGGTGTAAGCAGTAGTAAGTGGAAGTAATTGTGTTTGTGCAGTGCTAAGCGAAGCTAACTTAGATTAAACACTTTTAGGGATAACCGTGAGTAAGTAAAGTTAACCGTCGGTTAGCATTGTTTACAGCCACGCAAACCCATGTAAACCCACTTTAGAACAACTGCTTAAAAGTGCCTTAATCACTCTGCATCCAACAGCCCTTGTTCTGCCAGCAAGAAAATAGCCAGCCTTTGCAAGGCTTGAACCCAGGATCCTACACACCATAGCCACAGCAATCTACCACTAAGTCATCAGAGCTGTAAACATGTGTGATGGTATTTCAATCATATCATTCAGTACAGTCATTCAACAGTAGGAAAAAGATCCTGTAGAATTAGTCATGTTTTGTATATACATATACAGATGTATATGTGTATGTAAATTCATTTACACATGGATAAATAAATACATAATATACGTGGAGATATTCATATAAAATCTATACATTTAGAAATGCATGTATAGATAGAAAAGTAAATCAATACATATATACATATATATATATATATATATATATATATATATATATATATATATGTATATATATATATATATATATATATATATATATATATAAATATGTCTATATGTATATATATATATATATATGTATGTGTGTGTGTGTACACAAAAAAAAAAAAATATATATATATATATATATATATATATAGACATATACATATAGACATATTTATATAGATATATATATATGTTTACATATATATGTATCAGAGTTGCTCATCAGATCCATACCCCAAACCTCTTACTGTAACAAATATGTCCAAAGGATGTCAAAATGGGGGTTAATGGGCCCAAAATAGGGACTTCTTTGAAAAATTGACCTTATCCCTCTGTCTCCAGCAGCAACTGTTCTGCCTTTGCAACAAAATTATCAGTCCTGCCAAGTTTTGAACCCAGGGGCATGTACACTATAGTCAGAGCAATGTACCACCACAACATGTAAGCTCTGCCAAATACTGACACTTTTCCAAACATATAGGTTCATAGGTTCATAGGTAGGTACTAGGCTATTGGCCCTAGGGCCTATATAAGAATAGCCAAAAGGTACCCTGGCTTTCGCCACCCAAGAAAATTATTTTCCAGTGCCCCTGTCAAGCAGAGCCACAGAAGTGATCCCCGGGGTGAATTTCCTATTTCTCATCCAATCATCAAGAATTTTCTTGAAAAGTGCTAATGAGGAGCTCTGTTTGACATAGATAGGTAGTCTGTTCCAGATTATGGGAAGTATCTGGGACAGGAATCTATCCCTCCATCATGCTCTGTTTATTGTGGTGACAAGGTTTTGGTCCCTAGAGCGTGTAGCTCAGAGGGATTTTTTAAGTGGAACATGTCCAATAGCTCGGGGTTTGACATAGCTTTATATGTTAGGCAGAGATCGCCTCTGAGTAGGCGATATGCGATGGAGTAAAGTTGGAGTTTTTTTGAGATGGTCTGCGTAGGGCATCTGTTTGAGGCCAATAATCCTCTTTGTGAGGTATTTCTGCGCCCTTTCCAGTTGTTGTAGATGTCTTGTGAGGTACATACCAAATGGGGCGTTGTACTCTATAATGAGTCTAATGTGTGATGAGTAGAGGGGAACAATGACTCTTTTTTTCTGGATGAAAAACCTTTTGTGATGAGGTGTGCCATGTAGAAGAATTTACTGGCCACTGTGGTGATGTGATTATCAAAGGAGAGACTACTGTCCACCTGTGTCCCAAGGTCTCTTTTCACACTTTCAGTGTTAAGTAGACTGCAGCCTATGTAGTAGTTCATGGGTACAGAGTTTTTACTAAAGGGGATGACAATGCACTTTTTGGCATTGAGCTTGAGGACATGGCTTTGGCACCAGGCATCTGTCTCAGTGAGGCCCCTTTGTAGGATGTCCACATCATTAGGAGTTTCAATTATGGCTCCTAATTTGCAGTCATCTGCAAACATAGTTAGCCAAAGACCTTCTGTGTTAGCCTGTACTTCAGAGAAGTAGATACCAAACAGGAGAGGACCCAGGACTGAACCCTGTGGTGCTCCACTTGTCACTGGTCTGAAGTCGGATTTGGAGTCTGCTACTTTCACAGTGTGGGTTCTATCAGTAAGCTAGTTGGCAACCCCATCTTGTGACATAGGGATTTATTCCTAGTTTAGTGAGTTTATCTATAATTCCAGAGTGGAGGATGGTGTTGATAGCCTTGGCAAGATCTAGATAGGCTGAGTGAACCACCTTACCCACATCTATGGCTTTGGTGACTGTTTCAAAGAAGTCTATCAGGTTTAGGAGACATGATCTGCCTTTTACAAACCCGAACTGTGTGGGGTCCAGAGTTTGGAGAGTACCAGTGTCTTTGTTTATGAGTTCCATGAGGATACCTTCCATGGCCTTGCAGACAAGGCTCATCAGGCTAATGGGGCGGTAGTTCCCAGGGTCTGTCTTGGCTCCTCCTTTTTGGAGTGCGATAACTATCACAGTGTGCCATTCAATATGCACAAAGCTTGAGATGAGGCTATGATTGAACATGGTACTTAGGTGGGTTACCAGGTCATTCTGTAGTTCATGTTGAATGCAGCCTAGAATGTTGTCAGGTTCCATGGATGCTGTGTTCTTGGCTTTGGAGAGTGAGGTTTTTACCTGTGCAGCCATGATTACAGGAACTTTGCATTCTTCCTGTATAGAGATGGGCCCTTTAGGGCATGAGAAGGGGGTAAAGTTAGCACTGAACCTATCTTCCAGGATGTTGGCAATATCAGTTGGTTCTGTATATTTAGTGTCATTGTGCTGTAACTCAGAGCAGATCTCAGTGTTGCCATTGCGATTCTTGACATAGCTATAGAATGCTTTGTGGTTGTCTTTAGAATCAGTGACAATTTTGTTTTCATAACTAGCTTTGGAGGATTTTATGAGGGATCTAAGCTTCTTACTGAGGCTGACCAGGGAGTTCCTCCAATCATGGGATTTTACTTTTTTTTGCAACAGTTTCTTTCTTCTGCTGTAGAGTTTGTTTATGGCAGAAGACCACCAGATTGGCTTCCTTTTTTTTGAGGATAGCATCTTGGTTCTGTTAGGGATAGCACGATCCATGCACTTGTGTAAGTGCTTATAAAGTGCATTTGTGTAGGATTCAGCAGGCATACCTCTATTGTCCATCTGCATGGGTGTCGTGAAGTTTGGCACTTTTGTCTTAAGAAGTGTGGAGCTGGCTTTGGAGAATTTTTTACGGTTGTTTCCCTAATGGGAGGTGGGGGTGGGATGTGGATGTCTAGGGTGATTAGCTTGTGATTGAATCTGACCAACAAGGAATTGACCTCTGCTGTGGAACACCAGTCACCCATGTTGGTAATGACCAGGTCTAGGATATTGCTGCCCTTGTTGTGGGTGTGGATAAGTTGATCCAAGGCATTGGAATTTATGAATTCCAGAAAACATTGAGCAAAAGAGTTGGTACATGAGTAGTTTTCCCAGTTAATGGTGGGGTAGTTGAAATCACCAATTATTAGGGTGTTGGGTTGTGCCCTAATATTTTCCAGTGTATCAAGAAAAGAGGAGTGGGAATCCTGGGGCATGGTGGGGGATCTGTAACAAGCTACAATTTGGATTGCGGTCTTGCCCAGAGTTAGTTGCACTTGAATAATCTCGGATGCATTATGCTGAGCAACTAGCTTGGAGGTGTGGATATCCTTAATGAATATGGACATGCCTCTGCCTTTAGTGTTTCAGTCCAGGTTAGGTGGCCGAAAGGTGTTGTATGAATTATAGCCTGTTAATGCAGGGGTGCTCTCTGAAGCTTTGAACCAGGTCTCTGTCACTGCACAGATGTCAATGTTCCCCATTTTAAGAAGTGCCTCGAGTGAGTGAATTTTGAGGTTTAGACTTCTAGCACTGAGTAGCATTACCCTCAGATTTATCTTGTTTGTACCTGTTACTGTGGTGAATTTGTCATTTGAACCTTGCCTAAAAAAGGTACTATAGGCATGGCAAGAGTCTTTGCAGGATCCGGAATCCCAAGGGTGACAGGTGCAGGCCATCTCTGGCAAAGCATCGTGGTTTGTCGATCATGTCATCCCAGGCAGATAAATACTGGATTCCCTTAAAATGACCCCAGAAGCTTAGCCAATTGTTGAAGTCAATCATTTTGTCCTTATACTGTGGTATCATTCTGGGTGATGGCAGGATGCTACTCAGGGCTAGGGTCATACCTGTCTGGGCTACAAGATCGGAGAGCTCCGCTATGTCTCTTTTCATGTAGTCCAGGGAGGTACATCTCAGGTCATTCACACCAACATGGACAATGACAGACTCATTTTTGTACTTGTTGTGGAGTGACCTGAGAGCATGCATTATGTGGCAGATCCTGGCACCTGACAGGTAGCTGACAATAACTTTCTCCTTGTTTAGCCTGGTGAGGGGAACATCAGTGTGCCTGTTTATAGAGTCACCTATGAATAGAGTGCTGGGTACGTTATGCCTTATGGGCTGTAGTTGAGTTGCACACTGAGTTTGTGGGCTATGTGTCATTTGGGTTGTGATGGGGGGTAGAGGTTGCTTGCATTTCTGCTTTGGAGGTCTCGGTTGTTGGGGAGATTTTTATTGAGAGCCTCCGCGAATGTAGGCGTGTGTTTTGTGCTTCTATGTATGTGTTTGGCGGTGTAGGTTTTGAGGAACTATGTAATGAGTGTGGTGTGGTGCAAGTGTTTACCTTCTCCTCTTGACTGTCTAATCCAGTCTTCAGTGAAGAGAGCTTTGCTTACAGTTTGGCTATATAAGTGTATCTCTTACAGGTTGTAGTGCTGGGTGGTAGGAGGAGAGGGTTGTCTGTGTACATGAGGCAATTGCTGCATTGCCAAATATGCCCAGATTCATCAGGTAGACAGGAGAAAACACTGGGAGCTGACCTTTAGACATACCTGGATATGTCCTTATTTATTAAGTACTAAAAACTGTTTTCCTCTAGACAAGTTAGAAAAGTTGAGTGCTGTAGTAATTTGTAGCTTATTTAGTGCTTACAAAGAGTTCTGAACAAGTGCTGAGCTCAAAGAAACAGATTTGACTGCTAAAACTAAAAAGCTGGCTAGGTGTAAGGGAAAATTTGAAGAGCAGACTTTATGGCACTGGAAATAGTTTAATCCTAGTTAAGTGGGGTGGGGGGCTCAGGAGCTTACAAACAGTCCTGCATATAGCAAATCTGGATCTGGACTAGACTTGTTGCAGGAAACAGGAGAAACAAGCTTAGAATTTTTTTTTCTTCAGTAAAGTGGAAATGGAGAAAGCTGGAACAGAAGTTAATTCAAGGTTAAAAAACTGAGTGAGATGGCCTTCACAAATGTTCTCTCTCTATTAGATTGAATAAACTAATAACACTAAACTGAGAGAAGTGTCCCAGGTTAAATATACAGTATGGGCGGGCAACTGCAAAGCCACCAAGTATAAGAACACCACAACAATAGGGACGGGGGATGGGAAACTAAAACTATTACAGCTTCTAGCTGTATCCACTAAATGAAAGTTTTAAACAGATCAAGGAGCAAGCAGACTCTAGAGAATGTTTTTAACTGCAAACAGACTAGACAAGTAGGGAAAAGCTGTCGAATCAGTAAGGTTTTCTATATATACATGTATTTATGTATGGTGATGCATATATGTGGACAAATCTAGACACAAAATATATCTATAGAAATATACATTTAAAATATATATATATATATATATATATATATATATATATATATATATATATATATATATATACACATACATACACATACATATAGAAAAGTATATAAGTATATACACACATATATATATATATATATATATATATATATATATATATATATATACACATAGATATACATAAATATATAACAGATACAAACAAATGGAATCTGAGGGTCATGCTGCTCAACACTAGAAGTCTAAATCTCAAAAGTCACTCACTTGAAGAACTCCTTATTCACAAAGGATGTGCACACATCCAGACTGGTAGCCCAACGTAATGCATCACAGATACTGCAGGTGTAGCTAACATAGGTAAGACAGCAATTCAAGTTGCAGCCTGCCATAGGTCCCCAACCATGTCCCAAGAGTGAAACCCCACATTCCTAAGCACCCTGGAGAATCATACTGTCTAACCTAACACTCTCATACTGGTTGACCTCAATGAACCCTCCATTAAGTGTGAAAGCTACTCATGTAGCAATGCACTTGCCCAATGTTTCCTGGAGTGCATTCATTCCACTAGCCTGGAGCAGCTCATTTCTACACCCACTACAGGTAGCAACATCTTTGACCTGGTCAGTGCTAACATGGGCAATTGTTGCTGTACACCAGTAGTCAACTCTGCCATGATCAGATCTGACCACAATGTCATCACCTTAGGAATCCACATCCCTCTAGCCCCCTTGTAAAGGTAACCACCATGAAAAACCTTTCCAAAGCTAACTTTGGTTTACAAAAAATGGAGGTGGCTAACTTCACGGCGGCCATGCAAATGGAGACTAGTTGCATGACTTCCAAATCACACACCAATTCAGTCCGAACATGTACACAAATGCATGCATTCCACCATACCCAATAGAAACAAGATGCTCCCCTCCAGAAAAAGGAAGCCAATCTGGTGGTCCTCTGCCCAAAGAAACTCTACAACAGAAGGAGGAAACTGATATGGAATAAGGTGAAGTCCCAAGATTGGAAAAACCCCTTATCAACCTCAACAGAAAGATGAGATTTCTCATCAAATACTCTAAAGCTAGCTGTGAAAACAGAATTGCAGCACACAGTAAATACAACCACAAGACCTCCTATAGTTATGTAAAGAATATCCACGGCAATGCAAATGTGCTCTGAACTACTGCACAATGGGACCTCCTATACTGAGCCAACAAATATTGCCAATATACTGACACACAGATTCTATGGGAACTTTACCCATCTCCCCACCCCCCCAAAGGACCAATCACAATACCATTACACTGCCAGGTGCCCAGTAGTATTGCTGCTTGAGTTAAAACCCCACTGTCCAAGGCCAAGAATACAGCTTCTATTGGACCTGGCAATATCCCTGGCTGTCTTCTGCATGAACTAAAGAGTGAACTGGCACCTCACCGGTGTGCCCTGTCCAATCACAGCCTCACCTCAGGCTTTGTTCCTACTGACTGTTGCACTGCTACAGTCATCCCTCTCCACAAAGGAGGAGTGGCTGCAGACCCTGGGAAGTATCACCCCATTAGCCTGACAAGGCTGTCATGCAAAGATATGGAATGCATTGACATGGACCTAAGAAACAGGGATATGGGAATCTGCAGACTCAGGATCCCACACAGTTTGATTTTGTGAAGGGTAGAGTATGCCTGTTCAATCAATCAGGCCGACTTCTTTAAGTCGGTCACCAGACCTGTGGATGAAGGCAAGGTGGTTCATACAGCCTACCTCAATCTGGCCAAGCCCTTTGATAACATTTCCCACTTGGGAATCATGGATAAACTCACTAAGCTATGCATCAAACCCTATAACAGTAGGTGGGTTGCAAATTGTCTCACAGATAGAACCCACAGTGTGAAAGTACCTGACCCCAAGTCAGACTGCCCACCAGTCATGAGTGGAGTTCCACAGGGTTTGGTCCTAGGTCCTCTCCTGTTTGGTATCAACTTCTCTGAAGTCCATGCCAACATGAAGGGACTCTGGCTGACAATGTTTATAGATGATTGCAAGATGGGAGCTGTTAACTACCCAAGTGATGTTGACATCGTACATAAAGGCCTCACTGAGACCAATGACAAGTGTCAGAGCCATGGCCTTAAGCTCAATGTAAAATAATGTGTTGTCATCCCCCTTTGGGATGTCAGGCACTACAGGGATGTTACATCACCAAAAATCAGACACCAGTGTGAAATTGCATACCTATAACCAATTCCACCACAGTCACAGTCACATACCGGTAGAGTAAACAGTAGAGTATACGGACTGTGTGAAAAAATACATAATCATTGTCCAGTCATACACTACCCCGACATATAGTGGCCCAGTTCTCTGTGTAGTCTGAATCCTGACCATGGTACAGGACACATCACAGTCGTCCCTACAAAGGCATACAGCCAACAGATCAGCAGACACTGGAGCAACATGCACAGTCAGATAAAAAAGGAGCCATAACACTTACATCTACCCCCTCCATGCATAGCCCAAATAACATGTACACATGACATATGTACACAATCCTGACAGTCTGTCAACAATGGCCAGACATACACAGACCTCTCAAATGTGCAGCTCACCTCAGGATGTACAGGCTCAGGACTGATATCTATGGCCTCTTCCCTGTAACATATCTGTGGGTCTATTACATCACTGGGATGGTAGGAGAAATGAAGGCAAGAAGTAATGATACTAAATACATCTGAGCCTCATAGGGCATGACATCTGGACAAAGCCTGACATCATTTGGAGACAGAAGCACAAACACAGGTGTAGATTGGACATATTGCTGTCAGAAATTTAGACAGTTGCTGATGTTATGGGGTTTGTTGCAACATACCTTTTATGAGGAATATGAAGTCAGTAATACCAATGGATATTAGTATTTACTGACTGCATTCACCAGAGTCCCTGACTGATTTTCCAAGGACAACAACTGTCTGGGGAACAGCCAAAACATAACGGGCAAACATGTGGCCAGTCTGTGGACAGCATGCCAGTGGAGAGGTATGTCAGAGACATATCACTGTCAGACATGATGTCACTCACTAAATGCATGGCCACACAAACCCTGTCAAACTATCAACCCACCATGTGTATAACAGCACTGATGATGACATAGAATTTGTTCACAATTCTGGAGATATGTCCTCCATGTTGTGCTGTCTCCAAATGTCCTGTCCTGTGAAGTATTCCCATCTACTATCTGTGAATCTGTAGCCCACCACCTCTGTAATGTCCCTCACACAGGCAAGTAAAAGGGCCAAGGCCCACATGAAAGATGTCCCATTTCTTGGAGTTAGCAGCAGTGTCCAGGCCCACAGCACAACACTATGTGGGCACCTACATAGTTGTATGTCCTTACCAATACCGTACATCTGCACATCTGCATAGAAGACAAGCAGAAAGTGGACAGCAAACATGTTATGCATTAGGATAAATGTCCTGAAGGATAGAAGTTGGAAACTGAAATGTATGCCATTACTACATGACAGCAGTACTCAATGACATGGCCAAAAACATAGTACTCTACAGTTAATATAATAATATCATATTGATATCCAACAGGGATACATAAAAACATACAGTTGAAACACCAAAAACAAGCTAGTGTAGTACTCAGAGTCTCAGCTCTGCATGCAGAAGTGCATAGTTGGAGTTCTACAATAGGCAATCTAATCTTACAAGGAAAAGCAGTGTCACAAGTACTAATTTCATAATACAATATGTGTGGAGTCATATTCGTCCACCAGTGAACTGTAGCTGGTGTA
The DNA here is from genome assembly GCF_019279795.1 of Protopterus annectens. Classification (NCBI taxonomy): domain Eukaryota; kingdom Metazoa; phylum Chordata; order Ceratodontiformes; family Protopteridae; genus Protopterus; species Protopterus annectens. The sequence goes on from NC_056728.1 coordinate 554,180,779, forward strand.
ACATGCACGTGTGAGTGCATATAACATGTGATACAACCCATGTATACAAAAATAATAAAAACAAAAAATATGTGATACTACCCATGTATACCCAAGTGTCCTGTACAGTATAGTCATACCACTTGCTACTGTAATGAGAGCACATAAATGCATGTTATGTACAGAAAATTAAATAAAAGTATTAAATTATGTCATTACTCTGCTATTTTATGAGACTGGAATGTGAGCAATGGTTACCAGGGCTCAGCTAGCTCTGCTAAGCATATTGGTAAGCGAAGCTTCCACAGTTTAAGCGCAATCAGTTTAACCGAGTTTTAGCACTGCTTGGTGCTGCACAAACCCATGCAAACCTGCTTACAACTGCTTAAAAAGTAACTTAATCACTCTGTATCTAGCAGCCCTTCTTCTGGCCAGCAACAAAATAATCAGTGGTGTTCAGTCTTGAACCCAGAATGCTATACACTACAGTCACAGTAATTTACCACTAGGCCATCTTAGCTATGAGATGAGCTGATGTTTTTTACAACATATCATGTAGTACAGTCAATTTACAATTGGAAAGACACTGTGAAATGATGATGATTATCTACAAATATATACAACATAAAAAATATATTTACATATATATATATATAGAGAGAGAGAGAGAGATAGAAATGTGTGGAGATGCGTCTATATGTATAACAATATATAGAAATATTACGAAGAAATACTGACGTGTGTGTGTGTGTGTGTGTGTGTGTGTGTGTGCATGTGTGCGTGTGTGCGTGTGTTTGTGTGTGTGTGTGTGTGTGTGTGTGTGTGTGTGTGTGTGTGTGTGTGTATATATATATATATATATATATATATATATATATATATATATATATATATATATACATATATTATATGCATACATGTCTCTAAATGCCCATACAAACATATGCTGCTGATAGACCACCCATAACTGGGGCAGGATGCACAGTTGGATACAAAAGGACCCATGACACTCACATCTGCCCCCCAGTCCAAATAATAAGTGAACAGTATGCTGCTACAAAACCATGACAGGCCATACAAAATGGCCAGACACATACTGTGACCTTTTAGCAAAACAACTACAATGAGTGAAGACAGTAAACAAAATTACAAACAGCCAGTAATTCACACAAGTTTATTTTACTCTGATGTTTTTGCCAAAGCCTTCAAGGAGTAACACATTGCAAGAAATACTTGCGTTAATTAGAAGAAGCAATTAACACTTAAGTACATTTAAATACACAGCCTCCAATTACACTCTTCATTCAACCCCTAGGGGATAAAGTATCACATTTAAAAACATACACTGATTCTGTACATAACAATTGTTTTTTTATGACTGACCTGAGAAACAGACTTTCTCCAAAGCAGTACCTTGTAACCCACTACACTTAATTACATGTATATACACAGCCTCCAATTACTCTACTCATTCAACCCCCTTGGGGATAAAGTATCACATTTAAGAATCTAAACCGATTCTGTACATAACAAATGTTCTTTCATGACTACTACCCCCATGGTGAGAATTATTGAAATGTACAGCTATAGAACTGTCTTCTTCCTCATCAGTAATATGTCACACATAAAACACCAAACACACACCTATATTCACAGAGACTCTCAATAAAAATCTGCCCAAGCAACAGAGCCCTTCAAAGCTGAAACACAACCAACCACCACCCACCAATACTACCCAAATGATACATAGCTCACAAAATCAGTGTGGCATTCAACCTCAACCCATAAGACAAAACAACACACTGATGTCCTACTCACCAGGCTAAACAAGGAGAAAGTTACTATCAGCTGCCTGTTGGGTGCCAGGATCTGCCACATAATGTATGCACTCAGGTCACTCAACAACAAGTACAAATATGTCTCTGTCATTGTCCAAGTTGGTGTGAATTACCTGAAAAGTACCTCCCTGGACTACATGAAAAAAGATATGGAGGAGCTCTTGGATTTTGTAGCCCAGGCAGGTATGACCCTAGCCCTGAGTAGCATCCTGCCATCACCCAGAATTATACCACTGTACAAGGACAAAATGATTGACTTCAACAATTGGCTAAGCTTCTGGTGTTATTCTAAGGGAATCCAGTATCTGTCTGCCTCGGACGACATGTTCGACAGACCATGATGCTTTGCCAGAGATGGCCTGCACCTGGCACCCCTGGGATTTTGGATACTGGCTAAGGCTCTTGCCACCCCTATAGTACCTTTTTTAGGCAAGGTTCAAATGACAAGTTCACCATCATAACAGGTACAAGCAAGCAAAATCTGAGGGTAATACTACTCAGTGCTAGAAGTCGAAACCTCAAAATGCATTCTCTTGAGGCATTCCTTAAAATGGAGAATATTGACTTCTGTGCAGTGACAGAGACCTGGTTCAAGGCTCCAGAGAGCACCCCTGCATTACCAGGCTGTAATTCATACCACACCTTTTGGCCACCTAACCTGGACCGTAACACTAAAGGAGGAGGCATGTCCATATTCATTAAGGATATCCACACCTCCAGGTTAGTTTCTTAACATAATGCATCTGAAATTATCCAAGTGCAACTAACACTGGGCAAGACTGCAATCCAGGTTGTAGCTCATTAGAGATCCCCCACCATGCCCCAGGATTCCCACTCTTCATTTCTTGATATACTGGAAAATATTAAGGTACAACCCAGTACCCTATTAATGGGCAATTTTAACCACCCCACCATCAAATGGGAAAACTACTCGTGTACAAACTCATTTGCTCAACATTTTCTGGAATTCATAAATTCCAACATCTTGGATCAGCTTGTCCATACCCCCACCAGCAGGGTAGCAATATCCTGGACCTGTTTATTTCCAATATGGGTAACCAATGTTTCAAACCAGAGGTCAACACCTTGATGGTCAGATCTGACCACAAGCTAATCACCCTAAACATCAATATCCCACCCCCCACCCCTCATCAAGGAAACCACCATAAAAAAAACTTCTCCAAAGCCAACTTCATGCTTCTTAAGACAGAAGTGGCAAACTTCACGATACCCATGCAGATGGAAAATAGTGGTATGACTGCGGAATCTTATACAAATGCACTGTATAAGCACATGCACAAGTTTATGGATCGTGCCATCCCCAACAGAACCAAGATGCTACCTTTCAAAAAAAAAAGCAAGCCAATCTGGTGGTCCCCTGCCATAAACAAACTCTACAACAGACAGAAGAAGCTGTTGCAAAAATAATAAAATCCCATGATTGGAGGAACTCCCTGGTCAGCCTCAGTAAGAGATCCCTCATAAAATCCTCCAAAGCTAGTTACAAAAATAAAATTGCCACTGATTCTAAAGACAACTACAAAGCATTCTACAGTTATGTCAAGAATCTCAATAGCAACACTCAGATCTGCTCTGAGCTACAGCACAATGGCACTATATATACAGAACCAACTGATATTGCCAACATTTTGGCAGATATGTTCAGTGCTAACTTTACCCCCCCTCTCACCCCCAAAGGGACCATCTCAATACTGGGAGAATGCAAAACCCCTGTAATTATGGATGAACAAGTAAAGACCACACTCTCCAAAGCCAAAAACACAGCATCCATGAGACCAGACAACATCCCAGGATGCATTCTGCAAGAACTAGAGAATGAACTGGCACACCACCTAAGCACAGTGTTCAATCATAGCCTCACTTCAGTCTTTTTGCCTACTGAATGATGCACAGCGATGGTTATCCCACTCCACAAACTGGATGCCACCAGAGACCCCAGAAACTACCCCCCATTTGCCTGATGAACCTGGAATGCATCATCTTACAGCTTATTAATAAAGGCTTAGATAACCTCCAAACTCTGGACCCCACTCAATTCGGGTTTGTAAAAGGTACATCATGCCTCCTAAACCTGATTGACTTCTTTGAAGCAGTCACCAGAGCCGTGGACGAGGGTAAGGTGATGCACACAGCCTATCTTGACCTCACCAAGGCTTTTGACACCATTCCCACTCTGGAATTATAGATAAACTCACTAAACTGGGCATAAATCCCTATTTTGCAAGATGGGTGGCCAACTGGCTCACTGACAAAACCCACACAGTGAAAGTAGCTGACTCCAAATCCAACTTCAGACCAGTGACAAGTGGAGTACCACAGGGTTCAGTCCTGGGTCCTCTCCTGCTTGCTATCTACTTCTCTGAAGTTCAGGCTAACACAGAAGGTCTTTGGCTAATGACGTTTGCAGATGACTGCAAACTAGGAGCCATAATAGAATTGCCTAATGATGTGGACATTCTACAAAGGGGCCTCACTGAGACAGATGCTTGGTGTCAAAGTCATAGCCTCAAGTTCAATGCCAAGGAGTACATTGTCATCCCCTTTTGGAAAAAGTCTGTACCCATGAACTACCACATAGGCGGTAGCCTACTAAACACCAAAAGCGTGATAAGAGACCTTACGACATAGGTGGACAGTAGTCTCTCCTTTGATAATCACATCACACTGTGGTCAAGAAATCCTTCTGTGTAGCACAACTCATCACAAATGGGTTCTCCTCCACAAAAAAAGGAGGTCATTGTTCTTGTCTACTCATCCCTCATCAGACCCATTATAGAATACAGTGCCCTATTTGGCATGTACCTCAGAAGACATCTACAACAATTGGAAAAGCTACAGAAATACTTCACTAAGAGGATTACCAGCCTCAAACAGATGCCATAAGCAAACCATCTCAAAAAACTCCAGCTCTATTCCATTGTATATCACCTACTCAGAAGCAATCTCTGCCTAACATACAAAAGTATGTCAAATCCAGAGCTGTTGGACATGCTACACTTAAAGAAATCACAATCTCCCTGAGCCACACACTCCAGGGATCTAACCCTTGTCACTATAATAAACAGAACATGCTTGAGGGATAGATTCCTGTCCCAGAGACTTCCCATACTCTGAAACAAACTACCCATTCATATCAGACAGAGCTCCTCATTAGTCCTATTAAAGAAAATCTAGATGATTGGATGGGAAATAGGAAATTCACCCCGGGGATCACTTCTGTGGCTCTGCTCGACAGGGACACAGGAAAATAATTTTCTTGGGTGCTGAAAGCCAGGCAGCCTTTTTGGCTAGACTTATATTGTCCTCAGGGTAGATAGCATAGTACCTACCTATGAACCTATGAACCTATGAACAGCCTAGTTTTAAAACACTTGTTACTCTCCCCCACATAAAATATGTTACAAAGGCATCTAAGAGCATTTGCCATATACCAGCCTCTTGAATATACAGAGTCCCACATGTTGTCCACCCTTTCCCCTCAGCAGGAATGACAGAACAAAATAATGGTAAACCCTACCTATCAACCTCCTACTGTATGGCATCAGTACAAAGCCTGACATAATTTGGGACAGAGGCACAAAAACATGGCCATACTTGAAATATTGCTGTTATACACTGAGAAAATTGCTGGTGTTACAGGGCTTGCTGTAACATATCTTTTTTGAGGGATATAAAGTCTGAAACACAAATGGATGTTGGCATGTACTGAGCGCAATCACCAGAGTATGCTACTGATTTGCCAAGGAAAAAACCTGTCTGGGGAACAGACCAAACATTAGAGGCAACCTCTGGCCATTATATAGATAGCTCTACAGCTGAGAACTATGCAGACACAGAACTTTGTCAGACTGAAATCCATGCAGAAGTAGCGTGTTCAGACAAACCCTGTTAAACAAGCAGTATTCAAAACATACCACAGCCATACTCACATTCTGTCCCTAAGTCTTGAATCTTCTTCACCATTTAGTTGGCTTTTTTGCCACAGGTCTTGTTCTAAGAGGTATTAGCTCACACACCTCCAGGATCTCTTCCTCACACATTTAAGGGAAACAGCCAACGCCCACATGGATTACTCAATTATAGGAGTGTGTTGCCATGACATTGGCTATTGGAATAACTACACAGCTGCTCTGCATGCAACCAGCAACTGGAGAACACCAACTGGTGCTCAGACCATCACATGGTCATGAGCATTACCAACAAAAGACAAGCTGCCATCTATTCAAACCACCTCTGTCACAGACAGTCCATCAGTGCAAAGCTGAAGTAGTGTGAGAAAAAAAAATAAAAAAGGATATATCTGTGAAATATCCAGAAAAAAAGGCATGTGAAACAAGTAAGCATGTAATTGAATGCAGTAGGTGGTCTGTAATAATGGAAAATAGGGGTTTGAAAGCATATGTCTCAACAAGACTTGTTGTACTGATGTACTGCTGAACAGCACTGATAGCCATAGCATGTTGCTCTGCTTGTAGTGACTAGGCCAGCTACTGGGATGTTGTACATATTCATATGTTACCTGTGCATATAACTATGATACACATTTTGTCTTGTAAATGTAAGACAAGTATACAGAGCATGTGCAGAGTAAAGTACTGCTGCAGATGTGTGTGTTGAACTGCATGTTATATACTGAGCTCATACCATTCAACTGTCCAGTGTTCTGCACACTGACCATATGTGTACTTCATATTTGTAGTTGTTTATCCATAGAGTTGTGTCATGTCAGTCAAATCCTTACCAAATCTGTGAAGACTGACATTACAAATTCCCACTTCATTGTCCTCTGGCTTTTCCCATTCAGGATTGCCACAGTAGATCATCTGTTGCCATTTTTGCCTGTCCTCTGCATCTTGCTCTCTCACACCAACCACCTGCATGTCCTCCCTCACCACATCTAGAAACCTTATCTGAGGCCGTCCTCTCTTCCTCTCACCTGGCAGCTACATCCTTACTATCCTTTTCCCGATATACTCAGCACCCCTCCTCAGCACTTGTCCAAACTGATGTAATGCTGCCTCTCCAACACTGTCTCATATCCGTCCAATATGGTCTGAGCCTGTCATATACACATTGCTAAACCTGTGCACCCATGTCACACCAAGTGCAAATCATAACATCCGTAACTCTGTCATATGCAGCTCTGACCCATGCCTTTTTGTCAATGCCACTGTCTCCAACCCATATAACATGGGTGGTCTCACTACCCTCTTGAAGACTTTACATATCATGTTTGCTGGTACTCGTCTGTCACATAACATTCCTGACACTCTTCTCCACCCTCTCCATCCTGCCTGTACTCTCTTCTTCACCTGTCCTCCATAGTCCTCATTACTCTGAAATGTTGATCCCAATCATTTGAACACATCCACCTTTGCCAACTGTACTCCATGCATCTTCAACATTCCACAAGCCTCCCTCTCATTCACACATAGATATTCTGTCCTAGTGCTGCTGACCTTCATTTCTCTCCTCTCTAGAGCATATGTCCACCTCTCCAGGGTCTCCAAAAGCTGTTCCCTACTCCCAATATAGATCACAATGTCATCTGCAAACAACATAGTTAACAGGGACTCCTGTATGATCTTGTCCGTCATCCTGTCCATCACCATTGCAAATCAGTAAGGGCTCAGAGCTGATCCCTGATGTCATCCCACCTCCACCATAAATACATCAATCAATCTCAATGCAGACCTCGATGCTGTCACACCACCCTTGTACATATCCTGTACCACTCTTACATATATCTCTTTCACTCATGACTTCATCATACAATATCACAACTCCTGTCTAGGCACCCTGTCATATGCCATCTGTAAGTCCAGAAAGACATGAAGCAACTCCTGACCTTCTCTGTATTCCACCAGTGACAGTCTCAGAGCAAACATCACATCAGTAGTGCCCTTTCCACACATGAAACCATACTGCTGACCAGTACTCCTCACCTCCCTGCATAACCTAGCTTCCATTACTCTTACCTATAACTTCATGCTGTGACTGGTCAATGTTATCACTCTGTAGTTATCACAGCTCTGCACATCAACCTCATTCTTAACCACCATACCCAAGCCCTTTCTCTCCACTCCTCATGCAACCTCACACTTCCAAAGGTATCAGTAAACAGTCTGGCTAACACACCACTGCCATTTCCCCTAAACAACCCCATGCTTCCACAGGTGTGTAATGTGGAACAACAGGCTTGCTAGTATTCATCCTTTTCATAGCTATCTTTACATCCTCCTTCTTAAGCCATTGCACTTCCTGATTCACCATACCCACATCATCCAACCTTCTCTGTCTCATTCTCTTCATTCATCAGCCTCTCAAACTACATTGTCCATGTGCTTAACACACTCTCCTCGCTTGTGAGTACATATACCTCATCCTCCTTTATCACCCTTATCTGCTGCACATCTTTCCTAGCTCAGTGCATTTGTCCAGCCAATTGATACAATTCCTTTCATCCTTCCTTATTGTCCAACCTACAGAGAGAGCACTAATAGGTTCCAAACATCTGGATGTTGCAGACACATCTGTACAGAGGACTGGTATGGCCTGTACAATGGTTTCATATGTTGCATGTGAGGCAGATGCCATTACCACACTATATAAAGTAATGGTATCAGGAGGTGGTCACTTGCCATGTATGGTATGTGCTACAAAATGGTATCAGCCACACAAGATATGATCCACACACACACCGGTATTGGGATTAGAACTCCTACCTATCTATTTATGTCTATTATAGTGCTATACAGTTATTAGACGTGCCATGGAACTTACACAATTTTACCTCATCCAAAGGTACTTGTAAGGTGAATTACATTAACAGGACTACTAAATTAGGATGAGTATGGTGGTACACAAGTCAGAATGGTATAACCTTAACACTGCATGATTCTCACATACACACACACACACACACACACACACACACACACACACACACACACACACACACACGCACACATGCGCACACACACACACAAACACACACACACACACACACACACACACACACACACACACACACACACACACACACACACACACACACACACACACACACACACACACACACACACACACACACACACACACAAACAGTTGCCAGTATTGAGTTCAGAACTTGGGCCTGTCTAGTTTTTTGTATTATGGTATTATGCAGTCATCAGATGTGCCATGCAACTTACACAATTTCACCTTGTCCAAAGATACTTCTAAGGTGAATGACAACAACACTAGCAAAGAAGGGTGGGGAAGTGTAATGGGTGGTACACAAATCAAAATGGTATAAGCTGCAATGTATCTGATTCACACACTCGCACAGTTGCCAGTGTTGGGATCAGAATTTCTGCCTACCTAGTTATTTTTACTATAGTGTTATGCAGTTACCAGATGCACCACAGAGCTTATACAATTTTACCTAGTCCAAAGGTACTTCTAAGGTGAATGACATCAACAGGACTACTAAATTGGAGTGAGGAGAAGTGTAAAGGGTGGTACACAAGTCGAAAATGGTATAACCCACACAGTACATGATTCTCACACACACCAGTACTGGGATTAGAACTCCTGCCTATCTAGTTATGTCTACTATAGTGTTTTGCACACACACACACACACACACACACATACACACACACACACACACACACACACACACACACACAAACACACACACACACAAACAGGCACACACGTGCACACACACTTGCCAGTATTGGGATTAGAACCCCTGCCTATCTAGTTTTGTCTACTATAGTGTTACACACTCACGTGCTAGTATTGTGATTAGAACTCCTGCCTTTCTAGTTATGTCTGCTATAGTGTTACTCAGTTATCAGATGCACCATGGAGCTTATACAATATCTCCTACTTCAAAGGTACTTCTACGGTGAATGACATCAACAGGACTACTAAATTGGAGTGAGAGGAAGTGTAAAGGGTGGTACACAAGTCAAAATGGTATAACCCACACAGTACATGATTCTCACACACACACACACACACACACACACACACACACACACACACACACACTTGCTAGTATTGAGATCAGAATGGCTGCCTATCCAGCTCTTCATACTATAGTGTTACACAGTTACTGCATGCACTACAGAACCTACTGTACTTACAACTGGCCAAAGGTGCTGATAACTGTACAGCTGAGGTAAAGTATTACAGGTAGCAGGAAGTCTGCCTTCGGTTTTTCCCATACATCTTGCTAGTTCTTTTTGTCTTGCACTTCAGATAGCATTATAGCTTTGCACTTCAACAGGTTATTGTATCAATAAGTGTATCACATCTGGAAGCCATCATCAGTATTCATTCATCACAGAATTAACCCCTGTACTTACTACTTATGACCACCCCTCCTGGCATGATTGAAGTGCAGTTTTCTATGCTTTCCCCCCTTAACATAGTGCACTTGTCCATTCTGAGGCACTGTTGCAACTGCCTCATGTACATAGACAACCTTCTCCTCTAACATTCAAACACTCAGACCAGTGAGAGTTACCCCTATATCACCAAATGTGGAAATATGCATTCTCCAGCAAAGACTGGACTAGCTGGTTAAGAGGATAAGATCAACACATGCACCACACCATGTGGACAACATAGCTTGCCACAACACCCACTATGACAGCCCTGACATACACTGAAAAGCCACACACCCACCTTCACAGAGGCACTCATTGGACATTTACACAAACAGCACAGACCAGCAAGACAGACACCCACTCAGACACCACAACATACAACATGCCAAAGGACACATATGTCACCTACACAGTGTGCCTTTCAACCTAAGATCCTAAAGTTGATCACCTTGCACAATACAGTGATTATGGGTGAATCAGTACTGCGGCACACAGATGTCCCACTCACTATGGTGATTATGGGGGAGGTAACAGTCAACTGTCTATCACGTGCCAGCTTCCAACACATGACACACCCAGTCAGACCACTCCACAACAACTACAAGTATCACTCTGTCATCATCCATGTGGGTGGAAATGACCTGAGACACACTTCCCTGGGCTACATGACAAGAGACATGGTTGAACACTCAGATTATGTGGTCCAGGCAGGTGGGACAGTGGCCCTGAGCAGTATACTGCCATCACCCAGAATGATGCTGCAGTACTATCAACAGATAACTGACTGCAACGTTGGCTTATGTGTAGTGTGTCATTCTCAGGGGATCCAGTACCTCTCTGCTTGGGATAACATGATTGACAGACCTCAATGCCTTACCAGAGATGTCCTAAATCTGTCAGCACTGGGTTTCCAGGTACAAGGTAAGTGTCTTGCCACCCCAATAGTGTCTTATTAGGTAGTGTTCCAAATTACCACCATAACAGCTAGATATGTATGCAATCTGATGGTCATGCTGCTCAAGAGTAGACATCTACCTGTCAAGATGCAGTCAAAGCACTCCTCAGAGTGGAAGACATTGACATTTGTGCTGTAACGGAGAGGTGGTTCACAGCAGCAGACATCAGCCCTGCACTAACAGGCTATGATGCATTCCACAGCTGTCAGCGCCAAAACATGGACCACACCTCCACAGGTGGTATTGTCTCCATGTTCACAATGGATATGCACACCTCCAGACTAGTATCCCAGCATAATGCATTGGAGGTACTTTGGGTACAATTGAATTTGGGGAATAGTGCAATCCACACCATAGCCTGCTATCAGTCCCAGGCTATGTCCCTAGACTGTCAATGCACATTCCTCAACACTCTGCCATCTATGAAGGTCCAATCCAACACTGACATAGTAGGATACTTCAACTACCTGTCCATCACTTGAGAAAAGTAGTCAGGTGCCAGTACCCTGGCCCAACACTTCATGGAATTCATCAGTTCCAATGCCCTGGACTGGCTCATACTGACCTCCAGTAGAGGATACAACAACCTTGACCTGTGTTGATTACTTACATATGGGACTGTTGCTTGACCACAGTTGTCAATCCTTACCAGGTCAGATCCAAACATGATGTAATCAACACAGAGCTCATCATCTCACCGACACCCCCCACAAAGGTAACCACCTTGCAAAATCTCTCCACTGCTGACATTGCAGTCATAAAAACAGGGGTGGATGACTTCACTGCACCCATGCCAATGGGAAATAGCTGCATGACTGTCACATCATACACATATGCACTGCACAAATATGTACATGGATGCATGGTACTAGCCATAGCCAACAGAACACAGACACTGTCATCCAAACACTGGAAGCCAATGTGATGGTCCGCTGCCATTACTAAAGTGTACAACAGAAGGAAAATACTGTTGCAGAAAAAGGTGGTGTCCCAAGACTGGTGAACCTCCTTATTAACCTCAAACACAACTTGGGACCCCTCGTGGAATCACCTATAGGCAGCTATGATGGCATAATTGCAGCAGACACTAATGACAATCATAAAAGCCTTTGATAGTTATATCAACAGCCTCCACAGCAATAACCACAAGTGCTGTGAGTTACTGCACAATGCTAATTCATATCCTGAGACAACAGATATTGGCCGCAGTCTTGCCAACACATTCAGTGCCAGCTTTACCCCTCTCTCCCCCCAAGGGGACAATCACAATGCCAGATGAATGCCAGGTACCCAGCATTACTGCAGGCCAGGTTAGACCTGCATTGTCCACAGGCAGGGATACAGCTTCCATGGGACCCCAACATATCAGTGGCTGTGTTCTACATGACATACAAAGAGACCTGGCATCACATTTGTGTGCCCTTGTCAATCACAGCCTCACCTCAGGCTTTGTCCTCCCAAAATGGCACACCCCTACAGTCATCTCTCTCCATAAAGGGGTAGCATCTACAGACCTTGGGGATTATTGGGCCTTTAGCCTGACATGTCTACTATATAAGGGTATGGGTGCATCATCAGGGACCTGATTGACCAAGATATGGGTGATCTCCTAACTCTGTACCCCACACAGTTTGGCTTTGTGAATGGCAGATCATGCCTGCTCAACCTGGTTGACGTATTTCAGTCAGTCACCAGGGCTGTTTATGACAGTAAGGCACTGTATACAGCCTACCTCAATCTGGCCAAGGCTTCTGATACCATTCCTCAGTTTGATAAACCCAACAAACTAGGCATCGACCCCTATATCAGAGGGTGGTTTGCAAATTTGCTCACAGAACACACAGTGTGACAGTGGCAAACTCCAAGTCAGACTGGCAAGCAGTCACAAGTGGAGTCCCACAGGGATCAGTACTGGATAGTGTCCTGTCCAGCATCAACTTCTCAGGAGTCCAGCCCAAAACAGAGGAACTCTGGTTGACCAAGTTCACAGAGGACTAAGTTGGGAGCTATCATGAACTCCAAAAGTGATGCAGACATCCTAAAGAAAGGCCTCACTGAGACCAATGAGTGGTGTGGAAACCATGGCCAGAAGATTAACACTACAAAATGCATCATCATTCCCTTTGGTAAAACATTCAGTTCCCAGTAAGTTCCACATCAAGGGAGCTGTTAAATGAAAAAATACTGTAATAAAAAGATCAATACACAGGAGGTTCAGGTTCAGGTTCTTTACTAGTGTACACCAGGAGGCAAAAAATGTTCAAGTACAGAATTTTGTCTGAATGAAACAGGAAGAACACAACTTTTATAGTATTTCTTACTAGTATTAACCCACCAGGCTGACATAGTCACAAGGGGTTTTTACATCACTTTAGCTTACAATATTCTATTCATCTAAAATGCTGATACTACATTTTGCTTAAAAACTTTTTCTGGTAAACAACGTGGCCTTGCTAGCCACCTGGTTAGTTACAATGTCCTTTTACAAAAGTTTCCACTCAAGGTTTTAAATTAATTCGAACATAATAGTAGATACAGTTCTCAATACATTTCTCTTGTTACATGTTATCACTTCCTCCTTGCAGCCGGTGCGTTATCTAGCAACATATACAAAGTCGATTGCTCAAGCGGAAAAGAGCAGAAGATTCTCATTATTTCACACATTTAATTTCCTGACCCAGCAGATAATCACTTGTGAGAAGCATAAACATTAATTCTTGCTGAGCTAGCAGCTGCTGGGGTCAGAGGCCAACTTGCAAAAGGCACACTGCAGTTTCCAAAAGCTTCTTGCAGTTTCATATGAATTCATTTTTCTTGTCATAACATTAATAGAATAAAATGCATTATATCTTTCTTATTTCTTAATAAGCACTAAACATATAAATGAATACATATTTTTCTAACATTTTCCCCCCTGTTAATACTTTTTATTCTATTCTCAGAAGTTTAAACAATTTTTATTTCTTCTCCTAACCTCTTCCACTTGGGACTTGCAGTTAAGAGAGTCATTCAGTTTAGACTTCAAGGATAATTTAATTTGCAACCAATTCCTCAAGTTTAATGTCTTGATACAAGGTTTCAGAGACAGACATATCTATAAAATCTTCCTCAAGTTCAATGTCTTGATACAAGGTTTCAGAGACAGACATATCTATAAAATCTTTAATTAATCTTTTCATGCAGGGGATTCCACAACAAACACATGCTCCTAATAGGAGTAAACCCACACAACTGGCAATCAGAATATTCATTAGGATGGAACCCCACCCCCAAAACAGATTCTGGAAAAAATCTATCAGAGGGTTTGGGCCTGATTTGGTCATGGCCGACAATTGCTAAATCACCTCCAGGTGGTCGTTGATTTCATGTCTATTATCTGGTATGTATACACAGCATTTTTCTTTGATAAGCGCGCACATACCACCTCTCGCCGCTAGGGTGAAGTCAAGAGCCATCCGATTTTGCAACACAACAGTTCTCATGGCATTCAGTTCAGCAGTCACTAATTCAAGAGCAGAAAAAGTTGCATTACTCATTACTTCGAGAAGTTTTGACAGTTTTCTCAGCTCCCAAATCGATTTGACTGCACCATACGCTGGGAGTATACCTGCCCAAGATATAACACTGTCACTCAAGTCCATATGAGTCAATTTGTCTTTGTCCTTCACGGAATTATGGTCTTTCCAACCTGCTTCAACTCGCCCTACTGGATTCACAGGTTTCTCGATTGGATCTTTGGTTTTCTTGAAACATCTCTCACGTTCCGTATTTTACCCAGAGGTAATTCCGCAGTGTGTCGTATGGCCGGAACCAGGTCGCCCAAAAAACAACTGCCGGACCAATTCTCAGGTAGCCATTTGTATGCCTTTTTCCCACACACAAAATAACAGTTTTCAACTTTAGTGCTAATACGCACTAGCCCTGCATGAAACATTTTCTTATCTATGATTGACAATTGATTAATCAAAACAGGATTTCTTTGTACTTCATTCAATGTCGTTTTCATTGAGTTCAAATATGAATCATAGTTAGTATTGCAAACAGTACCCCCACTTTTAGTCTTAATATAACATTTATAAGATATTGTTATGTTACATTTACTCCAGCCCACCTGTAGAGTATCATTCTTGAAAAAACACACAATCCCTTTTTGTGTAACAGGTAAATACAATGCTATTTTATCCTGTGATCTCACAGTTCCTGTGTCAAAAAGCAAATTCTCCCAAGTCTCATTGATCCCTAAAGGAACAGCGGACATTAGTAGTCCTCCATATGCTGTTGGTATAGCTGTACAAACCCAGCAGTTTGAAATGTTCATAGTCTCAGCATATACACGTTTAATTACTAGGTATGCGTTAAAGTTTGGATGCCAGTCTATGGATGTCTCATCACATTTATCCAGTTTTACTTCTGTGGTTGAGAAATGAAAAAACCACAACAAAAAGAAAATTGTCAAAAGTACAGTCAACAAGTGCATGCTCAATAATATGATTATGCAACATTTTTGAGGTTGGTCTGCATTCTTATCTTTGGCCATTTTGTTCTTGTTGCGTAACAGTTACAATGTTTTTATCAAGTTGAAAGTTCTTTACCGGTTTACAGTGCATCAAATGGATCCAAGACGACCTTTCGGCGATTTTGACTGCAGTAGGCATGGCTAGCAGTACCTGGTACGGTCCTTCCCACTTCGGGCTTGCCCAATTCTTCCTCTTTGTTACCTTCACCCAGATCCAGGACCCCGGGGTTAGAATCGCTTCCAATGGTCTGGTCTGTTCTTTATCTGAAAAAGAGTTAAACTGCAAGAGAGATTTATTTGTTAACAGTTTCCTCATATAACTAGCTAGCAAACTATTAGCCTCCTGTTCTGCAGGCATGAGAGCTTTCCACTGAGGTACATAATATGCCCTCCCAAACACCATTTCAAAAGGAGTTAAACCCTTTGCATTTGGAACTGTTCGCATACTCAGCAGCACCAGAGGCAGACAGTGCACCCAGTTCTTTAGGGTTTGATTGACTAACTTCCTGAGTTTGTTCTTAAGGACTCCATTATGCCTCTCCACCAGTCCTGCAGACCGAGGGTGATAAGCACAATGGTTCTTAAGGGAAATCCCAAAGAAGCGTCCCAACTATTGTATGGTTTGATTCACAAAATGTGTACCATTGTCACTATAAATTCTCCCTGGTATGCCAAATCTAGGAATAATCTCTTTTATAAGGGCTTTTGCCACTGTTGTTGCATCCGGATTCTTGGACGGAAAAACTTCCACCCATCTAGAAAACATATCTACAATGACAAGGCAGTACTTTTTGTTATCGAATTTGTTCAGTTCTACAAAATCCATACAAATAGTATGGAACGGATATGGCGGTGTAGGAAAACTTCCTTGTTTAGGTTTAAATGCCCCTTGTGCATGATGTTTGTTACAAATATGACATGCCGCACAAAATTTTTTTGTGTAATTTGTGAATCCATATGTTTGGAATATTCGGTTTCCTAACTGTACCATCCCCCCTGTTGAGACATGGCACTGCCCATGGCTCAACAAAGCTGCATATCTAAACAAATTAGATGGCAATATTGTTTTTTTCTCTTTGGAGATGTACAGCCCGTTTTCAAGGATTGCTCCTCGTTTTTCCCATTTTTG
Source organism: Protopterus annectens (assembly GCF_019279795.1). Classification (NCBI taxonomy): domain Eukaryota; kingdom Metazoa; phylum Chordata; order Ceratodontiformes; family Protopteridae; genus Protopterus; species Protopterus annectens. The sequence continues at coordinate 554,197,602 of NC_056728.1, forward strand.
TTTCTCTGCTTTTGTAGTAAGCGTCTGCATTGTTTTTAACATTTCTAGGTCTAAAATTTCAGATGGTTGTAATTCCTCATCTAAAAGTAAAGTTTCTGAGTCTGAAGCTGCTTGCTTCACAGCTGCGTCAGCTCTCGCATTACCTTTTGAAATTCTGTCCTGCTGTTTCGTATGAGCTACGCATTTGCAAATAGCTACTTTAGTAGGTAACTGAATAGATTCTAACAATTCTAAAATAAATTGCGCATGATTAATTGGTTTACCACTAGATGTTATCATCCCTCTATTTTTGCACTGCTGTGCAAAAACATGTACAGTAGAAAAAGCATACTGACTGTCAGTATATATGTTTACACATTTGTCTTTTGCTAAGGTTCAAACATGTGTTAAGGCAATCAATTCTGCTGCTTGTGCAGACAAGTTATGTGGTAAGGATTGGGCTTCTAAGGTTTCAGTGTCTGTAACTATTGCATACCCCACTAGATTTTTTCCTGTAGGGCCCCTTCTGCATGAGCCGTCCACGTAATATGTCACCTCGGCCTTATCCAAGGGAATATCCATGAGATCTTGTCTAGGTAATGTTTTCTGCTCAATTTCCTGCAGGCAACTGTGTGGTGTGCCATCCGCAGGAGTTGGGAGCAAAGTTGATGGATTTAATGTCGTGAATCGTTCAATTGTCATATGAGGTTGGCTCAACAGTATAGTCATACAGGAAAGGTGTCTAGCAGGAGAAAGATAAGCTACCTTTTCTTGCAGTAAAATTATCGCAACCGCATGAGGCACTTTCAATGTGAGAGGGTGGAATAACACCACTGAGGCTGAAGCCTGCACTGCCATTGCAGCTGCAACCACTGCTTGCACACAGTGGGGCAAGGATCGCACCACTGGGTCTAACTGTGATGAATAGTAAGCTATGGGGCGTTGCTTATCCCCATGTTGTTGTGTCAACACTGATGTCATATATCCTTGCTTACAGTCTACAGTTTGAAAGAAACGTTTATGATAGTTTGGTAGTCCTAAGACTAATGAAAAAGCTATCAATTGCTTCAACCTGCAGAAAGCTATTTCTGCTTCAGGTGTCGATTGTAATAAATCCTGTGCTGCCATCAGCTTTTTGTATATGAGGTCGGTCAGTGGAGCAGATTCCAAAGCATAGTTTGGTATCCAACTCCGGCAGAAGTTAGTTGTTCCCAGGAAGGACATCATTTCCTTCTTGGTCACTGGTGTGAGTGCTTGTAAAATCACTGTTTTTCTATCCTCATCTAGTATTCTACCTTCTTTGGATATTACATATCCTAGGTATCTAACTTGTTTTCTCCAAAGCTGTAGTTTGCTTTTGTTTACTTTGTGTCCCTGTGTTGCTAAAAATTGTAACAGTGCTATGGTATCCTCCCTGCATTGCTGCTGGGTGGGGGCTGCTAGCAAGATGTCGTCTACATAAAGTAGAATTTGACTACCCCCTGGTGGGGTGAATCCCACCAAATTACTAGCCATTTCTTGTGCGAATATTGTTGGACTCTCACAATATCCCTGTGGTAGTCGAGTATAGGTATACCTTTTCCCCTGAAATGTAAATGCAAACCAATATTGGCTATCAGGATGTATAGGTATTGAAAAGAAAGCATTGCTGATATCTACCACAGAGAAATATTTTTTGATGAGGTTTCAAATCATTTAACAAAGTGTGTGGATCTGGCACCGTAGGTGCTCTAGGTATTACTGCATTATTTACAGCTTGTAAGTCCTGAACCATACGCCATTCCCCGTTTGCCTTTTTAATAGGAAATAGGGGTGTATTACATGGTGAATCAAGAGATTCTACCAGTACTCCTTCTCTAATTAATGCTGCTATTATGGGTTTGATTCCTATCTCTGCATCCTTTCTCAAAGGATATTGTCTCTTCTGTGGTCTGAATGCTGACTTTGGTGTAATAGTAACTGGTCCTGCTGTTCGAATAAGTCCTACATCTGACTTGCCTGTTGACCAAAGAATCTTTGGTATGTTACATAAGGCTTTCTCCTCTTCTTCTAATAAGAATGCTAATCAGCTGTCCTCGCTAGACTGCAAGTGTACAGCTGGGTGTGCCTGTGTTAGCCAATTCAGTTTTTGTTTCTGTATTCCCTGCTCTGATAATTCTAAATCAGTTCATTTCTCCCATCTCGTTACCTTTTCTCCTAGGTCTGCCCATTTTACATTTTTGTTCTTAGTTAGACTGACATGTGGTAATCGATTAGATTTGTATAGTGCAAGGAATTCTTGAGGTAATGAACAGCTAACAACACTGTTTCCCTCAGTATCCCAGTACAGATTACGTAACACTAATCTGTTTGCACGATTTCTGAAAAATTCTTGCTCATATTCCTTATCAGGTCCTGGTGTGCTACAGTAATACAGAGAGCAATGCAACAAATGCTGTCTGTCAGTGTCAAGGGAGGGGGATTTACTGATGGCTACGTTAATCAGTTGCTCGGTCACTGCCCCTGGACCAGTTGTAACCAAGTCCTGGCTGTACCAGTAAAAAGTTTCACCTTCCGGTCGCACCAAGAAAGTATCCATTTGTCGCTGTGCCTCCATACCCTGCATAGTCGGAACTACTGCTATGCCAAATATCTGCATAAGGTCCCTACCTAATAGGTTCACTGGACATTTTGCAGAAACAACAATTTTACTCCTTTGAGTCATCCCTGAAACAGGGTCAGTTATTGCTATATCATGGGAAAGTGGTTCCCGGTATAGCTGTCCATTTGCAGCTTTCACTAATATATAATCAGGTGATTCTGAATGTTCCGGTAACTTGGAGGGGTGTATCAGAGTCCATGATGCTCCTGAATCACACAGGAATTTAACTTCCTTCCCCTCCACCAGAAGTGTAACTTCCAGTTTTGTGTCTGCTAGGTAGAGCTCTAGGCTTAATAATGCTAAATCTAAAATCTCATTTTCTTCATCTTCCATGTCTACTTGCACTTCCTCTACTCCTTCTACATTTGTTCTTTCTTTATTGTCTTTTCCCGATGATTTCTGACCCTTGTATGGTGTATCTTCACCATCATATAGTCAGTCCTCATCTCCCTTATCCTCCGTGGTTACCTTCTTATTTTGCTTGCAATCCCTAGCTAGATGTCCTTTCTTCCCGCACTTAAAGCATTCACCTCTCTTTTTCCTTTCTTCAAAGTCCTCTGACCATTTGTCAGGCTGTTTATTTCCCTGTGCATTTTTCTTACCCTTTTTACCAGATTGTAATACATAAACTTCAGCTCCATCTTCAGCAGTGAAGACTTGCACTTTCTTTTTCTTTTTGCTATTAAAATGTCTTTCAGCATGTCTAGCATATTCAAGTAAGGCTTGTAACCTACTTGTTCGATGATCTATCATATGCTTCATAATGAAGCTACTAATAGGTGCAATGCAACCTTTTAAAAATGCATTTTTCAATTGTTGTTCATACGGGGAATCATTTGTTTGATTTTCGGGAACTGTCATACCGCTATGGTTATTAAAACATTCTAATAATCTGGCATAGTACCCATCTACTGTTTCATTTTCTTGCTGTATGCATTGGTTAATACAAGTCCAGTCTGCTCTAGGTTTCCACTTCTCAGAGATTCGGTCTGTAAGGCCTTTTACTCTATTGTCTAGTTCTGCGTCACTATGTGGGAGTGGCTTAAATTCTGCATTATGAGGATTCCAGGTGCCACTAATCATGTGCCAATCTGGACCTACAATTTGTCTAACTACTTTTTCTACTTCTTCCCCATTTAAGTGGTAACTTAACCTCATGCCTTGTAAATCTTCTAGGAATTTTGTAAAATTAACTTTTAGATGGGGAATTCCCTCAGTAGCCTTCTGGATATCCTCCGGTGTCCACGGCCTATATACCAAGAGGATTGGGTCCTGTCCAACCTGTTCTGCCTGAGGATTTGGTACCTCTATAAGTGGACATATTTCTTCCTCACTCTCAGCTTGTAAATTTCTCTCCATTTGATACGATTCTATGTCCCCCCGTGTTTTACGTGTTCGGGACCTAGTTTCAATGGGATCTCTAACAAACGATTTTGGTTTCACTGAGACATCAGGATACCGTGGAGGTGGACCAGTTTGTCCACCCGCTTCATATCCTGAAAAAGGGAGTGGGGGGGGGGGGAGCCATTGCTACTACTATATTATTATCTTCTTTGTCTAAAAACAATGCCTTTGAATTAATACTCTTTTGTTCCCTACGGTTTGCTTCCTCAATCCACCTGTGTGCCTGAGGAATGCCTAATTGCTGTTGTTTCTTTGCCTGACCTTTTGTATTACTTTTAAGCTGTTTAAGAAGTTTAACAAGTGAAGATTTGTCTAATTTCCCATCAATTTCATATTTGTTAACCCATTTTGCATAATATCTAACATTATCTGCACGTTGTAGTTGCATATATTTTGCGTCTTCGGTAGGGGTGGGTCTCGCGATGTTTTAGTGCACTGATTTCCCATGTTAATAAATGTTATGTAACCCTTTTACCACATGGTACCACAACTTCAGTTCCTTTCACAGTTTATCTAGAATAACTGCCTACCTTATTCTGTTACCCTGATCTATGACCAAATAAACAGTAATTTTTCTTGTCCCTGATCTGTATGACAAATCTGGCAAAAAAAAAAAACAATATTTACTGTAACCTAGTCCCTGATCTAAAACAGAAAAAAGGCAAAAAGTCTCCCTACCTGAGCCTCCGGTATTGAGCAGTCACGGTTCAAAGTGAAGATCCGCTCTTCAGCCACAGATCAGAAAGTGGCCAGCCTCTTTAAACGACAATTCAGTCAGAGGTCTTTTCACTCAAGAAGAACCATTTCGGTATCTTCTCCTGCATGCAGTCTTCGACCACCACTATACTCTGATCCGCAGCTTCTGAGGGATTCCGGTACGCAAAGGGCCAATCTGTTAAATGAAAAAATACTGTAATAAAAAGATCAATACACAGGAGGTTCAGGTTCAGGTTCTTTACTAGTGTACACCAGGAGGCAAAAAACGTACAAGTACAGAATTTTGTCTGAATGAAACAGGAAGAACACAACTTTTATAGTATTTCTTACTAGTATTAACCCACCAGGCTGACGTAGTCAGTCACAAGGGGTTTTACATCACTTTAACTTACAATATTCTACTCATCTAAAATGCTGATACTACATTTTGCTTTAAAACTTTTTCTGGTAAACAACGTGGCCTTGCTAGCCACCTGGTTAGTTACAATACCCTTTTACAAAAGTTTCCATTCAAGGTTATAAATTAATTCGAACATAATAGTAGGTACAGTTCTCAATACATTTCTCTTGTTACATGTTATCACTTCCTCCTTGCAGCCAGTGCATTATCTAGCAACATATACAAAGTCGATTGCTCAAGCGGAAAAGAGCAGAAGATTCTCATTATTTCACACATTTAATTTCCTGACCCAGCAGATAATCACTTGTGAGAAGCATAAACATTAATTCTTGCTGAGCTAGCAGCTGCTGGGGTCAGAGATCAACTTGCAAAAGGCACGCTGCAGTTTCCAAAAGCTTCTTGCAGTTTCATATGAATTCATTTTTCTTGTCATAACATTAATAGAATAAAATGCATTATATCTTTCTTATTTCTTAATAAGCACTAAACATATACATTAATACATATTTTTCTAACAGTAGCCCAATGAGCACTGTAGGCATTATAAGAGTTCTGAGGACACAGGTTAACAGCAACTTCTCTTTCAAGGACCACGTTGCCACTGTGGTAAGGAAGTCCTTCTATATGGCACATTGCATTACCAAGGATTTTGTATCCAGGAAGACAGAGGTAACGATCTCTGTCTACTATTCCCTCATTAGACCACTCCCCAGGTATTATGGCCCATTTGCCATGTACCTCACTAGACACCTGCTACAGCTGGAGAAGCCACACAAGCACCTCACAAAGGGGTTCCTAGGCATTAAACACACATCCTACACAGACAGACTCAGAAGACCCAAGCTATTCTCTGTGTCATATCACCTAATTAGTAGCTATCTGTGTTTGACTTACAAAGCCATGTCTGACTGAGCTGGTTTAGAAATGCTACATATAAATCCATCCACACCACACACAGTAGAGACCTCTACCTCAGTACCACAATCACCACAACATGCTGGTGGGACAGGTCCCTCACCAAGAGACCGCACATGCCCTGAAATACACTTCCCATACATGTCATGCAGAGCACCTAGCTGACCCTGTTCCAGAGAAATCTTGATGAGTGGATGTATAATAGACAGTTCAACCCAAGGATCACTGCAGTGGCTATACTTGATACAGGAACTGGGACGTAACATTGGGTGGCACAATGGCAAGGCCCTTCTATGTGCTAGGCTTGTTAAGGCTCCTGGGCCATTACCGACTACACATTTGTGAACCCATAAAGGGAATGAGATCAGCAGGACTGATAAAGTAGGGCAGTGAGTGGGAAACATATCAAAATACTTTGATTTACAAACATATATACCCACACACACATTTGCTGGATACAAGAGTAGAACCCCTGCCAAGCTAGTCATTTGTACTATAGTGCTAAGCATTTATCACATGCACAACTGAGCATATAGGGGTGACAGCTGGCCAAAAGTGCTAAGAGACTGACATCATCTGGACTGATAAGGTGGGACACTGTGAAGTGTCATGGGTGAGAATAGCATAAAACTGTTTCACCTATAAACAAACAAACACACAACTTACTCAGTCTTGCACACACAACTGTCTCACACACACACACTTCTACATTTGCCAGGACTGAGATTAGAACTGTTACCTAACTAGTTATTTGTGCTATCGTGTAATACAGTTATTGCATGTGCCACAGAGCTTATGGGGCTGAGGCTTAATGGAAAGCACTTCTAAGATGACTGATATCTGCAGGACTGCTAAAGTAGGGAAAGGGGAAGTGCACTGGGTTTGCATTGACCCAAAAGCTTTTAGTTGTGAACACACACACACACACACGCACACACACACACACACACACACACACACACACACACACACACACACACACACACACACACACACACACACTTTTACATTTACTAGGACTGAGATTAGAATGCTTACTTAGTTTGTTATTTGCACTATAGTGTTATGCAGTTATTGCACGTGCCACAGAGCTTATGGGGTTGGGTCTAACAAAAGTGACTTCTATGGTGACAGACATCTTCAGGACTGCCAAGGTGGGGCAATGGGAAGTGCACTGGGTGGGGAAGGCCTGTTCATTTCTAGATCCTAATGACATTTCTCTAAGTGTATGAGCATGCCCAGTGTGTCCTTCTATAGTACATGTTGGACCCCATTCCAGGGATTGTTGTACACAAGTCCAGTTTGTTTTGTGCTACAGCCATACCTCTCAACCTGTTGGTGCAGGATATCTGGAGATAGCCTATCAAAATGTGGGGACAATGCACCATGCAATGATTGTGACAATTTCTCTCAGTAATGTATGGGTTGCTAGGGTTACAGGGCTTGATTTAGCAGACATCTGTTATATATGCCATTTGACACTGTAAGGTATTGTTTCAGTACCCCATGACATACCTTTTCAAAACATCACAGTGATTTACCAGAGGAATACAGGATGGATGATGCACACACCAGATTTATGGGCCAAATGCTATTCATTCCTTGCATAATCCAGCCTTTTGCATGGTGTGACTACAAGCAATTGACAGCTGGTGCTGTGGAAATGGTCCAGCACCTTGGTGATATATTACAATGGTGGAATCTCTGTGCATTTATGTTCTGGTCTGGTCTGATTTCCAGTCCACAGTTAGGTAATATAAGGCAGACAGAATCAGGATGACAGGCAGACTTCAGATAGATTTTTAGGGGATAGGATATGCGGGGGGGGGGGGTGTCATGGGCAGATATGCTTGGCTATAACTACCAGGACTTTGCATTGTGCTCTCTTCAATGGTTGACTGCACTTGGAGGGTCTTATGTGTGTCAGACTATTTGACCAGCTTGGAGGTGTGTGTTTGTCACACATATATGTATGCCCCACCTCAATTTGCTTGGATGGCTACATCTTGGGGTCAGGATGTTGCATAGGATGAATGATCAGGGAGGGGTGTGTTACTCCCTATGGCTGTGGCCCAGGGTTTTGTGTGTGCAGACATCTCACCATCTTCTAGGTTTAGGCATGCCTGCAGTGAGTGCATTCTCATGTTTAAATTCCTAGCCCTGCCTTTCGACTGTACAGAGTATCACAGAATGTCCACATCCTTGACTTATATATTTTGTTGGTTATCCAAACAAAATGTGGTTTTCCAGAAAAAGTGTTTTGCAAGTCACTCAGGGTTAGTTGACATTGCAGTTTCAGACTCTGTACCCATCAGACATTCCATGATACTACAAATCATTCCATCAACTTTCTAACATTATTAGAGCAGTATTTCACAGGTGTTCTTCTCTTTGGACCTTCATCACCCCATTATTCATGGCTTTGTCCCAATTTCTGGCTCCCCGAGGCTAGCATGTTTGCTCCTAGCAGTTGTCAGCATGGCCTTTCTTTGCATTTTGTGGACTGTGTTATGTTGGTGTTATGGACCCCATGACACTCCCTAAAGGGCACTGTGGGTGAAGTATAGGCATTTGCCAGAGGCCTGTAGGCCAGGTGTGACAGATGCAGACTATCTGTAGCAGAGCAGTGCATTCTGATGATCATATGTTCCCAGGCTGCCGAGAGGAGATACCCCTGGGATGGCACCAGTAAGTTGACTGTGGGTGTTACTGACAATTGCTTTATGTTATGATTGCACCATCACTCTGGATGACAGCTGGATGCTGCTTAAGTCTAGGAACATGTTACTGCATTTCTATGGGAATATGGGGAGTGGTGACATGACTGTACATGATACACATCTGCACAGACTGTGCTGATATTTGCTTAACATTTTGGTCCCATGTAGCATAGTGGTGTGCTCTATCTTTCAGACTGCAGACATAACAGTATCAACCACAGGTCAGACTGTTCTGGCATAGAGATTTGTAGTTACAGACTTCTTACCTTTTAAAGTCATACTGCCGCTGCAAGACCTGCTGTAATATCACTGTGTAAAAGTCTGTGGGTGGGGATTTCATGGATGTCGCCAAGTGGGGGCCTTTGCCAGGCATTTCTATATGGTTATTTACAGGTGATCCACTGTGTGGGGCTGGTGGTGGGTATGGAACCCCTACTTTAACATCCATGCATGTGACCTATGACCCCCAGTTATTTGGCTCACCACATATACTGCGGTAGTTTTTGTTGACTAGGGTTATACTGCATGGTGTGGGTAGGGCAGTACTGGGGATACACATCCTGCTGTCCCACAGAGCTGTCAGCTGTCTACTGCAATCCCAGTTAGCCACTCCATTCCCTTACATGCTTGATCAATACCATAGATATGCTATCAGAAAATTCCACTCATTAGTTTATTTTGTTACAGAGACTGGCTTACCTAGTGCCTGCAGCTGTTATGAGGGTGATGCTTGAGGGCTGACTATGTCGGATGCACGCAATACACTGCCTATACATGGTCAGGTATAGGTGGTGTGATGTTTGGTATCTATTTTACTGTCTGTGAGAGTCAGATAGAGAAAGAGAGATCAGTCCCTGGGGCCCTACAGTGTCAGTGTATGTGCTATGCGTTGCCTCTTTGCCAAGGCCAGGGCATACTGGGCATGCCTCCGTCTGCCTAAAGGGTCAGGTTCAGGATTTTCCTCCTCCGAGTCCCTCTGTGTCTGTGCTAGCCTTGGCAATGGTGGGGGCTATGTGGCCCTTCCCCATTTTGTTCCTGCTGCAGCTGTTTCCACAGGATCATATTGTGTAGCATGGGACGTACTATGAACATGTGTGCACATGGGGCTGGAGAGTACTGCAAGGCTCCACCGGATATGTCAAGGCAGCGGAATTATGACTTGAGCATCCCAAACACATGCTCTATAATGATCCTGGTTTGTGCGTGTGCCTCATTATGGTGTTCTTATGTGGGTGTAGGTATATTTCTGATGGGTGTCATCAGCCACAGCTTCAGTGCATAGCCAGTATCCACTGCCAGCACATGCATTCATGATAATGCCCTGGGCATCACATATGACCTGGCAGTTGATGGAGGGGAAGCCATTGCACTTTTTGTAGACCATACCCTGTTCACCAGGTGGTGCTTTGATGTGGATGTGTGTGCAGTCTATGGCACACAGTACCTCTGGGTAGTCTGCTACATTGTGGAAGAGACGCATATTGCTGGTCATCTCCTCACTGGTGTTGGGGAAGTGAATGTGCTCAGCTGCATGTGTTTGCATGGCATCCAGGAACTGGTGGAGCATCCTGGATGCAGATGCCTGTTAGACCCCCACAATATCCCCAGTTGGTCTTTGTAAAGTACCTGTAGCTAGTATTCTTAAGGCTACACATACCTTGGTATCAATTGGAATGGGTTCCCCTCTGTTTTTTCAAGCTCTGAGATGAGGACAGCACAGCTCAACAAGTTGCTGAAGTATGTCCTTGTCCACCCTGTATCACTCTACTATCTCCAGATCATATTGCTCCTGGTAAGTTACCCTGGGTCTGAACACTCTTCTCCTCCTCCTCAGTCTGAGGTGGTTGTCAGCATTTTCCTCTTCGCCACCCTCAGTCTCTTGCACATGCTGATAGATCAGAGCAACAGCTGCCCCTAACATGTTTTGTTAGATCTGTCAGTTTAAAATTCCCTTGAATGTGTACACCAGTGGTGTAGAGTTTGTTGGAAAAAAACAGACTGAAAGGTGTGTGCATAGTTGATAGTAGTGTGCTGGGCTGCTGCCTGTGTAATTGGCTGATTTTGATTCATTCCACCTGCCAGCTATGCTAGCTCTCCTTGATTGCCTTCCTTCTGCAGTTTCCCCTTCCCATTTCCTCCCCGTTTAAGCCCTGATGTGTCCCGTGCATTCCCGGTGCTCAGATGTACACAGTTCTGCTATTTCAGTTTTTTTTTCTTGTTTTAAGCCTGATGAGTGCTGCGCACACCCATTTAGCTAATGTAGACTGGTTTAAGCAGAATTGGCCCTGCCTAGACACAAACACGCTCTGCATTTCATGGGATGAGACTACAGCCTCAGACACACACCCCTGCCTTAACTGTGCTTAGCTAAGGGCAAACATGGGCCACTGAGCTCCAATGTGCTTACAACAAGCATGACACACACCCTTTTCATGTTAGCTGCTCCTCCTGTCTGCACAGTGGTGTTGGAGCACCTACACAGTTAGGTGCAGTCTGACACTTAGAAGAAATTTGTGATTCAGTATAAGTCCCTGATTAGCATGTCCCACTGCCTTACTCCATAGTTACTGCACTTCCTGTCAGCCTTCCCGCTTAGCAACCACTGTTCCCTAGTATTGTTTTCATTCTGCATGCCATTGACTATAATGACAAAAATGCAGATTTCTGTAATAAATGCTCCCCCCCTTATTTTTTTATTTTCAGCACAATCCCATTTGTGCACCACTGGCCTATGCTTAAACGGACGAGATCAGCCCCAAAAAAGTTTTATTTTAAAAAATTAAAATTGTTTTTCACGCCAATGGCCATTTATTTGGCCATTGGCATGCCTACTAAGTATAATACATGCTTTCTTTTGAGCTGTCATTCCTCCATTTTCTCATTTGCAGAAATTTATTCAGCTAGTAACTGAATAAATTGCTGCAGGTTACACTATTCCTGCACGGACATCTGCCTGCTTGCTAAATCACTAATTCACCTCATTTGCATGGTTTTCACCAGCAAATGAGATAATTATATTAGGCAGTGGTGTCCATGCAGGAATAGTGTAGGAGTACTCGTGCATGTCCCGGGACACCTTTGATGAACCGCTTGGCAGACATATTGTGTGCAACAGCTCCTGCACTATTCCTACACTCCAGGTAGGGCTTCCTGAATCCTGGAGTTGTAGTTACAGATGTAAAGAATTATGTAGCATTGCAATAAAAAAGTTATAAGACATTTTCAAATTATTACAAGAAGGCAGCTTTTGTGACAATTAACTAAATATAAATAAAGACAATTGTTGAACTTAATTGTTTGCTCATAATTATTTCTTGTTGCATGCACCACATGGCTGAAATGACACTTACCACATCCCAGTCAGACTGACTGTTGGGGAACAAGAGTTGGTGTTACTTTAATGATGAGCAACAAATACCCTTTCAGAGAACAAGTTGTTTTACATCATTACTGTACATTAGACAAAGTTCTGCAGAAAAAGAAATTCACACTTCCTTGAATTGTTACATTTCAGCTTTTGCTGTTCAGGTTTTCCACAGAGTGATACATGTGTTTTCTAAAACAAAAGACAGACCTAAATTCATATTTCTTGAGTACCCAACACTATGTAATTTTACTACTGAATTTTAATAATACACGCATGAATTCAAGTTACAATCTGACAGGATAAGGCAAAAATGAAAATGAATACAAGGGATGTAAGACATACGTGTATATGTGGAATGCAGTCACATGCAGGTAAACAAGCTTATCCTTCTCTCTTTTACTTGTAGCCGAGGAAGAAATACAATACAATTCTCAGCAAGAAAAGAGAAGAAGCAAGATGCTGGTGGAATCTTCTGGTAAGAATAACAGGTATCCATAAGATATTTATTACTTAACTAAGTGTAGTAGAAATTATTGCACATAATTCAGGGTAGCCTAAACAGGAATACAACAATGCTTTTAAAACTGATTTCAGTGGTGGTTCTGAAAACAACTGTTGCTAAACCTTTGCAGCTGAAAGAAATTACAAGGAAGACAGGAACATATCAAAGAAAATGTGTTAATTTTTAAGCATGATTAACTGAAGCAGTGATTCCCACAGGCGCCGGAAGCTGTTGAAGATGGGGGGGGGGGGGTGAGAGGGGCACTTAGTGATCTAAAAAGGGCAATTTTTTATAACTATTTACTACCACAATATAGGTCCATTTGGAGGATATTTTAAGCTTAGCTAATTTCCCTTTTGGTGCTTGAATTAACATTTCCTGATTGGTCTTACCTGTCCCATGGTGGATAATTGTATATTAGCCCTAGTAAGAATAAATGCGATCATAGTATAGATAATTTGAGGGTACCCATGTAAGGGATGCAGCATTTAGGAACTGCCTCTATCCATTAATGGCATGAGCGGCAATCCTGGAGTACATTTTCTATTACCCATCCTTAGATTCAAGTTGCATTTGAATATGGATAGGGATCAGCTTTGTTTTACTTGATTGGATCATCTGTTCTGGTAGCCTCTGTGATATATATCCATCTCTCAACAACATTCAGTTTAAATACCTGGACTGAGTATTTCTGATGCCATTTGACTTGCTGATGTTCAGTAGGTCCCTCTGTATTAGGTCGGAGGATGCCTTGTATGCCAGACATGTCACCTCTAAACAATCTGTAGGATACTGAGTATAATAATAAATCTTTGAGGTAGTTCATGCAAGACCTATTGTTTAGTACTTGTATCGTTTTAGTAAGTTATCTCTGTGGGTATTCCAGTTGTTGCATGGGTTTGGACAGATGCATGCCAAAGGGGGCATTATACAAAATGATTGACCTAACGAGGGCTTTGTAAAGGGGGACAATAACATCTCTAGATCTAGTCACGATCAATTTGTTTATAAGCTGTGCAATGTAGAAACTTTTCTTATGACTCTGGGCATATGTTGGTCAAAGGTTAGGTCACTATACACACACATTCCCAAATACCAAACAACTGGGTCAGTTCTCAAGGGGCATTGTCAATTTGGCAGTTCCCTGGAGTAGATGACTTCCCAAAAATACGATAATGTATTTCTTGGATTTTAGCTTCAATTCATGATCCTGGCACCAGTTATTATTTGGGAAAACCTTACTGCATGATGGTTAAGTCATTTGGGGATTCAATAAATGGTCCTAGCTTGCAGTCATTTCAAACTTAGTCGGCCAAAGCCCTTTGGTATTACCTTTTACTTTTGAGATGTATATGCCAAACAGAAAAAGTCTCAGCACTGAACCCTGGGGGACTCCATTGGTGAATGGTCACTTCCCCTATTTTGAGCTCCTGCATCCTGTGAGCAAGCATACATGTATGCATTCTTTGATTCACCTTCCTGAAATGTACTAATTGTAAGCACTAAATAAGCTACAAATTACTACAGTACTCAACTTTTCTCACTTGTCTAGAAGAAAACAATTTTTAGTACTTAATAAATAAGCACCTATCCAGGCATGTCTAAAGATCAGCTCCTGGTGTTTTCTCCTGTCTACCTGATGAATCTGGACATCTTGGGGTAATGCAGCAATTGCCTCATGTACACAGACAACCCTCTCCTCCTACCACCCAACACTACAACCTGTGAGAGATGCACTTATATAACCAAACTGGAAGCAAAGCTCTCTTCACCCAAGACTGGACTAGACAGTCAAGAGGAGAAGGTAAACACTTGCACCACACCACACTCATCACATAGTCCCTCAAAACCTACACCACCAAAACACACACATAAAAACACAAAGCACACACCTACATTCACGGAGGCTCTCAAAAAAAAATCTACCCAAGCAACAGGGACCTCAAAAGGAGAAACGCAAGCAACCTCCTCCCCCAACACAACCCAAATAACACATAGTCCACAAACTCAGTGTGCCACTCAACCACAGTCCATAAGATATAACAATGTACCCAACACTCTAGTCATAGGTGACTCTATAGTCAGGCACACAGATGTTCCACTCACCAGGCTAAACAAGGAGAAAGTTACTGTCAGCTGCCTGTCAGGTGGCAGAATCCGCCACATAATGCATGCACTCAGGTCCCTCCACAGCAAGTACAAATATGACTCTGTCATTGTCCATGTTGGTGTGAATGACCTGAGATGTACCTCCCTGGACTACATGAAAAGAGACATGGAGGAGCTTCCTGATCTTGTAGCCCAGGCAGGTATGACCCTAGCCCTGAGTAGCATCCTGCTATCATCCAGAATGATACCACACTACAAGGACAAAATGATTGACTTCAACAATTGGCTAAGCTTCTGGTGTCATTCTAAGGGAATCCAGTATCTGTCTGCCTGGGATGACATGATTGACAAACCATGATGCTTTGCCAGAGATGGCGTGCACCTGTCACCCTTGGGATTCCGGATACTGGCTAAGGCTCTTGCCACCCCTATAGTGCCTTTTTTAGGCAAAATTCAAATGACAAGTTCACCACCATAACAGGTACAAGCAAGCAAAATCTGAGGGTAATGCTCCTTAATGCTAGAAGTCTAAACCTCAAAATGCACTCACTCGAGGCACTCCTTAAAATGGAGAACATCGACATCTGTCCAGTGACAGAGACCTGGTTCAAGGTTCCAGAGAGCACCCCTGCATTACCAGGCTATAACTCATACCACACGTTTCGGCCACCTAACCTGGAGAGAAGCACTAAAGACAGAGGAGTGTCCATATTCATTAAAGATATCCACACCTCTAGGCTAGTTGCTCAGCATAATTCATCTGAGATTATCTAAGTGCAACTAACTCTGGGCAAGACCACAATGCAAATTATAACTTGCTACAGATCCCCACCATGCCCCAGGATTCCCACTCATCATTTCTTGATACACTGGAAAATATTAGGGTACAAACTAACACCCTAATAATCGGCAATTTCAACTACCCCACCATTAACTGGGAAAACTACTCATGTACCAACTCCTGTGCTCAACGTTTTCTGGAATTCATAAAGTCCAGTGCCTTGGATCAACTTATCCACACCCCCACCAGGGGCAGCAATATCCTAGACCTGGTCATTGCCAACATGGGCAACTGGTGTTCCACACCAGAGGTCAATTCCTCCACCCTCCATTAGGGAAACCACCGTAAAAAATGTCTCCAAAGCCAACTTCACACTTCTTAAGACAGAAGTGGCAAACTTCACAACACCCATGCTGATGGACAATAGAGATACTACTGCTGAATCCTATACAATTGCACTTTATAAGCACTTACACAAGTGCATGGATCATGCAATCCCTAACAGAACCAAGATGCTATCCTCCAAAAAAGGAAGCCAATCTGGTCATCCCCTGATATAAACAAACTCTACAACAGAAGAAAGCAACTGTTGCAAAAAACAGTAAAATCCCATGATTGGAGGAATTCCATGGTCAGCCTCAGTGAGAAGCTGAGATCCCTCATAAAATCCTCCAAAGTTAGTTACGAAAACAAAATCGCCACTGATTCTAAAGACAACCACAAAGCATTCTATAGCTATGTCAAGAATCTCAATGGCAACACTCAGATCTGCCCTGAGTTATAGCACAATGGCACTAAATATGCAGAACCAACTGATATTGCCAACAACCTGGCAGATAGGTTCAGTGCTGACTTTACCCCTCTCTCATCCCCTAAAGGGACCATCTCTATACCGGAAGAATGCAAAGTACCTGTAATCACGGCTGCACAGGTAAAAAACACAATCTCCAAAGCCAAGAACACAGCGTGCCAGGCTGTGTTCTACATAAACTACAGAATGAACTGGCTCCCACTTATTAAGTACCATGTTCAATCATAGCCTCACCTCAGGCTTTGTGCCCATTGAATGATGCGCAGCAATGGTTATCCCACTCCACAAAGGGGGAGGCACCACGGACCCTGGGAACTACTGCCTCATTAGCCATGACAAGCCTAGTCTGCAAGGTTATGGAGCATATCATCATGGAACTTATAAACAATGACATTGGTAATCTCCAAACTCTGGACCCTACCCAGTTCAGGTTTGTAAAAGGCAGATCATGTCTTCTGAACCTGAAAGACTTCTTTGAAGCGGTCACCAAAGCCGTAGATGAGGGTAAGGTGATACACAAAGCTTATCTAGATCTTGCCAAGGCTTTCAACACCATCCCCCACTCTGGAATTATAGACAAACTCACTAAGCTAGGTATAAATCCCTATGTCACAAGATGGGTTGCCAACTGGCTCACTTACAGAACCCACACTGCGAAAGTATCAGACTCTAAATCCAACTTCAGACCAGCGACAAATGGAGTACCACAGGGTTCAGTCCTAGGTCCTCTCCTGTTTGGTATCTACTTCTCCGAAGTACAGGCTAACACAGAAGGTCTTTGGCTAACAAAGTTCACAGATGACTGCAAACTAGGAGCCATAATCAAAACTCCTAATGATGTGGAAATCCTACAAAATGGCCTCACTGAGACAGATGTCTGGTGTCAAAGCCATGTCCTCAAGCTCAGTGCCAAAAAGTGCATTGTCATCCCTTTTGGTAAAAACTCTGTACCCATGAACTACCACATAGGCGGTAATCTATTTAACACCAAAAGTGCGATAAGATACCTTGGGACACAGGTGGACAGTAGTCTTTCCTTTGATAATCACATCGCCACAGTAGTCAGGAACTCCTTCTATGAGGCACATCTCATCACAAAAGGTTTTTCATCCAGGAAAAAAGAGGTCATTGTTCCCCTCTACTCATCACTCATTAGACCCATTATAGAGTACAATGCCCCTTTTGGTATGTACCTCACAAGACATCTACAACAACTGGAAAGGCCACAGAAATACCTCACAAAGAAGATTACTGGCCTCAAACAGATGCCCTACGCAGACCGTCTAAAAAAACTCCAACTTTACTCTGTCACATATCGCCTACTCAGAGGCGATCACTGCCTAACATACAAACATACAAAGCTATGTCAAACCCAGAGCTGTTGGACATGCTCCACGTACAGAAATCCCAATCCCTCCAAGCTACATGCTCTGGGGACCTAAACCTTGTCACCACAATAAACAGAACATGCTGGAGGGATAGATTCCTATCCCAGATACTTCCCATACAATGGAACAAACTACCTATCTATATCAAACAAAGCTCCTCATTAGCACTCTTCAAGAAAAATCTTGATGATTGGATGGGAGATAGGAAATTCACCCTGGGGATCACTTCTGTGGCTCTGCTTGACAGGGGCACAGGAAAATAATTTTCTTGGGTGGCAAAAGCCAGGGTACCATTTGGCTAGGCTTATATAGGCCCAAGGGACAATAGCCTAGTACCTACCTATGAACCTATGAACCTATGATTGTATTAACCTGATTGTATTAAATTATATTAATTGTATAATACAGTACCACTTGTTAGAATGTTTTACTTTTGTAATTTGGAACAGTCTTCTAGTAAGCAATGAAACAAAATGTATGAACCAATAATGACAAAACTACCCATTTCAGAACATTTCAACCATAAAAGGCCACTCAAACTTCTGTCATTACAATCCACCAATATCAGTAAATATGCAAAATCTCTGCAGAAATAAGTCATCTAAATAATTCTACATTAAAGGGATCTGTAACTAATGAAGAGGTTGCTGCTAGCAAACAACTTAATATTTCATTGTTTCATCTACAAATAAAGTGCCTGTTGCCATTGAAGGATAAATTGCCTATGCTACATTAAAAAAATGATAAGCTAGTAATTTTGCAATGGGGAATGGATGGCAAACTAATAACAGAAACATAGTTACTAGGTAACTCCTCCAAAGGAGGACGTTCATAGGACTGCTGCATCCACTCTCTTTAAAGTACAACAGGGTACAGTATCAAACATCCATCTGTATACCATGGGAGAAGAACCCACAGCCTTCTGTATCAAAGCAAGTATACTACATGTTGTGCTACTAACAATGCAAACAGCATTAAGTAGCACTAAATGTATCTTCCCCTGAAGCACTCAGCTCCTTGTAAAAAACACTTGACACTCAACTAAATCTCTCACCTTCGCAGCACAAGAAATCTGGAAAAAGCCAAAATGTATTTGTGTGTGTGTGTGTGTGTGTGGGGGCGGCAAAGGCCCAAAACCAGG
Source organism: Protopterus annectens (assembly GCF_019279795.1). Classification (NCBI taxonomy): domain Eukaryota; kingdom Metazoa; phylum Chordata; order Ceratodontiformes; family Protopteridae; genus Protopterus; species Protopterus annectens. The sequence continues at coordinate 554,216,477 of NC_056728.1, forward strand.
GACACATTTTAAATATTGCTTGTATAATCTTAGAAAGTTGCTACAATAAAGTGTTTTGTGTTACCATGTGTTTCCTGAATGATAAGAAGACTGAAACTTAAAAGGCTATCATTATTTAGTGAATTCAGTTCTCACTGATTTGCCAGAAAACCACACATTTTAAGAGGAACAGACCAAAAGTATGAGCCAAATAGTCTGTGAAAATCTGGACATTTGAGAGCTATGGACTCAACTCCTTGAATCACAAGTGGTGGTATGGGTAGAGAATTCAGGCTCTTGTTTGAGCTGAGTAACACTAACCACCAGGTATACCTAACTGGGGCATTTTACACAAATACAGTCACACACACACACACACACACACACACACACACACACACACACACACACACACACACACACACACACACACACACACAGGGGAGCAGCATAACTCCTGCAAATAAAAGAACAAAACTCTCTTTACCGGCTTGACTCTGGCTCTGGCAGCACCAACAGAACAGCTGCAGCATGACTCCTGTAACACAGAGCAATAAGAGAACAAGAATAGCAAGTTTAGTTAGTTTAACTTCCGTGAATGAATCCACGTTAACATGAAAACTCCATTTCATGAATTTTTCCCAACAGGTCTTGCAGCTATAAAAGTGGAGGGGCTCACCCTCCCCCTGGATCTATGGTTCCAGCACTCATGGTGATTCCTTTCATGTTTGTTGAATGCTTACTGTAAAATGTGTTTGAAAAGTATGTTATTGAAACAAAACCATTTCAGTTCATCATGAGTATACATAAGCACCACTCTTACACATTTGCCCAAGTTACATAAGCTCTTCCCCAATCAATACCCCAAGTGTATACATAAGCAGTTCTCATACACAACTAAACTACAATAAATATATTTTTATCAGTGGTTTACTGACTTGATACCGTGCATTTCAACAGTACTGGGTGGATTTTTTGTGCTTTTTTCTGTTTTGTCATCTCCCCACCCCTTTTTCATCTTTTATTTATTACTTTGCTTGTACATTTCTTTTTACCTTATTGTTTTGCTTCCCTCCTATTTCATTTTTCTTTTATACAGGTTAAATCTCTGAGGAGCAGACCAGGCACATATTTCTCAGGCTAGGGAGAGACTACCGTTTGTCTGTTTGGGGCTGTCCTCACAAGGTTGGAGGGGAGGCACTGGTCCTGCAGGTACTGTAGCACATAGCAGCCTGGCAAGCCTCACTGAATGGCAGCTTCAGAGATTGGTTTCAGATACACTGGAAGAGGTAGTGGAGAGAAGCACACCAGTCGAAGCTTCTTTTCAGCAAGTAGAAGACACGCTCATCCAGTTGGTGTCAACCACCATGCCAGTACAGGCCCCTTCCCCCTAAACATTATTAGCCTCCACTGCAATGCCATCTGGCAGTGGATGTGTTTGAGGATATGTGGACTGGGTACATAGCTCAGACATTCTCAGCTCTTCTTCCTTTATCATTTCTCTTATACTGTCTTCTCTGTTTCCCACGCATACTATCTCCTTACAAAAAAAACTTTCGAGAAATGGGGGGGGGGTCTATCGTCTAGCCCCAAACAAAAAAACATAGTGTCCATTCCCTACCACCTCCTTCAGCTCAAACCCTCTTGATGTTTCCTTTATGTGATCCCCTCTTTGCCTACCCTTTATCAACCTTTGCAATCCCCCCTTTCTATTCTTTAATGAAACCATTAAGGTATCCACAAATCACTCCCCTATATGAAACTGTTCTAACCCCTTTACTTTTAAAAAAGGTTTTAGCTTCTGCGCAGTCCACAGCTTTGCTATAATACTTTAAGCATGACTGCTCTCAGCCACGTGTGCCTGCTATATGCCAAGGCACATACAATTTGCACTACTGGGAAATAGTCTGCACATATGTAAAGATGACCTTTACACAATTTACACATTTAGAAAAAAAGGAAGTGATTATAGAATTCCCTCCACTTTTCTGTATTAAATGCAACTATGTTATGCTGACCTTATTTGCATATCAGCAAAGTTCCCCTGTTCACATAATATGCATGCTATACCGTTACACAGCCATGGACTATGAATACCACCCTTTATCTTATGCTCTTGTGAATTAACTATGATAAGCTGTGGACATGAATGGTGTGCCATTTGTGACAAGTCACTATTAGTTAATACTCCACTGACCAATAATGTGTCAATCAGAATGTGACTTTGCTAATCATTCAGCTCTGAAGACACTGACTCTGAATCTTTCACATCTTCAGCTTTCCAACTCATAGCACTTGCTCATCTGATTATAATGGTTTTCAGTTCATTTTAGACATCTTAAAAATACCCTAGATGTACCTTTCACTTTCTCGGTACTACAAATTATGCTTGAGTGTATCTGTTAAAATAACTCGCATGACCTTTTGGCAATGGAGACACAATCAGAGATTCTTCTTTCTTTTGAATAAGTTTGTGTTCCATGCAGCAGTGATACAATGAAACAAGCTTGGTTATATCAACATTGATATTTGTACACCTTATAGGTATTTTTGTTCTGTCTCTATACACTTCTTCATTCCTTTATGCCCTTCCTGGATTTGTTTCAGAATTTTTCCACTTTGTAAAGTTGATAGAATGATCCTGTCTTGATACAACATGTGACTCTTGTGCATAAATCTGAATGTTAAATATCATAGCACTGGCCTTTAAAAATTATAGTAGTGGGTCAGAATGAGAAGCACTTTTCTTATTTTTCACAACAGAAGAGGTTGGCTAGTTTGGGGGGTTAGCATACTGGTTAAGGTGTTTACCTGATAGACACAAGGTGCAGTTTGATTCTCACATGGGATAATTGGATGGACTTAAAATGGCCCACAAGGGCAGTTAAACTAGTAGTAACCTGTGAAGAGCTATGTATATAGAACCAATATAGTTAGTGACAGGGAATCTTTGTACAGGCCTGTATAGTTGGTGGCAGGGAATCTGTGTACAGGCCTGTATAATTAGTGGAAGATAATCTTTGTACAGGTTTAATTTTTTAATAAGTAAGTTATGTACCCATAAACAGATCTGACTTTATGAGGAACATCAGTAAGTCTAGGAGAAACAGGCCAAATCTGAGGGTCAAAATCAGAGCACTGTGTTTAAATAACAGCAGTTGAGAGGTATGATCTTTATCTCTAACAAATGAGATCTCGCAATGATGTATTTGAACAATGAATGAATTGTCTGTGTCAATTTCCTTGTCTTCCCATTATGTATTTAGCCAGTTGTAGTCTGCAGGTTGGCATCTTGCTTAGTTGCTTCTCTGAGGATGCCCATCCTATCGGAAGTCAGGGGTCTACTTGGTATGGTTTACATATATGCACTTGCAACTTATTCAGAGTTTGATTGAACTGCCTGTGTCACTGAATTTCTGATACAAAGCACGACAAATTAGTTGAGATAAAAAACACACCTTTATCAAACACAAAGCTTTCAGGTACAAGACCCTTTCTCAATGATAGACACAATGATGTGAAACCGAAATAAGATATGTATATAGTAATAGAAAAGCTAATGGACGTTATAATCTCTCTTACGATGAGTATAAAGCATTGTCTGAATTAAGAAGTGAACCTGATGTGATTATAAAGCAGGCTGATAAAGGGGGCTCCATAGTTCTAATGGATAGGAACAAGTATATAAGTTCAGTATTATCTTTGATTGGGGATGCTACCACATACAAATTAATACAATATGCTGATGTAAAAAAGTGTATTTGTTATGTTAACATGTGTATATATGACTTACAGTTGTCAGGTGACATCTCTTTGGATCTTTTTCATTTTTTTACCGTTTCTAGTCCTATCATTCCCCAATTATATGGCATTCCGAAGGTGCATAAATCGTGTGATAACCCTCCTATGAGACCAATTCTCTCAGGAAATGGTTGGATAACAGAACCTATCTCTTTGTACTTACAGAGGCAGTTACAACCACTTTTGGTTAAATGCGAAACTGTCCTTAAAGATAGCACTGATTTTCTTACTAAACTTAGAACATGGTACTTAAATGCTAAGCGATCCAACATGGATTGTCAGAATATATATATGGTTGTGTTAGATATTACTTCATTATTTACTGTCATACCAAATGACTATGGCATAAATTCAATAAGGGAATTTTTAAGACACTCTTCCACATTTACTGTTGGGCACATAGAGAACATCTGCATGTTGTTGGATATAGTTTTAAAAAATAATATCTTCATTTTTAATAAGGAATATTATCTGCAGCAAACGGGGGTGGCTATGGGAACCCCGGTAGCAAATACATATGCAAATATTGTTCTCTATGAATGGGAGAAGTCTTATGTTAGCAATGGAACCGCCTTTCTGAATGAAAATTTAGTTTTATATCAGAGATTTGTAGATGATTGTTTTCTTTTATGGAAAGGAACATCCAGTGAGTTACAAGATTATATTATATATTTGAATAATACTACTTCCTTCCTACATTTTAAGGTTGATTATTCCATGACATTCATCAATTTTCTGGATATTTCTCTAAGGAGAACAATATTATTAACACTTCTGTTTTCAAGAAGGAAGTTTCATCAGGAAGATATTTGCATGCGTCTAGTATGCATGCACCCCATATTTTTAGGGGTATAGTAAGGGGACAATTGGCAAGAGTTAGTAGGTTAAACACTGATAATGCTAAATGTTTACAACAAATTGATGAGGCATGTGGAGACTTTAGAAGAAGTGGCTACTCAGAAGATATGTTGGTGGAAGCTAGAGAACATGTAGTATCTAATAGGAATTCCATGTATTCATCTGTATTTTTGAATACAAGTACAGACGCTGCTTCCCCAATGGATAAATTAAGTAAAAAGGCTAACGTAAGATTTATTATGTCTTATAATTCTCTTTCATATGCAGTCAGAACTATAATAAGGAAATACTGGAAGGTACTATTAGCTCAGGAAGACATTAGATTAGTTGTAGGTGAAATTCCTTTGTTCACATACAGAAACATGAGGACTATTAAGAATGTTCTAGCTTATAAAGATTTTGAATATGTGAAAGCCTCTTCTCTTAATGGACTAGGTAATGGTACCTTTAGTTGTTATAATTGTAGTTGCTGCAGTGATATATACAAACAGAAAGCAGATTCCTCAGAATGTGATAGCAGTTTTGTTCATCCTGTCACTAAGAAGATATTTACTTTTCGGTGCCATGCAACTTGTATGACAAGTAACATTGTCTATTTGGCAACGTGTGACGTATGCGCTTGTTTCTATGTCGGTAAGACGACTAGAAAACTTAAGGAGCGCATCATAGAGCATAAATCAAATATAAGGAGGGGAGTGGAGACTAATGCTCTATCTAAGTATATTTTAAATTGTGGCTCTACACATAGTTTCAAGTTTAGAGTAATAGAGTGTGTTGTTAGCTCTATTAGGGGAGGGGACTTATGCAATCATTTAGATAATAAAGAATATGAGTGGATAGTGAGGCTAGCAGCTAAAACATCCCCTGGATTAAATTTTGATGTTTCCTTAAAACCTGTTTTAATAAAAATACAACACACTAAGTTAAAGTAATATAGGTAATGCATTTGTGTATATATGTAAATATGAATACACAAAAGTAAGCAAAAATGTATATGTGTGTATGAATTTTATCTCATCTTACTTGTTTATGTTTTAAAATTATAAGTAATGTAATTACTTCAATGCATTAGTCACATGACCTTGGCTGCGGGTCATGTGATATGTTGGGCGTGTATTTAATGTTTGATTTTAATGTACCTGTGTCTATCATTGAGAAAGGGTCTTGTACCTGAAAGCTTTGTGTTTGATAAAGGTGTGTTTTTTATCTCAACTAATTTGTCGTGCTTTGTACCTTTGACATTGCAGCAGTATATACTTGGTATTCACTGAATTTCTGGACAGGGTGTCTGTCACTATCAAATATTTCTTTAAATCCTCTGAGTCTCACCATCAACTGTTGAAATCTTGGAGAAACTTTATCCAAGTCATACGAGTTTATCAATGGTACCAATAGTCTAGCATATATTTCTGGCTAAAAACTGCCCAACCCTATAAATGCTTACTTGTCCATATTCTTGCTGACTTTAGCCTCTTATAAATTCACTCCATCATGACCATTTGCAACCTTTGAGAAGTCTTACTCATTTCATGCTGAAAGGCATCAGGTACCTTGGTAATTCTGAAAGCTAACTTTCTGAAACATAATCATCCAAATGGAGCAATTAATATAGTTAACTTTCTGTTAGTCAAGTATACCTGTCAACCTGCAAACACTGAAAATAGGAACAAAGTCCTTGTAAGGAGGTACATCCAGACAAAAATCAGGACATCTAATTAGTATGAATGTGAATTCCAAACAGCAAATAACTCTTGCCACTTCTAGTAGGAATATGTGATGCTACTCAGAAACATGATTAAACAACAAGAGTGTAAAAAATTATGAAAAACATGAGTATGTTGTCAAAGAGATGGTGTAATATCTGTAGACTTTAATGAACTGTATTGTAAAATTCTACCACATTATGTCATATATGTTTGCTTCAGAAAAGGAGAAATGTAAGATGCGTGTACTCCTTCTTTAAATTAGCGTTGACACTAATATATTGGTCATGCAGTGTGGTTTTCTGTGTACTAGGTAGCTTAAAAAATCTCGTGATAAGGGGGCTTCAGAAAAGTGTGGGAAAGGGTAAATCAAGCCTGCAGATGGGGTATACTTCCAACAATTCTACCTGTGCATGGGTAGATTACTTCTGAAAAAAAAAACATTCCTTCAAAATAGGTACAGTTGAGCGGTCTGGATGGGTTATTTGCTAAAACCCAACAGATGAAGCTAATGTGCTGAACATCCCTATGGCAGTTAGCTTGGGCAATGAGTTTCAGGATGGCCGGATAAACCTCTCCCTCTTGACTGAAGAATTCAGATGTTTTAAGTCAACTGAAATTCTCACTTTGTCATTCTTCGCCATTGCCGGCACCATTGGAACAGACCAGTCAGTAGTTTCTGCAACTCTTACAATTGCCATAAGGGACTGCATTTGGTATAGTTAAGGCACACCTTTATAGAAAATGGGAATGGTAATCTTTGTAGTATAGTGAGGGCATAAGGAAGTACAGCAGATTTAAAAAAACTTTATTAGCTCACATTTATGGAGTCCAATATCACCAAACAGTTCAACACTTATTTCTTCAGTTTTGGAAATGAAACCCAATTAAAACACAGTGAGTCTACTCAGCAGATTATTCACAAGGACTCAGCCACACATAGATCCAAAACTCATATGTGTGCCCTTTCCTCTCAGTCATTGCTATGAAATTTTCCTGATATCTGAGTGTCCCACATTGGCTATATAATTGTTCCTGCTTTGACCAGATAGAGCTATTACAAGTCTCTTCTGTATGTTCCATGTGATATAACAGTTATATATGGCCACCCTGCGTGTATCTTAAACCTTAATGGCGTGCTTTACATTGGAATGCTAACATAAAATTCTTGTTTTGGGTCTGACTGCTTACTTGCAAAGCCCCCCCCCCAAAAAAAGGAAAAACAAGTTTCCTTGTCATTATTCTCACTTTTAACCTCTGTTGCTAACTCTTTTAATGCTTTAGTCTTGCACAGAACAGCAGAATGTCCTGTTTTGTTATATTTTCAGTGCTCTTGTTTAATGCCAAACACTGCTTTGACTCATTATGTATATGGTCGCATACAGTACACTTTTTTGGCTTGCACATTTCTGCTGCGTTCCCTATGCTTTTTATTTTGCTTATTGCATATCTTTCTTTTTGTTTAATTTTGCACACATCTCTCACCACTCCAAAATCTGCACTTTGCTTTTTATTATGTTCATATGGACACACAATTTATATGACTTTGTCTAATGTTAAGTATGGCTAAAGCTGCTAATTTTATGAAATGTCATAGTCCGCAGTCTCTATGACAATTCTGTCTTTATTTGCTCATCTTTAGTGCTATCAAACTCATAGCAATCTGTTACTTCTTAAAAATATCTTACAAATGCTTGTACAAACTCACCCAATTTCTAAACACATATATGGAATCATGCATTTTCATTTATTACATTTATTTTAGGTCTGAAATGTTAGCCTAACTTGGCAATTACAGCTTCGGGTATGAAGACTGCCTATCAGTAAGTGTAAGACCACCAAAACAGGCTCAATTTTTCTGCCCAGATCAAGAAGACAAGAGGGTTTAACTGAACTTCACAATCTGCCTTGTCCACCTTTGCTGCTATTCTGCAGTCTGCAAACGTGTTTCCATATTAGCCTTGCTGGTAGCTGTACAAAGTGAAATACCTCTGTTGGGATGAATTTTGTCATTTTATTGTCATTTTTCTCTTTTACTTTCTTTTACACTGGATGCCAACTGTTTGAGTCAATGTCATGCCAAAATCACTGCCAATGCTTTTTGTGATACTGTTTCACAGTTTCTCACCAATCTGGAATATTGGCAGTTTGTGCATTGCTGTTGTTTCATTTTAATTTGATCCCACTCTGGTACCTTGTCATATACTGCATGTGTGCGTGTCTGCTTTTTTAGGTTCATAATCAGCTTCAAGCTCGGCTACTGCTCCATATATTACCCACAATGCATGCAGCTACAATAAATCTTATTCAATGGCAGTAAAATGTAATACCCGTCAGGAAAAGAGCAATCTTAATGCTTTAGTTGAAAATGGTAGAGATTCTCTACTGGCTTTAGTAGACTCAGTGTTGAGAGGTATCAGAAATTATCTCACACAAATTGATATTTCTAGGTCATCTGTTACAGCCGATTATGGGGTTAGGATGGTGGACATCAAACATGGTGTTTTTAGACTGATTAAAAGGAAGAAAAACAATATTCTGCCATTATAGTATGTTGTGGTAATGACGATATGGGTAAAATAATTTTGAATGAATAATGAATGAGGTCTCTGAGAGAATTGAGTTTTCTTCTGAACTACTTGTTATGCTTTTTTCGTGGATATATTTCCAGCTGGTAGGCATAATTGGAAGATTAGGGCTAAAATTAGTAGCACCAGGAGGTTGATGCTTAGTTTAAACAGTCACCATATTTACCTGTGGACATATATAGTTGACAGGCACCATTATTTTGCAAAAGCTGGACTTCACCACAGTTATTATGTGAATCAGATTTTTATGTCATAAATTCAGTAAATTAGTTAATGAGTTTTGGAAGTGGAATTGATATCTCTCTAGAGAATTTAGCACAAAGTATAACCAATGATACCTTTCTTTTGGTCAATAATGCTAGAAATCTAAATAATAAGCATGACAAACTGAATTTATTGTTGCAGCAAGAGAAGGCAGAGATGTGTATAATAACTGTAACTTGGTGCAATTATATATTGTTTTGCCTTTACATATCCCAGGTTTACTTGGTACAATTATATATATATTTTTTGCATTTACATATCCCAGGTTTACAGGATTTCTACAATTTTCAGAATGTTGCTAGGGTGATGTGGGTCTCAAGCTACATAAAGGAAAATTTAGGGCTAGAGTTAGTATATAATAGGTTGAGTTATGAAAGGTTTACCTTCATATTGTCGATCACATATGATCGACCAGCCACATCGTTGAACCGTTTCTGTGAAACCAGAACCGCAAAACTTTTAAAAAGTCGAATAAATGTCAAATTTCGACGTTTAAGGCCACGCCACACCTCCAAACCAGTGCTACCATGGGTCAAAAAGGGGGCAAGATTTTGACATTTGGAAATGTGGAATTTGACGTTCGGGACGTTTGCACTTTGGTATTCACGGAAGCGGGATCAACCATAGTGAGATCGGCGTTATGAAGGTAAACTGTTATGAAATATTGACTACAGGGCTCACTGGTAAGAGTAAGAAACTGTTTCTGGTAGGTGTTTAAAATCTGATCACAAAGTGAAGAAGATTATGATTTATGGATAAAAGAGTTGCAGAGACCAGTTAAGGGTAGTCATTTTATTCTCAGGGAGGGAGGATTTAAATCTTTCTGGCATAACTTGGAATTATGAGGGAAGTGGTAGGATGGATAATATTTTTTCTCTGATTATGGAGACAGTGGCATTTCAACATCTATATAAGACCACAACGTGAAATAACATTTTAGATGTTGTGTTAACATCTCTGGAAGTTAATGTTAGTGATGTTTTACATCCCACAGGTGCCTCCTATCGTATAATTAGATGTTATTCTAGTTGGAAATCTTTGTTAAGAAAGTTTAGCTCATTTCTGACTAGAGATATGACAAAGCTGGCTTCTTATCTATAAATTATATTATAGGTAAATATAAATGGAGAGCTGAGCTTGGTGATCTCTCAAAAGAAATGAAGTGCATTAAATTTTATGAGAGAATAAATCTCTCTATAGAAACATTTATTTCTATAAGAGAAGCTACGAAACAATAAAAGTTAATAGTGCTCATTGGTTTTACTCTAGTAAAGGGGAGTTTTTAAGGAAGAAAGGGAGGTTTTAGGATAAATTTAGGCAAACTATATCTGAGCTAAATGAGATTTTTATAAGCAAGTTGCATTAGATGTTATAAGAAAAATAGAAAGGCTAGGTGTGCAAATTAATTTAGTTTGGGAAGTAATGTGGTAAAGAATAAAAAAATAAATATATAAGACAAGGTAATAAAGTTGGGAGTCTGTATATTTTTGGGATAAGTAAAGACAGCATAGGCAGAGATCTATATATACAGTATGTGTACACAGTTTTGCAAAGCATTTTTAGAATTTTTAAAGGGATGCTCTAAAGGAAAATTCACTTTATAGTAGCTTGATAGTTGCATCTGTCCTTAAATAACTTCTCATATGGTGGTTCAGGCTCTCTCTAAAATAAAAGGAGATACATCTTCAAGTCCAGATGAAATAAATAGCCCTTCTTCTTTTCCATTAAAGAGATTATTATATGCTGAATTATTTATTCCAATTATCAATTAATTTAAGCTTTCTACCAATTCAGTGGAATTGTGCCTTGATGATCCTAATACTTAAAGGTGATAATACTTATGGGGTGATAGTTTCAGGACAGTAATAATGATTAAATGTATTAGTAAAATGTTATTGAGAATTTTATAAGATATAATGCATCCTTCAGTGGAGCAAACAAACTGGGTTGGATTCAAGAAAATCCATGCAAGAATAAGAGTATTCTTGCATGGAGTGGTTCATGTCCATTTAGCACAGCAGCATGCCTTAAATATTCCTGAAGGTGCGCTGCTCTACTTGCTATACAGATATGAACTGTGAACGAGTGCATGGGGATGTGTCCAAGTAGTGCACAGACACTGAACACACCCCCTGCACTCAGAAAGTGCAGTACGGCACTTTCTAAGCTGAACTGGCATAATATTAGAGATTTACTCTAATATTATGCAAGTATTTCAGTGTCCACAGACACTGAAATGAAATAATGATCATTTCAGTGTCCACAGACACTGGAATAAACATCAGCAACAAGACAGCAATGCAGGGGGTGTGTGACAGGTTCTGTGACACAATCCCTGCATTGCTAAAGTGCCTTATGACACTTCTGCAACCTGCTAAAGCAGGAAATGTGTGCAAATGCACACATAACGGGGAATAAATCCCCCAAAAGTGATAAAACACATATATAACCCTCACAAGCACAGAAAGTTGATAGTGAACAGGTCATGCATTAGCATGAATTACGGATGGGTAGAAGTCTGAAAGCAAATCTATGCCAATATTCCCTTGCAGCATTGCATGTTAACAAAGGCACAAATGACAGGGGAAATAAATAATAAATTAGGGAAAATTGCTCTCACACACTTAGGAAGTTGATAGATAACAAGATACATATTAGCAGGAGTCCCTGAAGGATAGAAGCCTGAAAGCCAAAAGAATGTCATTAATTCACAATTGCAGTCCTTAGTAGTCAGAACACCACATGCATCACTTATATAACATAACAATATAAAATAATATAAACCTTTTTTTTTACAAGCCTAAGGGATGTTTAAGTGTAGCTAAGTGGCTGTGCACGTTATGGCCATCCGCTTAACATAGCTTAAACATGCACTAGAAGATAAATTCAAATATAGAGGTGAAGTGTACAAGCTGAGATAGTGTAGTGGTTAGAGTCCTGGCTTTACAAACAGGCATTCATGGTTCGGGTTTCAAAACAGGCAACTTCGTTTTCTATGGGAAAGTAGTATTAAAATTATTTTTGTAAACTTAAATTAGGTAGCAACTGTTTTTTGTCAACCAGGGTAGTGTAGCAGGTACAAAAGTGAGATGTCAGCCTAGAAAAGATGTAAAACCCCCATATAACCACAAGTGCCCCACACAGTATAGTCACACAAGAATATAATTAAATGAAAGCACATAGGGGGATGTCATGGAAGGTAAACATAAAATCATAATATGCCAGTAATGAGGAATCCATCCCACAATCCTGATACTTTACGAAATGAAATGTGAGCAATGCTGAGTAGTGCAAACCCACTTACAACTGTTTAAAAGTGTCTTAATCACTCTATATTCATCAGACCTTTTTCTGCCCAGAAACAAAATAGCCAGTCCTGTCACATCTCAAAGCCAGGAGGCTGGGCTCTATAATCACAGCAACATGCCACTACACCATATGAGCTGTGTGAATCTGCAATGCTTTAACAAACATATCATGCAGTCTGGTCATTTAACAGTAAGGAAAAAAAAAACATGGCACCCATGGCCCTGTACACTATAGACAGAGAAATGTACCACTACATAATCTGAGCTGTAAAGAATTAATTTGTTTTTTCAAACATATCATGCAATAGAGGCATAAAATATTAGGGAGAAAGCTCTGTGGAATCAATCATGTGTTGTATATAGATATATTCACATATAAATATATATATATATATATATATATATATATATATATATATATATATATATATATATATGTTTGTTGAAACATATATATGAAACAGTGGATAAATAGGTTTACTATTAAAGGGTCGAACGGCACTCCTTCGAATGTCGTATAGTCGACACCGGAAAGTCGTAAATGTCGAATGTCGAAGTCGGAAAATCAATCTAGGAACGGTGTTAACATGGGTTGAGGTAGGTGTTCGTATTATTCTTAACTACAAACATCTCCCATACCCCGACCCATGTTGAAACCCATTCCTAGATTGTTTTTCCGAGTTCGCGATTAGCAGTTTCGTCCTTCCATTGTCGACTATACGACATTCGAAGGAGTGCCGTTCGACCTTTTAATAGTAAACCGATAAATAATATAGATATACATATATAAATATATAAAGGAAGGGAGATATATATATATATATATACATATATATTTTATATATATATATATATATATATATATATATATATATATATATATATATATATATATATATATATATATATATACTATATATACTATATATATGTATACCCATAAATGTACATAACATGCAGTGCAGTCAGACCTCTGAACCATCCTTCTCAACCTCTTAGTGCAATACACCTGTACAAAGGCTGTAAAAGGGGTGAAGGGCCAGATATAGGGACATATCTCAACTATCACTGTTAAGAACGAAGACATTTGCTACAGAAATAGGGTGCATTTCAGCAGACAATTACCGAAGGATATGAGAATGGAAACTGAAACCTTATGGCATTATTTAATGACATAAATCATTGGATCATCACAGTGATTTACCAGACAAATACAAATAAATTGTGGAACAGAACAAAAGTATGGGCCAAACGTCTGGACATTCTGTGAAAATCCTGGCAATGGAGAGGTATGCTCAGAACCGCTTAGTGCAATGGATCTGGACCAAGTCTGACAAAGTGGGGGGACAAAGGCATGAAATTTGGGACATAACCAAAATACATGAGAAGATAAGCTGAGAATGTTGATGTAGCAACACTGTATGCCCTAACATATATTGACTGAAATATCACAAGTCTGTGACTCAATTGCTTCTCGTTAGTTAGTGACTTCAATACCCACATCGTCCCACTGATGTGTCAGGAATACATAACAGTTATGGGGACCAGACCAATGATATCAGCAAGGCAACAGGACATCCTACGAATGTGTGGACATAACACAGCATTAGGGAAACTACACTCAACTAACAAGAATCATCCAAACTATAAGCAGACTGACATAACACTACCCAAATCCAGCTCTGGGGCTGCACACATGCATTTGCAAATATAACAGACACTACAGGGATGTAACACTAGAAGAAAACAGGCACTGGTGTAAAAGTGCATACCCACAACCAATTGCACCACAGTCAAAGCGACATACCAGAATGCAAACTGAACACTACAGTATAATGACTGTGAGAGCAACAATATCTTGTTTGCCACTCACACATTACCCCTACATATACTGCCCCAAGTCCCAGTGTAGTGGGAATCTGGAGATTTTACAGGACATGTCATGGTCTGCCTGTACAAACACATACAGGTGATAGGGAACCAGAAACTGGAGCAGCATGCACAGTCAGATAGAAAGGGCCCATCACACTCACATGTATCCACCTCCCTACACAGCCCAAATAACATGTGCACACTACACTGCTACACAATTCTGACAGTCTGGTAACAATGGCAAGACATACACAGACTTCTTAAATATACAATTTCCCACAGAATGTATAGGTACAGGCATCATATCTATGGCCACTTCCTTGTTGCATGTCTGGGGGTCTATGACATCACTGGAATGGCAGAAGGAATGAAGGCAATACATAATGATACTACATACCTCTGAACTTCTTAGTGCATGACCTCTGGACAAAGCCTGACATAATTGTGGGACAGAGGCCCAAGCATAGGGTTATACTGGACATATTACTGTTATAAATTTAGACAGTTGCTAGTGTTACTGGGTTTGTTGTCACATATCTTTTTTGAGGGATATTACGTCAGTAACACCAATGGATGTTAGCATGTACTGACTGCATTCCCCAGAGTATCTGACTGATTAGCCAAGGACAATGACTGTGTGGGGAACAAACCAAACATATGAGTAATGCATCTGGACAGTGTCTAGGACTCTGGACAGTGTAGAGGTATGACTGCAGTCATGTAACAAAATGGAAATCCCCTGACAGCTGTCAAACATGTCACCCAGCACCTTACAAAGCACAGTAAGACTAACACAACACTCCCCCACATCACCTCTGGGCAATTACCTATGTATATTCAAATATAGCATGCACTACAGGGATGGAACTGTAGTGAAACGCAGATAGTGGTGCGAAAATGTCCACCCAAAAACATCTGCACCACAGTCACAGCAACATGTCAGTAATTATAATTAAGCCCAGAGTACGACTGTCTGAACAAACATATCCTGATTGCCAGTCACACACTACACTGACATATACTGAACAAAATCACAATGTACTGGGAATACTGAGGTGTTACAGGGCATTTCACAATCCACCCCTACAAGCATACAGACCTGATAGACTGCCAGCAGCTGTAGCAGCATGCACAGTCAGATAAGTAAAGTATGTATGGCACTCACATCTTCTATTCTCCCTACCCAGCCCAACAAACATCTAAACACAACACTGCTACACAATCTTGGCAGTCTGTTCACAGTGGCTAGACATACATAACTGTCATATGTAAAGATTTCCACAGAATTTCCAGGGTGTGGAACCATAATCCTGGCCACTGCCGCATACCATGGCCAGGAGTCTGCTAGGTCACTGGGATGACAACTAGAGTGCAGTCAGTAATTAATGATATACCATACATCTACACCTCATAGTGCAGGACATCTGGACAAAGCATGATGTATTTGCTGGAAAGAGGGACATTTCACACATAATGATGTTACAAACTGAAACAGCAGCTGGTGTTACATGTGTTGCCATAACATAACATCCCTGAAGGATATGATGTCTGGAATACCAAAGGATGGCAACAGTTAGTGACTACAATCATCACATTATCCTACCAACACCACAAAAAAGGTGTTGTTCGAAGAACTGAACAAACATAACAGACAAACTTCTGGCCACTCTGTAGACAACAAGCCAGTTGAGATGTCAGGTCACTCAGTAAATGCATGTCCAGATGAACCCTGTCAATCTAGCAACCCTCCATGTGTATAACAGCACTAATGACATAAAATTTGTAATGAAATCTGGACTTTTGTCCCACATGTTGTTGGGCAGTCTCAACATGTTCTGTCCTGTGAGGTATTCCCACCTACTGTCTGTGAAGCTGTAGCCCCCACTCATCCTTAATGTCCCCTGCACAGGCAAGGAAAAGGGGCAAGTCCTACATGAAGGATGTCCCATATATTTGAACAAGCAGCAGTGTCCAGGCCCACACCACAATACTATTTGGGCACCTACATAGCCATATGGCCTCAGCAATATCTGACAGGACAACATCAAGCCCCTCAAGGTAGGCTGAACCCCTGTGGTAGACAACAGCAATACACAACTACCATCATAGGTGGAAATAATCACAGGATGGGCCAAGAAGGAACAGCTGCCTCATTGGCAGCCATGTCACCTTGTTCTGCACAAGCAAATGATGTCACAGGTGATATACACTAAGGATGTCTTTGAGTGCAGACTAGATGCATCCACCAAGGCCAATCAGTAGGCCTTTCAAACATGTGTCTACAGTTCCAGAGGCAACACACATATCTGCTCTGTAGTGGTGGTCAATAACACCACATACATATATGCTATAGATATAGGCAACTGACTGCAGACAGGTGAAGTGTAAACTTCACCCCCCTGTCCCCCCATAGATACACATGTTTATGTACAGCACCTGTGCTCATACCCTCATGATCAGGAAGCAGGTCTGTAAATCCCTCTCAAAGGCAACACACAGTGGTCTCCATAAGCCTGATACCATTCCTGGCTGCATCCTACATGAACACAGGCATGGACGTTTAGACTCTTTCTGCAGTGTAGTCAACCACAGCCTGAGCATCAGTGTCATCCCATCTGCACAAAGGACAGACAGAAAGTTAAATCAAAACAGATTATGCATTAGCATGAATGTTCTGAAGGATTCACATCTGAAACTGAGATGTATGCTATTATGTCTCTTCAGCAGTCCTCAATGACTCGGCCAAAAACCAAGTGTAGCTGGTGTAAAATGGAAGTGTTAGTGCATATAACATGTGAAACCACCCATGTATACATGTGTCCCATACAGTATAGTAACAACCCTTGCAACTGTAATGGAAGCACACTTTATATTTTATAACAGATATATATATATATATATATATATATATATATATATATATATATATGTATATATACATATATATATATATATATATATATATATATATATATATATATATATCAAGATATAATATATGATATTATAACAATAATAGTATAAGGATATATCGATATTATTATAATAATAATATAATATATGTATACATACAAAATAATCCGTCCTTCCAAGTCAGGAACCCAGGCTCCTGTACACCATAGAAAGAGCAATGTACCACTACACCACTTGAGCTGGACAGACTGGTGATGCTTTTTCAAATATATCATGCATTTGAGTCATTCCACAGTAGGAAAAAGATTCCATAGACTTAGTCAGGTTTTGTATATATACATATACATATGTATATATGTATGGAGATGCATAAAATATATGCATAAAAATATATGCATAATATAAATAGAGATATACACATAATATATATATATATATATATATATATATATATATATATATATATATATATGGGTCCCCTTCAATCAATTGAACATTTACAAGTTCAAACCACATATGGCTGAGACCATATGTTCGAACTTGTAAAAGTTCGATCGGACTGAATGGAGATCTCCGTACAGAACAGAAAGGGAAAATTTCCCATTTCCGCAATGTAGTGCGATCTCGGAGTTGGTATATTTAAGTAAGGTGGTGTAGGGGCTATAGATGTTTAGTTTTGTGTTTTTTTGTTTTATGTGTTTTTATTTCACTGGTTGAACTTTTTATGAGTTTGAACATATGGTCTCGGCCGTATGTGGTTCGAACTTGTAAAAGTTCGATCCACTGAAGTAGAGCCATATATATATATATATATATATATATATATATATATATATATATATATATATATATATATATATCCTCATAACATGTAGTGGAGTCATACCTCACAACCATACCTCTCAACCTCTTAGTGCAAGAAATCTGTCCAAAGGCTGCCCAAATTGGGGAACAATGGGCTCAAACTAGGTACATATTTTAAATATTGCTCTCATAAATGTAGAATGTTGCCAGAGTGACAGGGTTTGTTTCACCATACATGTTTGGAAGGATGTGAGTTCTGAAACTGAAATGTATGTCATCATTTATTGTCAGAAATCTGCAGATCATCACAGTGATTTACCGGGGATATAACAATAATCAATTTTTTGAACAGACCAGAAATATGAGCAATAAACCAGGACATACTGCAACAATCCAGACAGTCGAGAGGTAGGCCCAGCACCCCTTAGTGCAATGAATCTGGACCAAGTCTGACAAAGTGGGGGGAGAAAGCCATGAAAATAGGGACATATCTGAAATACTGGAGTAGATAAACTGACACAGTTGCTGCAGTAACACCCTCATGTCTGTCCTGACATATATTGACTGAAATAGCACAAGTCCAACACTCAATTACTATTTAGTGACTGAAATCCTTCTATCATCCCATTGATGTGTCAGAAATACACAACACTTATGGGGGCCAGACAACAGCACATCCTACAAATATCTGGACATAACATCACATTAGGGAAACTACACTCAGCTGCTAAGCATGTCACCAAGCACTGTTCAAACTACAGTCAGACTGACCCAACACTAACCCAAATATGCTAGGGGGAATTACACATGCATTGGCAAATATATCAGGCATTACAGGGAGGTGAAAGCACTGAAAACCAGACGCCGGTATGAAAGTGCATACCCACAGCCATTTCCACCACAGTCACAGTGACATACCAGTAAGCCAAAGGAGCAGTACAGTATAAGGACTGTATGAACAAAAACATCTCAACATGTTTGCCACTCACACACTCCGCCTATATATACTGACCCAATTCACAATGTAGTATAATGCCTGAACATGGCATTGGACATGTCTCAGTCTGCCCCTATAAACATAGACAGCCAATAGACCACCAGAAACAGGAGCAGCATACACAGGCAGATAGAAAAGGAGCCACAACACACGCACCCTACACAGGCCAAATAACATTGACACACACTACACTGCTACACAATCCTGACAGTCTGTCAACAATTACCAGAAATACACAGACATCTCGACTGTACAGAGTTTTACAGAATATCCAGGATTTCCCCTCATATATAAGACCTCTTCCACATAACATGTCTGGCAGTCAGATACATCATTGGGATGATATCGGGAATGAAGGTACTAAATAATCATATACCATATCTGTCAACCTCTTACTGCATGACATCCCGACAAAGCCTGATGTAATTGTGGGATAGAGGCCCAAAAACAGGGGCATATTTGAAATGCTGATGTTATAAACCAAGAAAGTTGCTGGTGTAACAGGGTTAGTTGTAACATATCTTTTCTGAGAGATATGAGGTCAGAAACATAAATAGATGTTAGCAGCTACTGACTGCAATCCCCAGAGTATGCTACTGATTTTCCAAAGACAGAAAATGCCTGAGGAACACACCAAACATAAGAGTCAAACTCTATCCATTCTGTGGATAGCCCTGCAGTTGAGAGTTATGTCAGACACATAACACTGTCAGAGTTAAAATCAAGCAGAAACTCCATGTCCACACAAACCCTGTTAGACTAGCATTAATCCAAATGCATAACAATACTTACATTCTGTCTGTATGTCTGGAGCATTCATCCCCATTTTGTTGGCATGTGTCCACACTTGTGGTTGTAAGAGGTATTTCCAAACACCTTCTGTGATGCTGTTGTTCACACACCTCCACAAAGGCCTCCTCAGTGGCAAGGAAAAGGGTCAATGCCCACATGAAGTACTCAATTATTGGAGTGTGTTGCCATGCCATTGGCTATATGAACAACAACACAACTGTTCTGCATACAATTAGCAAGTGGGGACACCAATTGGTGCACAGGTCATCAGCTGCTCATGAGCATTACCTACAAAAGGCAAGCTGATGCCTATGCAAAACAGATGTACACCCTACACCCATAAGAGAGAGTGAGAGAGAGAGAGAGAGACAGTGAGAAAAAAAACAGCAGGATATAACCACCTACACTTGGGAAAAAAGGAATGTTAAACAAGTAAGCATGTAATGGACTGCAGTAGGGGGTATGAAACAATGGGAAATAGGAAGTTTAACATATATGTCTCAACAAGACTTGATATACTGATATATTGCTGATCAGAACCAATGGCCATAGCATCTGGGTCTGTCTGCGATGACATAGATCATAGGTCAGGCCCCTGAGTCACCCCAGGAAAGGATGGCTCACATATGACTACTATTGGAGTATGTGTTGAACAATACTGACTGTGACAATGCTAGGCCAGCTACTGGGATGTCATACATATCCATATCTTACTTGTGAATAGAACTATGATATACTTGTTTGTCTCAGCAATGTGAGAGACCTATACATGGTATATTCATAGTACAGTACTGTTGCATATGTGTGTGTTGAACTGCATGTGATATACTGAGCTCATACCATGTAACTGTCCAGTGTTATGTACACTGAACATATGTGTGCCTCATATCTGTAGTCATGTCTGGCACATCCTTAGCAAATCTGTGAAGACTGACATTACAACATCTAATTATTTTTCCTCTGGCTTTTCCCATTAGGAGTTGCCACAGTGGACCTTCTGTTGCCATTTTGGCCTGTCCTCTGCATCTTGCTCTGTCACACCAGCCACCTCCATGTCCTCTCTCACCACTTCCAGAACCTTATCTGAGGCCTTCCTCTTTTCCTCTTACCTGGTAGCTACATCCTAATCATCCTTTTCCCAATATACTCAGAATCCCTCCTCAGCACATGTCCAAACCGATGTAATCTTGCCTCTCTGCCTTTGCCTCAAAACTGTCCCATATGGGCTGACCGTCTATTATACACAGTGCTAATCCTGTGCACCCTCATCACACCCAGTGTAAATCCTAACATCTGTATCTCTGCCACATCCAGCTCTGACTTCTGCCTTTTTGTCAATGCCAATGGCTCCAACCCATATGATATAGCTGGTCTCACTACCCTCTTGTAGACCTTCCCTTTCACTTTTACTGGTACTTGTCTGTCACAGATCACTCCTGACACTTTTCTCCACCCTCTCCATCCTGCATGTACTCTCTTCTCCACCTGTCCTCTACAGTTGTCATTACTCTGAAATGTTGATCCCTATCATTTCAACACATCCGCCTTTGCCAACTCTACTCCCTGCATCCTCAACATTCCACTATCCTCCCTCTCATTCACACACATATATTCTGTTATAGTCCTGCTGACCTTCATTGTTCTCCTCCCTAGAGCATATCCCCACCTTTCCAGGTTCTCCTAAATCTGTTGTAAACCACCAAGACCAAAATAAAATAAAATAAAAAAAACAACACAAGCCAGTAAGACGACAGGTTTAACAGAATAAATTCTCTCTAGCGCCTCAGCTCAAAGCCTTTGAAGAGTACAAAACACATTAAAAAAATATATCTTTAAATACCTAATCCTATTAAACAATTACAACCATAATTATAAATACCTTCCAATTACATTTTGAGTTTAACCCTTTAGTTATCAAAGTATCATACTTCAAGATGAACACATTTTCTTTAAAAAGCAACCTGATTTTCAAATCATTAACATTATTACATTTAACTTTTTCTAAAACAGTTCCTTTTGCTGGCTTGTGTTGTTTTTTTATTTTGTTCTTGGTGGTTTACTATAGTTCTACATGGCCAGTGAACCACCTTTTTCCATACCTCGTCTGCTTAGAGAGGATGGTACACAAAGAACTTTGGACAGTTATGTTTCCCAATTGGGGGAATGTATTTCTGAAGCCTGAAACAATGTGGGTTTGAGACCGGGAGATGTAATTTGGAACTGGGAAAAGGCTTTAGAAGATGGTTGTAACCAACAGACTATTAGTCCATTCTTGGCTGTTGGCATGAGTCCGACTGTGTCCTGATCATTGGAACTACAAGGTACTGTTGAGAAGTTGGAGCGCTTGTTATTTAAAGAGAATTCCAATTTTTATAATATTACTAGTTTACAATGGTATGTGGAACTTGATGTGTCACCTAGAGGTCTGAGGGCATTTAAGAATCTGTCTATGCCCTTTGACTTAAATAATGATGATGATAAAATATTTTCTTCATGTTGGATTGCTGTAGCCCATCGTTGTACTATGGAATGGGTTGCAATATTAATTGAGAGAGATTCCTTAAGGCAGAGGTCTAGAAAGACAGAAATCTCTGAATTATGTGCTTCACTTGCTATGAAATTACTTTCTTCCCATTTAGATCAAATTTTGGGAGGTATTAATGCTAAGGTGAAAGAGGCATTGGAGGCTATAGCAGCACGTAAACTTAAAAATCTTAAGAGAGACATTACGGACTATGGTAATGGTTCCGCCTTTCAATCAACCCATAAGAACAGATGTAAGAAGGGTGGGCATTCTCTAGAGAGAGAGGAAAGGAAACAGAAGCACAGGGCTTTGTTTTCATCTTCTGAGGCAATGGTGAGTTCCTCAGAGTGGGAATCTGAGGAAAGAGCTTTTCCACCATTATCGAATGCCCAGTAAATGAACTATCTACAAGAGAATTTTCGTGGCAGAAGCTATAATGGTGACAACATGAGAAAGAGAGGTTTTTTGGAAATGTCTAGGGGAGGACATTGCGCAAACTTTGGAAAGAAAAAGAGATAGCATTAATTTTTGCCTTTTGACTGTTGTTACTGGACATAATTTGAATGAGTGCAATAATTTGGTAATGAATATTTCAGGTGTTAGTTTGTCAGATGCAGAACTTGCAGTTTTAAACTGTGGACTGAAATTCATTCCAACTGTTTTACCTAGACATTATAATTTTAAAGTGGAATGGCTCAGATTTATTCATAAGTTACACCTGTTTTTTTTATTTTTCACATAGGGAATGTTATGAAAATGTTGCATTAAATGAATCATCTAGTTCTGATGAAAATACTGATGAATTTTTTTCTTGTGATTCAACTCATGATGAAAATGATTTTAATGCCTATTGTTTGTTAGATGCTACTTGTGTTCCATCTAAAAGTGACTTCATCCTCCCTTATGTGCATGAAGGGTTAAACAGTTTCTCTACAATGGTTAATTCTGGTGTAGAGACTGAATTTAAAAAGTTTGCTAAGGAGAGAGTTGACTATAATTTAACTAAAATGGAATGGTTAGCTCTCCAGAATTTGAGTAAAAGGGATGAAATCATGATAAAACCATCTGACAAGGGCAATACAATTGTTGTGATGCATCACTCCAATATGAGAAAATGTGTTATGATAATCTTAATGATGTAAGTAAGTATGAGGTGGCAAATATGATAGTTTATGAAAATGCTATTAAGCATTTTCAAGATCTGTTGAAAAAGGATTTAGATTGGGCTATTTATATAGACAGGATGTGGAAAAAAGTTTACAACTAAGGGATGTACTTTAGCTAATTTTTATTGTTTGCCTAAAGTTCATAAAAATGCATATACCCCGCCAGGTCAACCAATGGTGTCAGCTGTAAACTATTTTTTACATAAAATAGGTTTGGTTCTACATAAGCATCTATTACCAGCTGCTGTTAAATTGGATTCCTATGTTAGGGATAGTTTTGATTTTTTAGAAAAGGTGAAAGGTGTGAAATCGACGAATGACAGTTACTGGCTAGTGATGGATGTGACCATTGGGGCCTGGAAGCATTACATGTATTTTTGGGTGATAGTCCCTTTGCTACATATTTAGTTGAGTTGGTTCATTTTTCTTTATTGAATAATTATTTTGAATTTGATTAAAAAATGTTTCATCAAATAAGCAGAATATCCATGTGGGTACCTTTTACCCCTATGTATGCAAACCTTTTCATGGGTTTGTTTGAACATACATTTTTATATCATTCAGATTTTTTTTAAGAGATATGTTGTAAAGTATTTCAGATATATAGATGATTTAATTTTTTTATGTGAGGGGGTGTTGATTTGGTTGATTTTTTTTTACAAGAATTACAAGTTAATAACCATTTTGATTTATGTTTTGATGGAGTTCAGTATCGTGTGAAAGTTGTTTTTTTGGATTTGATTCTAGAGGGTTCTGTGGAGCATGGTATTAAAACCAGAGTCCACAGGAAGTTTGGTGATGAATTATATTTTTTAAATGGGAAGAGTTGTCACCCACCACATCTAATTAAGGCTGTACCTTAGGAGAACATTTACGAATTAGTAGACTCTGTGTCTGATGAATTTGAAAATGAGCTAGATAAGACATGTGATTTGTTTAGGCAGAGAAATTATGATATTTCTGTCATAAATGAGGCCCGGCATAGATTAATATCTGGTAAATGACAACAACAATAAGAAGGACAATGGGGGATTATCAAATGTTGATGGATGTGATGTTACTGGTAATAAATTTTATTTTGTAAATATGTATACGGTGTTGACAGAAAGAATAGTTAATATTATTAAATTTTACTGGGGATTTTTAAATAATTTTAGTGACTTGAACGTTTTACCCAGTAAACCTTACTTCTCATATACTAGAGGTAGAAGTATTAAAGACTTGGTAGTCCATAGTAAATATCGCATCTTGGGAGTTAAGAGAATGAAAGAGTTTAGGAATTTAGGGACCTACCAATGTGGGAATTGTTCTGTTTGTAATTATGCTTCTCGTGTTTTTGAGAAAATGAATGGCATTAATTTTGTAGCTAATGACACCTTCTGTTGCAATACAGAGGGTGTTGTTTATGCCTTGAGATGCTCTTGTGATTTGTATTATATAGGGGAGACTAAAAGTTCTTTTAGGGTTAGATTACAGGAGTACCTCAGGAACATAAAAAATAATAAAACTGAAAGTCCATTGGCCCTCCATTATATGATATGTCATGGGGGGATAAATAATTGTTTAAAAGGAACTGTTTTAGAAAATGTTGAATGTAATAAAGTCAATGATTTGAAATGCAGGTTGCTTTTTAAAGAGACTGTGTTAATCTTGAAATATGATACTTTGATGCCTAAAGGGTTAAACTCAGAATGTAACTGGAAGGTATTTATTTAGTACTAATTATGGTTCTAGTTGTTTAATAGAATTAGGTATTTAAATATGTGTTTTTGTAATGTATTTTGTACTCTTCAAAGGCTTTGAGTTGAGGCACTAGAGAGAATTTATTCTATTAAACCTGTGGTCTCACTGGCTTGTGTTGTTTTTTTATTCTCCTGAATCTGTTCCCTACTCTCAATACAGTTCACAATGTCATCTGCAAACATCATAGTCAACAGGGACTCCTGTATGATCTTGCTGTCAATCTGTCCATCACCATTGCAAATAAGAAAGGGCTCACAGCTGATCCCTGATGTCATCCCACATATACCTTAAATGCATCCTTCACTCCCACCACAGAACTCACCTCTGTCACACCACAGTTGTCCATATCCTGTACCACTCTTACATATATCTCTTCCACTCATGACTTCCTCATACAATACCACAACTCTTCTCTAGGTACCCTGTCATATGCTTTCTCTAAGTCCAGAAAGACACAAAGCAGTTACTGACCTCCTCTGTACTTCTCCATCAACACTCTCAGAGCAAACATCACATTGGTAGTGTCCTTACCTTGCATGACACTATACTGCTGACAACTCATCACCTCCCTGCATAACCTAGTTGCCACTACTCTTTCCCATAACTTCATGAAGTGACTGATAATTGTTATCCCCCTGTAGTTACTACAGCACTGCATATCAACTCTATTCTTAAAATGGTAACCAAACACTTTCTCTCCCCTCCTCATGCAACCTCTCACTTTCTAAGATATCATTAAACAATCTGGTTAAAAACACCACTGCCATTTCCCCTAAACACCTTCAGCTTTCCACAGGTATGTCATGTGGACCAACAGGCTTTCCAGTATTCATCCTCTTCATAGCTATCCTTACTTCCTCCTTGGTAAGCCGTTGCACTTTCTGATTCACCATACCCACATCATCCAACCCTCTCTCTCTCATTCTCTTCATTCATCATCCTCTCAAAGTACTCTGTCTATCTGCTCAACACACTCCCCTCACTTGTGAGTATGTTTCCTTCATTATCCTTAACCACCTTTATTTGCTGCACATCTTTCCTAGCTCAGTCCCAATGTCTAGCTAATTGGTACAAGTCCTTTCATCACTCCTTAGTCTCCAACCTGTCATACAACTCTTCATATGCCTCATTCTTAGCCTTTGCCACCTCTCTCTTTCCTATGCACCCCATCTCCTTATATTCCTGGCTACTTTCCTCATCTCGCTGACAAACCCATTCCTTCTTCCCCAACCTCTTTGTATACTGTCCTGTACTTCTTCACTCCACCACCAGGTCTCCTTGTACTCCTTCCTCCATCCACATGTCACACTACCACACCTTTCTACCTTACTAGCTCTGCGGTACTTACCCAGATATTTGGTAAATCATCACTGCCACTCAGTGCCTGTCTTAACACTTCCCTCAACTCCACCTCACAATCACCCTTTCCCAGTTCCCACCATTTGATCCTTGGTGCTGCCCTCACACTCCTCCTCTTCTTGGTCACAAACGCCATCTTACAGACCAACATTCTATGCTGCCTAAATACACTTTCCCCGTCACCACTTTACATTCTGCAATCTCCTTCAAACTGGCCCTCCTACATTGGATATATTCCACCTGTGTGCATCTTCTTCCACTCTTGTATGTAACCCAATGCTCCTCCCTCATGTTATAGTGCGTATTCACCACAGCCATGTCCATCCTTTTTGCAAAATCCACTACCATCTCACTACTGGCATTCCTTTGCTTGACACCATACATACCCATCACTTCCTCATATCCTCTGTTCTCTTCACCAACATGCCTATTGAGATATGCTGCAATCACCACTCTGTCAACCTTGGGTACAGTCATCACCACATCATCCAACTGACTCCACATTTCTTTTTCTCATCCATCACACAACCAACTTGCATAGCATATGCACTAACAACAGTCATCATTAGACCATCGGTTTCCAGCTTCATAAGCAACACTCTGTCAGACACTCATTTCATCCTCCAAAAACACTCTTGGCATACTGTTCCTTCAGGATAACCCCTAATCCCTTTCTCCTCCCATCCATGCCATGATAGCACAACTGTGACCAGCCTCCCATACACATAGCTGTACTCCCCTTCCATCTGGTCTCTTGTACACACAATATATCAACCTTCCCCTGACCATCACATCAGCTAGCTCTGTCCCTATACCAGTCATACTGCCAACATTAGAAAATTTTAGCCTCATTACCACCCTCCTAGCCTTTCTCCTCTCTTCCTGCCATATGAGTTTTGTACATCCTACAGGGTATGTCTGTCAATGCAAAGGCTACTGTGCTATCAAATGACCCAAGTGTGTTACAGCAATATTAAGACAGTGTCACTAATTTTGTCCCATGTATGTGTGGTGCCCTGCAGATGTCCTGCTCTAACGGGTTGAGAGGCATGACTGGGAAGCAAGAGTGTGAATACAGTGTGCTATACTGACATAGAACAGAAATGTATATCAGGTATTACCTGTGCACATGCCAGTATGAGTAGGTATATCTGGCTGCCTCATAACAACAGAGATGGGATGCAAAATGTCAGTTAAATAAGCTGTATGTGTTGTACTCATATGTAATCTTAGTTACTGTGCATCCAACAGAGTGACATTTATACAGGTACTGGTTGTTGCATTGCCCTGACACAGCCATGGGTACTACAATAAGCATGATTATCAGTTTGAAAATGGAGAGGTGTCCAACTGTGTTATGACTTTGTGTCCATGCCTACTCCAAACAGCTATATGAACACCTACATAGCTGTATGGACTCAGAAATATCTTACTTGTAAAACCTGCCTCCACCAAAGTACAGTAATCCCCTTTGCTGGACGGCAGCAATACAGAAACCACAGACTTGGCCCCTATGTTGGCTGTACAGGGCAAAGTAGGAGCAGGCAGCAACCTGGCATCAAGTCAGCCATTGCCTGAACAAGCATATGAGGTCACAGGTGGATTACTGTAAGGCTAACTATGAGAACTAATTGGACACATCCACCAAGGCCAATCACAAGGCCATCTTTCCCATATGTCTGCAATCTCAAAGGCAACAAATCAGCTCATCCTGTAATGGTGGTCAGTCAGACCACATGCACACACAACACAGCTAAAGCCAACCTGGTGCAGATAGGGTTAGTGCAAACATCACCCCACTGGCTCAGCATCACTATAGGTGGATATGCAGAGCACCCACACCCCTCCTCTCATCACCAGTGAGCAGGTACATATTGCCTACTGAAAGGCAACAAACGTAAGTATCCATGGGACATGATAATATCCCCTGCCCGCATCCAACATGAACTCAGGCATGCACTCCCAGCTCTATTACACACTGTAGTCACACCAACCATCGGCAGCATCCACACCCTATCCGCATAGAAGATGGCCAATGTCACCCGTCAACACAGACTAGAATGAGGAATAGAAGATTATGCAATTAACTGGCCCTCATTGGGCGGAATATGGCACATCAGGACCAGGATTGCAATGCAAGCTGATACTGTGCTGACAGATTACAGGCGTGTGGTGTGGTTGAGTGTTGGCTACTGGTATTCAATGTACATGTGCAGGTTCTGTACACACTGTTGCCAAATGAGGTCCTATTATGTGTTTCCCTTTTTATGTCTTCCAGGTGCAATGTGGCATCAAGGAAGGGCAACATTTTTAGTGGCTGAGACTACCATTATCATCAAAGCCATACTACAGCACCATTCAATTATGTTCAGCTGGAGCCACCAACATCTGCAGGAAAGGACCGCCCTGTGGAACGACCTTGTTCACAAGGTAAACAATGTCAGCCTTCATGCATGTACATACAAGCAGGTCCAGCATCATACAACTGACCTCATACACCATGCCCGGCAAAGGGCTGTTGCCATGGCCAGGGACTGCATAGTCACAGGTGAGGGCCAGCCATGCAGCCCCCACTGGCACCCACTGAGGAGCTCCTTGCCAACCTTGGGGCACCCATCACAGTACAACATCAGAGTACAGACCAGAACATGCTGGAGGTGGGTGGCACCCATACAATGGATGGGAAGTGTACAGGTAAGGCCTCAGTGGAGATTACTAGACTAGTGTACCAGACATACTTGTATTTGCAGAGTATCTACATGCATCTGTCAGGCCAGATTGCAGTTGTGGATGGGGTTTTCTAATGCACAGATGTGCACATCTAAGGTGAAGGATAGCAAATTGTGTAGTATTGGGGTTTGTACTGTAAATGTGCAGACATGCTACATCCATCCTGTACCAATGCTACATAGGTTCACAGGTTGGTACTAGGCTATCGGCCCTAGGGCCTATACAAGCCTAGCCATAACAATTCCCTGGCAATTTCTTCACACACTATTTACTTCTCTGGACCCCTGTCTAGCAGGGTGACTGACGTGATCCTCAGGGTGAATTTCCTTTATTCCATCCAATCGTCAAGGTTCCTTTTGAAGAAGGCCAAAGAGGTGCACTGCTTGACATGTATGGGCAGTCTATTCCAGAGTCTGGGGAGTCTCTGGGTCAGTAACCTATCCATCCAGCATGTTTTGTTTATTGTGATGACAAGGTTTAGATCCCTGGAGCATGTGGCTCTGAGGGATTGGGATTTCTTTAAGTGTAGCATGTCCAACGGCTCTGGGTTTGACATGGCCTTGTATGTTAAGCAGAGATCGCCTCTGAGTAGACGATATGCGACAGAGTACAGCTGGAGTTTTTTAAGGGGGTCAGTGTAGGGCATCTGCTTTAGGCCTGTGATTCTTTTAGTGAGGTATTTCTCCGGCCTTTCCAGTTGTTGCAGATGTCTTGAGAGGTACATACCAAATGGGGCATTGTATTCTATAATGGGTCTAATGAGGGATGAGTACAGTGGGACAATGACCTCCTTTTTTCTGGATGAAAAGCCCTTAGTGATGAGGTGTGCCACATAGAAGGATTTCCTTACTGTTGTGGTGATGTGGTTATTGAAGATGAGACCACTGTCCACCTGTGTCCCTAAGTCTCTTATCATACTTTCGGTGTTTAGTGTACTGCCACCTATGTGGTAATTCACAGGTATATGTTTTTTCCCAACGGGGATAACTATACATTTCTTTGCATTGAGCTTGAGCCCATCGCTCTGGCATCAAGCATCTGTTTCTGTAAGGCCCTTTTATAGAGTATCCACATCATTTGGGGATTCAGTAGTGGCTCCCAGTTTGCAGTCATCTGTGAATGTTGTTAGCCAGAGTCCCTTAGTGTTGGCCTGTACTTCAGAGAAGTAGATGCCAAACAACAGTGGTGCCAGGACTGAAACCTGACGTACTCCACTTGTCACTTGTCTGGAGATGGATTTGGAGTTGGCTACTTTTACAGTGTGGGTTCTGTCAGTAAGCCAGTTGGCAACCCATCGAGTGACATAGGGATTAATGCCCAGCTTAGTAAGTCTATCTATGACTCCAGAGTGGGGGATGGTGTCAAAGGTCTTGGCGAGGTACAGATAGGCTGTGTGGACCACCTTACCCTCATCCATAGCTTTGATGACTGATTCAAAGAAGTCAATCAGGTTCAAGAGACAAGATTGGCCCTTCACAAACCCAAACTGGGTGGGATCCAGTGTTTGAAGGTTGCCAATGTCTTTGTTTATAAGTTCCATGATAATACATTCCATGGCCTTGCAGATCCAACTCATCAGACTGATGAGGCATTAGTTCCCGGGATCCAAGGTGGATTCCCCCTTGTGGAGTGGGATAACTGTAGCTGTGCGCCACTCAGGGGGCACGAAGCCTGAGGTGAGGCTATGATTAAACATGACACTTAGGTGAGGTACCAGTTCATTTTGCAGTTCATGTGATACACTGCCCGGGATGTCATCTGGTCCCATGGATGCTGTATTCTTTGCTTTGGAGAGTGCTTTTTTTACCTGTGTGGCGGTTATTACCAGAGTTTGGCAATCTTCCAGTATTGAGATGGGCGGTTTAGGGGGATGAGAGGGGGGTGACGTTGGCACTGAACTGATCTGCCAAGATATTGGCAATATCCTTGGGATCAGTATATTTAATGCCATTCTGTTGTAGCTCAGAGCAGAGCTGAGCATTGCCATTTAGATTCTTGACATAGTTATAGAATGCCTTGTGGTTGTCTTTGGAATCTTTGGCAATTTTATTTTCATAACTAGCTTTGGAGGATTTTATGAGGGATCTCAGCTTCTTACTGAGGCTGGTAAGGGAGTTTTTTGCATCCTGGGATTGTCCTCCGTTCTGCAACAGTTTCTTCCTTTTGTTGTAAAGTTTGTTTATGGCAGGGGACCACCAGATTGGCTTCCTTTTTTTTTTGGAGGAGAGCATCTTGGTTCTATTTGGGATGCATGAGTGGTTGTGCTCGTACAGTGCCTTAGTGTAGGATTCAGCAGTCAAACTTTCAGTTTAATGTGAGTCTGCTGACAATACTTCTCTCCCACAACTACTTATGTCCCTCCGGTTTACATGTGAGACAGCAGCTTGAAGCTGGTGAGTATGAAATTGTTCTTTTTTGGTTTATAGGTTCATAGGTAGATACTAGGCTATCTGCCCTAGGGCATTTATAAGCCTAGCCAGAGTGTATTTGGCTTCCACCTCCCTATTAGATTAGCCTACTGTACCTCTGTAAAGTAGGTCACAGAAGGTACCCTTTTAAGATTAGCTTACTGTGCCTCTGTCCAGCAGGGATACAGAAGAGATCCCAGGGGTGAATTTGCGATTTCCCATCCACGCATCCAGATTTCGCTTGAAGAGGGTCAGCGAGGGGCTATGTCTAACATGAATTGGGATTCTATTCCAGAGTGAGGGGAGTCCCTGGGAAATGAATCTGTCCCTCCAGCATGTCATATTTATTTTTGTGCTGAGGTTTAGGTCCCTGGAGTGAGTAGCTCTAAGGGAGTTGGATTTTTTGAGGTGGAGCATATCCATTAATTCTGGGTTTGACATGGCTTTGTATGTCAGGCATAGATCGCCTCTGAGTAGGCGGTAAGCAACTGAGTAGAGCTGGAATTTCTTTAGTCGAGCTGCATAGGATATCTGTTTGTAGCCCATGATCCTCTTGGTGAGGTACTTTTGGGGTCTCTCCAGTTGCTGCAGGTGTCGGGTAAGGTACATCCCAAAGGGGCATTGTATTCAATTATGGGCCTGATGAGTGACGAGTAGAGGGGCACAATGACCTCTCTTGATCTAGATGCAAACCCTTTCATGATAAGGTGGGCTATATAGAAGGTCTTTCTAATCACTTTGGCAACGTGATTATCAAAGGAGAGATTACTATCTACGTTGGTCCCCAAATCTCTAATTACTTCTTCCGTACTTAATGGATTACCACCTATGTGGTAATTTGTGGGCACCTTATTTTTCCCAAAGGGGATAACTATGCACTTTTTAGCATTTAGCTTGAGGCCGTGGCTCTGGCACCAAGCATCCGTCTCTGTGAGACCCTTTTGGAGGATGCTTGTGTCAGCTGGAGATTCGATTATGGCACCCAGTTTGCAGTCATCTGCGAACTTTGTCAGCCATAATCCCCTCGTGTTAGCCTGAACCTCAGAGAAGTATATACCGAACAAGAGAGGTCCCAGAACTGAGCCCTGTGGGACGCCACTTGTAACTGGTTTGGACTCAGACATGGCACCTGCGATTCTGACCATGTGGGTTCTATCTCTGAGCCAGTTTGCAACCCATCTTGTGATATAGGGGTTGATATTTAAGCTGGTAAGCTTATTTATGATGCCTTAGTGGTGTTTTGTGTCAAAGGCTTTTGTGAGGTCCAGGTAGGCTGTGTGGACTACCTTGCCCTCATCTATGGCTTTGGTAACTGTTTCAAAGAAATCAACTAGGTATAAGAGGCAAGATCTGCCCTTAACAAAGCTGAATTGGGTAGGGTCCAGTGTCTGGAGACTTCCAATGTCTTTGTTTATGAGTTCCATGATAATACACTCCATAGCTTTACAGACCAGACTAGTCAGGCTTATGTGGCATTAGTTTTCGGGGTCCATTTTGGCACCACCTTTGTGGAGCGGGACCACTATAGCTGTACGCCATTCTTTGGGTACATATCCTGTAGTAAGGCTAAGTTTGAACAGTGACTTAATTTGAGGGTTCAGTTCTTCTTGGAGCTCATGTAAGACATAGCCTGGGACACCGTCCGGTCCCATAGATGCTGTGTTTTTTGCTTTGGAGAGGGCAGCTTTCACCTGTGCATCTGTGATGTCAGGGAGGTTACATTCAGTTGGGATAGGCATTTTCTCCTTTGGGGGAAGGGGGGGGAGAAGTTTGCGCTGAATCTGTCTGCCAGGATGTTGGCTATGTCTGTAGGTTCGGTATATTTTGTACCGTTATGCAACAATTCAGAGCATATCTGGGAGTTTCTGCCCATGTTCCTGACATAACTAAAGAAGGCCTTTTGATTATCTTTAGTGTCTAGGGCAATTTTTCTTTCAAAGCTGGCCTTTGATGATTTTATGAGGGTTCGAAGTTTCTTGCTAATACTGATCAGAGATGCATTCCCTTTTTGGTATTTTGCTCTGTCATGTAGTAGCTTCCTCCTTCTGTTGTATAGCTTATTTATGGCCGGGGTCCACCAGACCGATCTCCTGTTTTTGGAAGAGTGAGTCTTGGTTTTATTTGGGATAGCACGATCCATGCATTCCTGTAGGTGCTCATAGAA
Organism: Protopterus annectens; assembly: GCF_019279795.1. Taxonomy (NCBI): domain Eukaryota; kingdom Metazoa; phylum Chordata; order Ceratodontiformes; family Protopteridae; genus Protopterus; species Protopterus annectens. Next base: position 554,250,450 of record NC_056728.1, read on the forward strand.
TGCATTTGTAAAGGATTTTGCGGATTGGGCTGTATTATCCTCTGGCCCAGGGGCTTTGAAGGATTCCACTTCAGTCTTGAGAAGTGCAAAGTTGGCTTTTGAGAAATTCTTTACAGTGATTTCCTTGACTGGGGGTGGGGACAGGATATGGATGTCCAGGGAAATTTGTTTATGGTCTGATCTTACCAATGAGGGATTTACCTCTGGTGTGGAACATAGAGTCCCCATGTTGGTGATGACCAGGTCCAGTATGTTATTCCCTCTTGTGGGAGTGGTGACCAGTTGCTCCATTGTGTTAGAGTTTATAAATTCAAGGAACAGTTGGGCTTGGGTGTTTGGGCTTGAGTAGTTTTCCCAGTCAATGCTTGGGTAGTTGAAGTCACCCAATAACATAGTGTTTGGAGAGACCTTCATATTCTCCAGTGTTCACAGGAATGCCAAGTGGGGTTCCTGTAATAGGGAGGGTGTTCTGTAGTGGGCTACAAACTGAAAGGCAGCTTTGCCCGCTGTTAGTTGCACATGGATGGTTTCCGATGCTTCGTGCAGTGCCACTAACCTGGAGGTGTAGGTATCTTTGATGAATATAGATACTCCCCCTCTTTTTGTGCTTCGGTCCGAGTTTTGGGGCTGAAATGCATGGTATGAGTTATAACCTGGTAGTGCTGGGGTGCTCTCAGGAGCCTTGAACCAGGTTTCTGTTACTGTACAGACATCGATTTTCTCCATACTGAGGAGATCCTCGAGTGCGTGCATCTTGAGGTTTAGACTTCTGGCATTGAGTAGCATTACCTTTAGTTTTTTTATCCTTGGTTTGTCTATGGAGGTGGGTTTGTCCTTTGAGCCTTGCCTAAAAAGGCACTATGGGGGTGGCAAAAGACTTGGCCAGTATACGAAAGCCTAAGGGTGACAGGTGCAAGCCATCCCTAGTGAAGCAACGTGGCTTGTCGAGCATGTCATCCCAGGCTGACAGACACTGGATCCCCTTTGAATGACACCAATACTTTAGCCAATTGTTGAAACTGATCATTTTGTCTTTATACTGTGGCATCATTCTTGGTGAGGGCAAGATGCTACTCAAGGTCAGGGTCATACCAGCCTGGGCTACATGGTCAGAGAGCTCCTCTATGTCTCTTTTCATGTAGTCCAGGGAGGTACGTCTCAGGTCATTCACACCAGCATGGACAATGACAGAGTCATGCTTGTACTTGCTTTGGAGTGACCTGAGTGCTTGCATTATGTGGTGGATCCTGGCACCCGACAGGCAGCTTCCAGTGACCTTCTCCTTGTTCAGTCTGGTGAGCGGGACGTCAGTGTGCCGGACAATAGAGTCCCCTATAACAAGTGTATTTGGTGTGTTGTTTGGCCTTAAGGGCTGTGACTGTGAGGTGCACTGATTTTGTGAGATATGTGATTCATGGGTATTGTTGAGGGGTGGCTGTTGCTTGGATATCTGCTTAGGAGGTCTTTGCTGTTTAGGCAGATTTTTATTTAGAGCCTCCGAGTATGTTTTTATGTGTTTATGTGTTGGGTATGCAGACGCAATAGGTCTGTGTGAGACTGGATTTGTGGTGTGGGTGGTTACCTTTTCCTCCTGACTGACTGTGCCAGTCTTGGGTTGAGAGAGCTCTGCCTTCAGTTTGGCTGTGTAACTGCATCTCTCACATGTATTAGAGTTTGTTGGAAGGCGGAGAGGGTTGTCTGTGTACATAAGGCAATTGTAACATTGCCTCAAAATTCCCAGATTCACCAGCTGGACTGGAGAGTAACCTTGAAACTGACCCTTGGACATACCAGATTAGTATAGGGAACTGTTTTTTTACTGATCATATTAGGGAAGGGAACTGATTTTTCACTTGATCAGGAAGGACCAATCGGGAGCCTAATACTTATGAGAAGTCAAGGAGGGTGTAGTGCTTTAGTTAGATAGTGTTTCCTTATAAGAGCTGAGCAAGTGCAGGGCTTTAGAAAGAGAACAGAGTTATTACTTTGAGAGTTTGAACAGTTCTAAGGGAAAAAGTAAAGACCAGACTTTGTGGAGCCTGGAATAATTTAAATCTGTTTAGGCGGTGCTGCCCGATGCTGCTCAGTGCACAAAACCGTGCAAAAAGAGAGTTGTAGGGTTTTAAGAGAGAAAGATCAAGGAGTTTAGAATTGACCCAAAATGGCCAATAAAACTACAGCTTCTAGGTAGTAAGCACTACTCCAGGGACAGGCAGGCTATTCAGTGTTAACCACTCCCACTGGTGAACACAGAGACTTCCCTATATCCCTGCCAATCCTTCAGGCATGTGAAGAGCATGCAATTTACCATGCACACAACTGTCAGTCATAGCCATATTGCTTTATGTACATGTTCACTTGTGGTGGGATTAACTGCATTGCATCACAGTGGTCAACACAGGGGCCTATCTAAAGAGAATGTAACATTCCTCTAGCATACCTCACAACCTGTCAGTGCAAGACTTCTGGACAGAGACCAGCAAAATGGGGGGACAAATTGCCTAAAATAGGGACATGTGTGAAACATCATTCTTATACAGTGGATATAAATAGTGGACACACCCCTCTTAATATGCCAGGTGTTTGTGATGTATACAAATTGAGACCACAATATGTCAGTCCACACTTTTTCAACCTTTAATTTGACCCATAACAAGAACAATCCACTTGTAAAACCAACTAATCTGTTGGGCATTAAATCTGGAGTATACAAACCTTACAATAAGCTGGATGCATATGTGTGCACACCCTTCAGATAATATTTTATTGCGGCAGCTTGTGATTTATGGGCAGCATTCAGTCTGCTTGGATACACACCTGCCATCAAGTAAAGGCACTCTGAGTAACACCAAACAACAGTCTGCTGTCCAAATAGGATATTCATGACATTTGCTCAGTTTCCTGCAACAGCAACAGCCATGGTTTGCAGACACCTTACAAATCAGCAAAGGGCTCTCATATTTGAAAGGTATCACTCAGGAGTAGGATACAACATTACCAATGCATTGCATACACCATGGAACACAGTGGAGACAGTCATAAAAAGATGGATTGAATATGGGACAACAGTGCTGTTGAAAAGAACCTGACTTCCCTCCATTACTGATGAAAAGACAAGTCCAAACCTAGTCAGAGAGACTGCTAGTAGACATACAGCAACACTGTGGGTGTTGCAGGAATCTCTTGCAAGTACTGGTGTTGTGTACTACATGTGAGAACAATCTCCATATTCTGCATAAGTCTGGGTGATGAGGTAGGGTCAGAAGATGGAAGCATTTCCCCACACTAAAAAACATCCAGTGGTGGATACAGCTTGCAATACAGCACATTAAGTCAGCCAAAGGCATGTGTGAAAATGTGGTATGGTGTAATGAGACTATGGATCAACTTCACAGCCACAATACTAAAAGGCACATGTGGTACAGAAGCAACACCTCATTTCACCTGAAAACCACCATCCCCATGGTGACTCACACTGGTGGCATTGGCCTGCTGTGAGGATGCTGTTCTAAAGCCAGAACTGGGCCTGTAGTCATGGTGGTGGGAATTCTGAATAGTTCAAAATAACACTCATGTCTGGCCCACATCAATCAGGCCTCTGCAAGAATGCTGAGGATGGGGAGGTGTGTCAGCGTTCAACATGACAAAGACCAGAAGCATACATCAAAAGCTATCTAAGAATAGCTCCACCTGAACACACTCATGGTTACTGTTTGGCCCAGTCAGAGCCTAGACCTAAATCTGATAGCAAAAAACTCAGTGTGACCTGACGAGGGCGGTGCACATGAGCTGCCCTGGCAATATGACAGAGTTGAAGGACCTTTGCTAGGAAGAGTGGCCAAATAATGCCAAGTCAAGATGTGCCATGCTGATAGAGACCTTCCCCAGAAGAGTGAATGTTGTAAGTCTCTTACAAGGTGCTTCAACAAAGTATCATTTTAAGGGTGTGCACACTTATGCAACCACCATATTGTACATATTTCATTCATTATATTTTACATGTAACACATTTGTTTGTTTATTGATTGGATTGCACAGGCCGTATGTCACACGAAAGATGGATAATATACTGGAATGCATTATTGCAGTCTCATCTTATATATTACAAGAAAAACAGGGTTGTGTACACTTATCACATCCACTGTAAGCTCAGAAGGTTGGTGGTGTAACAGGAATTGTATGGCCACACATTTACTGCTGGTTCGGAGGTCTGAAATTCAAATGTATGTCATTAATCAGTGACATCATTCCTAAGATCATCCTAGTTATGTATCAGACAAACACAGGGGTTATGAGAAACAAAGAAAACATATGAGCCAGACATCTACACATCCTGTGAGGATCTGTACAGTTGTGAGGTATGTTCTGTAGTACTTGCCACTGTGTTATACAGGTGAATAGCAATGATGTGTACATGGGTGCAGACTGTGCTGCGGAAGGGCCATTACCTACTAACACTACTCACATATCTCAGAGCTCTATATTGTTAGTTGCATGTATTAAAACTGGCTGCAATGCATGATGTTGAGGGCCATGTGTCATGCATGTCACCATTTGCATAATGTGAGGTCTGTGTAACAGAGTTGTGCCACATCACCTGTAAGTGTGTGTGTGTGTGTGTGTGTGTGTGTGTGTGTGTGTGTGTGTGTGTGTGTGTGTGTGTGTGTGTGTGTGTGTATGTATATAACAGCCAATCTCAAAGTGCAAGTATTAATGTACATATGTTGTCTTCCCCTCACAGGTGTCAATGGGGTTCGGGGTCCCTCCCACTTAGAAACTGATGTCATTGTCTCTGCAGACTCTGACAATGATGATAGGAATAGTGATGTACAGATGGGGTTGTCAGGGGCTGAATCTGTGCCATTGGTTGGCATCCCACTCTTGTCCACACCGTCCCCGCACACAGTGGCAATACCCACGCATACCCCATCGAAAGTGGCCTCAGATGATGGACAGTTGGCAGGTGGTGGCAAAGAAGAGGCTAGTGTGGTGGCTATGGCAGGTGTGAGTGTAGACAATGGCCATAGTCACAGTGCAGGTGAGGTCCCATACAGGCAGATGGACAGGGGTTCTCACAGGAGGACTGCTGCTCATCAAGCAGCTGTCACAAGTGCCACAGCAGGTGTCACCAAACACATGTTTCAGGCTGTCATGGATGCAAAGACACCTAGTGAATGCCACACCAACTACTGAAGGTGGTGGATGCAACTCTTCCTGATTTACGTGGAGATGTACATAAACTTGTTCAGGCCACACGTCAAAATACTGAGGTCATGAACAGACAATGGGGTGAGACCTTGGCAATCCTCAACCGTGGCATGTCTGTGCTAGAGCATGTGTTGTGAGATGGGGCATTGGCCACGTGGACGTAGGTCAGCATCAACAACAGCTGACATTCTACGAGGCCATACACCTTCACACTCCTGTAGTGGCAGTGACACTACTAAAGGGGGGTTGTTGTCCACATCACACTAGAGCAGGCCATGGGCATGTGGTCCTGGCCAGTCCCATCAGGGACACAAATCCAGCAGACAGCAGTCACCATCAGCAACAGTACTGCATCTGGCCTTGGGCCTGGTGGTGCCAGTTATACCCCTGGCAGGACCATTTCCCATGTCCATGGCCAGAGATGGTGAACTGGACACCCTGCCATGTATGGTCCACAACTCTCCAACATACCCATGTGTAGGGCAGCCACATGGCGTGACTGTGTGCATACATACACACATATCTGTATCACAGGCAGGTCACCTCCAGGCACACACAGTAGCTCTGCACAGCTTATCTATTGGATACCCATCCAAACACACACACATGATGTCCACCATATGGCCTAACCTAGGCCTCTGGCAAACTCACACCACACCCTGTGCATATGATCATACCTATGACACATCCCTGTTATCCATAACATTGATGCAGGGACATGCTAATACAGGTCTGATGCACAGGGTGAATATAGTACAGTGTAGCTATGTAATACTATGCCAGGTGCTGTCTGCTTGCATTTGTTATGGGTACACATACAGGTGTATGTACCTTATTAGCCAGGATGCATTATTGCTGTTAATGCCACTGACTGAATGTAGTCTTATGTGCTGTATTCTGTGTTCCAGGTGTCTGTGTGTCTGCAGGCTGTGGCCATGCAGACATTCCCAAGATGGAGTATGGCAGAGTGGGAATACACCAACCATGCCATAGGCAAGGTACAGCTTTATATGTACATGTACCAGGTGCGTATGCGTGCAAAAGTGTGTGAGGGACACTGTTGTCAGACAGTGTGACCTTGCATACATACCCCTTGTCAAAGACAGGTAGCCTTCAGACATGTCACCTCACTGTTGTGTAGTACCACAGGTGCATACATACAGAACAGGTTACTGCAGGACTGTCAGCAAGTCCCTCACAAGTATAGCCATTGCATTACCTGAAACAGATTCACCTGTCAACTCCTGTTGGCCCTGCCATTTCTTTCCAATACACTCAACCCAGATGCAGTTGATGAGGGAATACATGATACTGTGTATGACAGGTTTGTGGTATGTATTCCTGAGTTCACTGGGTGGAACAGGGAGGCAAAATGTTATATCCTTTGCATACACACAGGAAGGACTGACACAGGGGATGTACATACAGTAACACAAACATAGTTGGCAATAGACAGATTAGTAAACCTACATTTCAACTTTGATGTGCTGTAGTACTACATAAACATGACATGCCCCACATAGATTATATGCATGGGACATAACACACTACCTCTTACAAGATGTAATTTTTTGAATTCCTTCATGGATGGTGAGATAACCCACCAGAAATAGCATGTGGAGTCATGTATTTCTCCTACAAGCCTGTACAAGTGATAGTGTAGCAGACGTATCAGCATGATGTTTCAGTCAGGTATGATACCTGATGCTGGCATGTGTGTCACTACACTCACTGTGGCCGATTTGGCAACAATATCACATACTTGGGCATTGTTAAGGGACACAGACCACATATAGGTTGCAAACATCTGGATATTCCATACACATCTGTACAGAGGACTGGTATGGCCTGCACAATGGTTTAACATGCTGCATGTGAGGCAGATGCCATTACCATGTTATATAAAGTAATGCCATCGGGAGGTGGTAAACAGGTGTGGATGGTACACATATCAAAATGGTATCAGCCAAACAGGATATGACCTTCACACACACACACACACACACACACACACACACACACACACACACAATCGCCAGTATTAAAATTAGAATTTCTACCTAACTAGTTTTTACTATTATAGTGTTACACAGTTATCAGATGCACCAAGGAGCTTACATGATTTCACTTAGTCCCAAGGCACTTCTAAGGTGAATGACATCAGCAGGCCTAGTAAAGTAGTTTGATGGGAAGTTTACAGGGTGGTACACAACTCAAAATGGTATAACCCACACACTATATGATTCTAACACAAACACAAACAAACAGTCACCAGTACTGAGATTAGATCTCTTACTTACTTAGTTATTTCTATTATAGTGTTACACAGTTATCAGATGCGCCACACAGCTTACATGATTTCATCTAGTCCAGAGGTATTTCTAAGGTGACTGACATCAGCAGGCCTAGTAAAGTAGGGTGATGGGAGGTTTACAGGTTGGTACATAACTCAAAATGGTATAACCCACACAGTATATGATTCTCACAAACACTTGCCAGTACTGAGATTAGAACCCCTACCTACCTAGTTATTTCTACTACAATGTTATGTAATTATCAGATGCGCCATGGACTTTACTTGGTTTCACCTTGTCCCAAGGTACTTCTAAAGTGAATGACATCAGCAGGCCTAGCAAAGTATGGTGATGGGAAGTTTACAGGGTGGTACACGACTCAACATGGTATAACCCACACAGTATATGCTTTTCACACAAACACACATAAACAATTGCCAGTATTGAAATTAGAACCAATACCTACCTAGTCATTTCTACTATATTGTTATGCAGTTATCAGATGCACCACAGAACTCACATGATTTCACGTCATCCCAAGGTACTTCTATGGTGAATGACATCAGCAGGCCTAGTAAAGTAGGGTGATGGGAAATTTACAGGGTGGTACACAACTCAAAATGGTATAACCCACATAGTATATGATTCTCAAGCACACACACACACACACACACACACACACACACACACACACACACACACACACACACACACACACACACACTTACTTGCCAGTATTGAGACTTGCCAGTATTGAGATTAGAACCCCTGTCTATATAGTTATTTGAACTATAGAGATTAGAATCCCTGCCTATATAGCAGATTTGTACTATAGTGTAGAGATTACTGGGCTGACAACTGACCAAAGGTGATTATAACTGCACAGCTGAGGCAAACTATTACAGATGCCAGAAAGTCTGCCTTCAGTTTTTCCCTTGGATGTTGCTAGTTCTTTCTTTCTTGCACTTCAAATAGTCTAATAGCTTTGCACTTCAACATGTTTTTGTATTCATTATTCTAGCACACCTGAGAGCCATCAGCAGTAGTTGTTACTCATGGAATTAGCTACAGTACTTAGTAATTATGTCTACCAGTCCTGACATGATTAAAGTTCAGTTCTCTGTGCTTTTGACATTAACCTGGTGCACTTGGACATTCTGAGGCACTGTTGCAACTGCCTCATGTACACAGACAATCCTCTCCTCTAAACTCCCAACACTCAGACTTGTAAGAGTTATCCGCTATATCACCAAATTGGAAGATATGCACTCTCTAGCGAAGACTGGACTAGCTGGTAAAGAGGGGGAAGGGTCAACACCTGCGCCACACCACATGGAACACATACCCCTCCAGAACACCAACTATCACAGCTCTGACATACAAAGAAAATCCAAACATCAACCTTCACAGAGGCACTCAGTAGACATTTACCCAAACAGCAGAGACCACCAAGACAGACACCTACTTGACCACCACATCACAGCACATACCACAGGACACATATCTCACCTTCACAGTGTACCCTCAACCTAACCCCCTAAGGCTAACCACCTTGCCCAATACAGTGATAATAGGTGACTCAATATTGAGGCACACAGATGTCCCACTCACTAGGTTGAACATGGAGAAGGTAACAGTCAGCTGTCTATCAGGTGCCAGAATCCAATACACCCCACACCCAGTCAGGTCACTCCACAACTAGTATCACTCTGTCATTGTCCATGTGTGTGTGAATGTCCTGAGATACACCTCCCTGGACTACATGAAGAGAAACACGGTGGTGCACTCAGATTATGTGGACCAGGCAGGTATGACAGTAGCCCTGAGCAGTATACTACTGTCACCCAGAATGATACCAGAGTACAAACAACCAATGATTGACTTGAACAATTCACTTAACTGTCTGAAGTCATTCTCAGGGGATCCAGTATCTGTCTGCGTGGGATGACATGATTGACAGATTGCAATGGCTTGCCAGAGATGGCCTGCATCTGCCACCCCTGGGTTTCCAGGTACTTGGCTAAGTGTTTTGCCACACCTATATTGCCTTTTTAGATGGTGTTCCAAATCAAATTACCACCGTGATGGCTATACAGAAATGAAATCTCAGGGTCATGCTGTTCAACACTAGACATCTACATCTCAAGATGCAGTCACTCGAATCACTCCTCAAAATGGAGAACATTGACATTTGTGCTGTAACGGAGACCTGGTTTACAGAAGTAGACAGCACCTCTGTACTACCAGGCTATAACTCATTCCACACCTGTCAGCCCTAAAACATGGATCACAGCTGCAAAGGTGATGATATCTCCATATTCAGACAGGATATGCACACCTCCAGTCTGGTATCCCAGCATAATGCATCCGAGATACTTCAGGTACAACTGACATTGGGTAATAGTGCAATCCAGGTCATATCCTGCTATAGGTCCCCATCCATGCCCCTAGACTCACAATCCACATTCCTCAACACCCTGGAATCTATCAAGGTCCAACCCAATGCTCTCATACTAGGAGACTTCAACTATTCCTCCATCAACTTGGAAAGATACTCGAGCACCAATACACTGGCCCAACACTTCCTGGAATTCCTCAGTTCCAATACCTTGGACAAGCTCATTCTGACACCCAGTAGAGGAAGCCACATCCTTGACCT